>NC_137688.1:66639656-66997156 GCF_963989245.1 Nansenia antarctica | reverse complement strand
TGTTTTATAAAAGAGTAGTTAATGGAAAACAATCATTTTGAGAAATATTGAGGTGGCTCTTAAAAGAGCCTTTGGTTTTTGTTCATGAATATAGTCCGACACTCATCATCTTAGGCGCGCTCTCCACGGATGCGACGGGCCAGCTGGATGTCCTTGGGCATGATGGTCACCCTCTTGGCGTGGATGGCACACAAGTTGGTGTCCTCGAACAGACCGACCAGGTAAGCCTCGCTGGCCTCCTGCAGGGCCATCACAGCAGAGGTCTGGAAGCGCAGGTCGGTCTTGAAATCCTGGGCGATTTCTCTCACCAGGCGCTGGAAGGGCAGCTTGCGGATGAGCAGCTCTGTGGACTTCTGGTAACGACGGATCTCCCTCAGAGCCACGGTGCCGGGCCTGTAGCGGTGAGGCTTCTTCACGCCGCCGGTGGCCGGGGCGCTTTTGCGGGCAGCCTTGGTGGCGAGCTGCTTCCTGGGGGCTTTGCCACCAGTCGACTTACGAGCGGTTTGCTTGGTTCTGGCCATGATGCAAACTTCTTCTTGTAGAGTCAAAGTATAGATGTTCTTCACAAGTGAACTTGCTAAGTTTATAAAGCCGGAGCCGTCGTGCTCCGATTGGCCGGCGAATGTAGACGAGCTCATTGGCCCGCGAATGTAGACGAGCTCATTGGCCCGTTGTCACCTCCTTCTCAGGCTGTCATTGGACACGACCTCCGTGCACCCTTCCCGCCATAAATTAAAACTCTAAACCCCTCCTGCTCCCTCCATTGCGCGCTTCCCTTGTCCACCCGCCCCGCCCATGTGAATTATAATAATAAACATAATATGAAGATTTAAAACAAAATCGGTGTTATGGGAATATCCATAATTATTAGTCAACTGGCAGATGATACCACTGTTGTGATACCACTTTCTTAAGGACAACGACCCCAGCTATAGCTTTTACGCTATTCTCAGATGCATTTGTTGTGTTTATGCTTATAGCCAGCATTCATCATGAAGGGAACATTGGTTGGCAACACCACGTGGCCAAATCAAAAGTGTTGTGGGTGCGTTCTCTCAGCCTCACGAAGGTATGGTGACTGTTTAACTTAGTGATTGCAGGCTTCAACATGAGGCACACTAGGGTACTCATAGCGGACAAACACCGTTTAGAGATGAAAATACAAATTGCACTTTTTGAGAGACAAGTGGTTGGCTCTTAAAAGAGCCTTTGGGGTTAAGTAGTGGGGTGAAAGCCGTAGTAGAACTTTTACTTGGCTTTGGCGGGCTTCTCGGTTTTCTTGGGGAGCAGCACTGCCTGGATGTTGGGCAGCACACCGCCCTGAGCGATGGTCACACCGCCCAGCAGTTTGTTCAGCTCCTCGTCGTTACGGACGGCCAACTGCAGATGACGGGGGATGATACGAGACTTCTTGTTGTCGCGGGCGGCGTTGCCGGCCAACTCCAGGATCTCAGCAGTCAGGTACTCGAGCACGGCGGCCAGGTAGACCGGTGCGCCAGCGCCCACACGATGGGCATAGTTGCCTTTGCGCAGGAGCCTGTGGACACGGCCCACTGGGAACTGGAGTCCAGCTCGGGAAGAACGGGTCTTCGCCTTTGCTCTGGCCTTGCCTCCGGTTTTACCTCTTCCTGACATCTTGAAACTTAAAGCGGGTTCTGTGCTAGTTAAAGAAAAAGCGGATACTAGTTGCTCGCTTGGGGTGGTGTTCTTATAGCTCAGCCTGACCAGCGTTCATTGGCCACCGGGTCGATGACACCTCATCCAATCAGCAACCCGGATACGCGCGCCTCTTCCCGCCGCCCAGCGATTGGCCGCTGTTTCACTCGGCCTTTGTGAGTTTCCCTCGCGCGCCAGAAATCAAAGTTCAAATCAAACCAATAATTTCCTAATAATATACTAAATAGCGAAACAATACTCCTTATTGGCATTACAGCGAAAAGTGAAGTGCATTAGGCTCTCACAGCTCTCCCCATACGCAATGTAGTAGGCTACTACTAGAGCGAAAAGTTGACCATTTCTATCCAAATAACGTTATATAAAGCAAACTACCGTATGTCGATATTGAAAGGTATTTTGTGGAGTCTAGCATAGAACCCCCCCCTCCTCGCTCACGCAGAGACCGAGTGAGACAATATATCGTTTGTTTAAATATGTTTGTGTAAAGTATTAAACTCTCATTAAGGCCATTTCAATATTTAATATAGCTATTATTCTCGTGTGCATAGGTCAGTGATTGAGACTGGTGTAAATCGGACCTTCTTATTTGAGAAAGTTCCGTTATGTCGACATGGATGAAAATGCACTTTTTATGGAAAGGTGGGTGGCTCTTAAAAGAACCTTTTTTTGTGGTACAAGTGTCAACATGAACACTGTCGTGTCAACACAAGTTTACTTCTTTGGGGCTGCCTTCTTTGCCTTGGCTGCTTTGGGCTTCGCTACCTTGACGGCCTTTTTGGGGCTCTTGGTCGGTGCTTTCTTGACAGGTGCGGGCTTCTTAACCTTCTTGGGGCTCTTGGCAACCTTCTTAGCGGCGACGGGCTTCTTTGCGACTGCCTTCTTGGGAGACTTCTTAGCGGCGACAGGCTTCTTTGCAACGGCCTTTTTGGGAGACTTCTTAGCGGCGGCGGGCTTCTTTGCTACTATCTTCTTGGGTTTTGCGACGGCGGCTTTCTTCACCGTTTTCTTGACCGCCTCCTTGTTAATCTTGAAAGAGCCGGAGGCACCGGTGCCCTTGGTCTGGACCAGAGTGCCTTTAGTGACGAGGGTCCTAACGGCGACCTTGACGCGAGAGTTGTTCTTCTCCACGTCGTAACCACCGGCAGACAGCGCCTTCTTGAGCGCGGCCAGAGACACGCCGCTCCTCTCCTTGGATGCGGACACGGCCTTCACGATGAGCTCGGCGACGCTGGGGCCAGCTGCTTTCTTGGGCCTGGCTGCTGCTTTCTTCTTGGGGGCCTTGGCTGGTGCGACTTCTGCCATGTCTGTAAAAGGTGTTTTTTATTGGTTTTTATAAAAACGCAACACCGTGTATACAATCAATTAATCAAACAATCAGACATTTAAGACATTACATTCAACAACAACCAACATTAAACTAACTAAAGTGCTCAGTGTTCAGTGTATTGTCCAGTGTAGTGTAATGTTCAGTGTTCAGTGTTCAGTGTCCAGGTTCCAGTGTCGGTAGGAGGCAGGGGTAAAAAACCTGTTCGCTGTGCATCCGGGAAAAAAATTCCCCTGCAGCCCTCTAGTTGTAGAGCGACTACTATCCAGTTTGCCCACCAGTGCAAAGCCGTGGCTCCCCCACCTCCCTCCCCCGAGGGACCCCACACACCCGACTCACCCGACCCGCCCCACCACCGGCGCATCCGGCCCAGCCCACCAGGCTCAGACTCCTGTAGCCCTTCACGAGGCTAGCCGGACCAGGCGCCCCAGCGGCGGAGCAGATCGAGCACGCAGGCCGACCGGAAGCCCCCGAGGAGAGGCCCAGAGAGCTCGGCGCATGGCAGGCAAGCAGAGGCGAAAAACCTGTACACAGCTTATCCAGGGAAAAAGCTCCCTGGCTCTTCTCAGCTTGTTCCGGGCTGGGGGTTGGGGGTTGGCGGGTAGGGGACTGGGCCTGTAGCTGGGGGCCTGGAGTTGGGGGGGGGGGGCCCGGAACAGGGGGTTTGGGGTCGCTGAGTTGGAACCTGGGGTTGGTGCTGGGGTGACGTGGTGGTTCCCGCCGGTCTCTGCTCCTGGGTCTGGAAGCCTGGGTAGGTGTCAGAGCTGGATATGACATGTGCCTGAAAAGATACAGGAGTGAGAGAAGGGAGGTGTGCATGGTTTGTGTAGTGTGCATTTTGGTGTCAGGCGGGTGATCAGTACTTCCCTGTGACCCAGTGGTGTTGGTCATCCTGGTGCTGGTGGTGCTGGCAGAGACGGCTGGTTCGGCTGTGGGTTGTGTGTGGTGATATTCTGGTGAGGGTAGGAAGTGGGTCAGTGCTGTGTACATGTGTAGGTGGTGGAAGGTGCAGTAAACTTCCCTGTTGGTGTTGTGCGCTGCTCCTCTCCTGGTCCTTGTGATGGTGATACTGCTGACCAGGGCTTGTGCTGGAACGGTGGTGAAGGTGATAGTGCAGGAACTGGTGGTGTAGTGAGGTAGGCCCGGGGTGGGGGGGGGTTGGGCGATGCGGCGCGGCATGGGGGGGGGTTTAGAGGATGACGTCTTTCCATCTCTCCACCCCCCACACCGCTCTTGCTTGATCCGGGTTATTTTTAAAGTCAACAATAGCATGGTCCCTGAGGAAGAGGGTGATTCTCCTCCTCAGGGTTGTCAGGTGGACGCTCTGTTTCTGATAGACCCTGATGTTCCTCGTCTCCCAGAGTACCTGCTTGACGGCGCTGATGATCCTCCACTGTTGTTGTAGTTGGGGGGTTGTGCACCCCCCGGGAGGACCATACAGGATGTTCTCGCCCGTCAAGCGGGGCAGGGTCAGCAGGCTGTTTAGGGAGACAGAGGGAACAAACAGGGCCCAGACCCGCCTGGCCACGGAGCACTCACAGAACAGGTGGTTAATGTGTTCTGTGTCCGTGCATCCGTGGGGGCATTTCTCAGTCGTTGCGATGTGCCGCCTATGCAAGAATTCCCTAGTGGGGAGACAACCATGAGCAGCCATCCAGGCAATGTCTTTTTGTTTATTGTTAGTACATTTATGATTAATGTTTTTCCATACCTGTTTGGAGTCCACGGCTGTGCTGGCCTTGGGGTGAGTAATGGTTTCCTTCGACCTTATGAAGGTCATAATGTCTTTGTATTTCCATGAGGCCAGCCCAGCCGCGGACAATCCTGTCTTGAAGGCAAAGTCCCTCCATATCTTGTAGACTGGAGGGGGGTCCCAGCTGTAGGGCACAGTGTGATTTATTGATGCGGTCACCCTGAGTGTCCGGAGGATGGGTGTGGCATAGTATATTTCAAAGAACCTGGCTTTCCTATCTTTGTTGTTGATGTTGTTGATGAGGTTGGAGAGTCCCTGTGCCCTAATGATGTTTAGGATGTCTGGGACCCCTTTCCCCCCATTCTCCACTGTTTTGTACAGGGTGGTGCGTTTTAGTTTTTCCATCTGGCTCCCCCAGACAAAGGTAAACATGATCCTTTCGATGGTTTTGGATACTGCTCTGTCTGGGGGAAACACCCTGCCCAGGTAAAGGAGAATGGGAAGAACAATAGCCTTCAGGACCAGGATCTTGCCTGTCATTGTGAGAGGCCGTGCACTCCACTCACAGATCTTCTTTTGGACCTGGCGGATGGTCTCCTTCCAGCTGCCGGAGGCTCCTCCATCTTTCTGGTAGGTGATCCCCAGCAGCTTAATGTTTTCCGTCTTTACAGGGAAGGAGGTTGCCAGGTTCTCCTGCCAGTGCTGCGACAGAAACAGCTCACACTTACCCCTATTGATCAGGGCGCCAGTGGCTGCACAGTAGTCCTCCACCACTTTCGTTGCTGTGGAAATGGAGCGACTATCTGTGCCGACGATGGTAATGTCGTCCATGTACGCCACCACCTTGAGCCTCTCCCCCCGGGCCCCTGGTAGAGGGTAGCCCATGATGTTGGGGGAGCTCCTGATCTTCCGTAGGAACGGCTCCAGGTAGATGACGTACAGTAGAGGGGCCAAGGGGCATCCCTGCCGTACTCCAGCTTTGATGGGGAAGGGGTCTGTCAACTGGTTGTTGATCCGAACTCTGCTCGTGATGTTGTTGTAGCAGAGTTCGGTCCAGTTGAGCAGGTGCTGGGGGAAGTTCATGCCTCTCAGCACCCTCTGCAGGAAACCATGGCTAACCCTGTCAAAGGCCTTCTCCTGATCCAGGCTGAGAAGGCCTAAAGGGGACCTCCGCTCCTGGGAGTGCAGGATGAGGTCTCTCACCAGGAGCAGGTTGTCGTTGATGGACCTACCGGGGACGCTACAGGTTTGGTCAGGGGCTATAACTGAGGGGAGGAGGGTTTGAAACCGTTGGGTGAGGGCTTTTGTCATGATTTTATAGTCCACTGGGAGGAGATTAATGGGGCGCCAGTTCCGGAGGTCCTTGAGGTCCCCTTTCTTGGGGATCAGTGTGACCGTACTCTGTCTCATTGACTCTCCAAGCCTCCCTTCCCTGTAGACGGCTTTGAAGACCTCCGCCAAGTCCTCCTTGAGGAGATCCCAGAGAGTCTTGTAGAACTCTGCTGGGATCCCATCCGGTCCAGGGGCCTTGTGTGTATTCAAGGAGTGCACGGCCCGGGTGAGCTCCTCCGTGGTCAGCTCTGGGTTCTCACTCTCACCACCCTCGGGGACCCGGTCCAGACCATCCAGGAAGGTGGTCATGAGAGTCTCGTCGGTTGTCTTGATGTTGTAGAGACTCTCGTAGAACTCTCTTGCCACCCCCGGGATGTTGCCTCTGTCTGACACGGTGTCCCCATTGGTGTCGTATAGGGACAGGATAGGCTTGTGTTTTGACCGTGCCTTGCGGAAGAAGTGGCGTGTGCATTTCTCCTCCTCCTCCAGGCCCTGGAGTTTTTCCCTGAACTGTTTCTTTTGTTGTTGCTCCCGGTAGAGGGTGGCAAGGTGTTGTTTGGTCTCGGCCAGTTCTCGGGCCACATCCAGACCACCCAGCTGTAGGAGACTCAGGCGTTGGAGGGCCGCGTTGTGGTGTTGAAACCTGGCCCTCTGTTCTGCCGCTTTCCTCCTTCCGACTGACCCGAAGTAGCCCTTTGTCCTGGCCTTAACCCTCTCCCACCACTCTATCGGGGAGTCGAACAGTTCTTTTAGGGTCCTCCACTCCAGGTAGCGCCTGGAGAAGGAATGCACCACTGTTGGGTCCTGAAGGATCGATGTATTCATCCTCCAGGTACCCCTACCCGCTCTTGTTTGGCCGTCCCATTCCAGGGACACTGTCAACATCCTGTGGTCCGAGAAGTGGGCCGCCTGGCTGGTCAGGGTTCCCATCCTCAGACCTGGCGAGAGCAAGAACATGTCTATCCTGGAGGAAGAATTCCCGGAGGAACTCACCCTTGTGTGTGTCGGCGGGGAGGTGCCACCGGCGTCTACCAGTTGGAAGTCGTCTATGATGGACTGAAGTTCTGTAGTGGATCGGTCTCTCCTGGGCCTGCTGCGGTCCTCATCCCGGAGGGCACAGTTGAAATCTCCCCCCACTAGGACTGGTGTGGGGATGAGGAGGAGAGACCGAAGTTTCTTGAAAAGGGAGACTCTCTTGGCCACGTTGGTTGGGCCGTACACATTGATGACCCTCAGCGGCGAACCCTGGATCTCTAGGTCCAGAACCAGGATTCGCCCGCTCTCTACAACCTCCCCCTTTTTGGTCTGCAGAAAAGGGTTGGCCACCAAAATGCCGACCCCATCAGCTCTATCGATGTTTGAGCCTGACCAGAGAGAGTCCCCCCGTGTCCATTCCTCCTCCAGGGTGGCGTCCATCTCCTTGAATGGGATGGCGCACTCCTGGAGGATATACATGTCTGACTGATGTTGGGTGATGTACTGGTAGACGACCTCCCGTTTGTCTGGTTGCCGGAGGCTTCTGGTGTTGAGAGATGAGATTGTTATCCTCATGGTTCTTGGATTTGGTTTTTTCCAATTTTTGCTAAGCTATTGCACATGAGGTTGAGGCCCTCCAATGGGTCGTTGGGGGCCAGATAGTGTGGCACCTCCCCTTGGCTGCTCATGGTGTGGGGGTTGTCTCCCCTCTGACTGCCTGGTGGCCCCCTCATCTGTGTTGTTGATGAGGTGATTTTCGGTGGCCCGTACGGTCCGGTGAGCCTGGACTGGGGGTGGCTGGTGGGCTGTGCAGGGTGAGGAGCATGTGATGACTGGAGAGAGGAAGAGGGTGGGGAGGAGGGTTTGGGGGGGGGGAGCCGGCTTACCTGTATGGCGTTGGGGTTTGGGTTCTGGAGTAGTCTTTTTGTCTGTTTTTTTCCGGATTGCCTTTTTTTGTGGTCTTTTCCGTTTTGGTTGAGCCAAGCTCCAGTCATTTTCACTGTCTGATTGGGAGGGGAGGTGGATCTGCAGTGTGTTGCTGGTGGCTATTTCAATAGAGGCCGGCTCCCCCTTCATGGTGTTTTTGCAGGGGGTGGAGGTGGCAATGGGGTTTAGGAGGGGGTGGGTGTTGAGGTTGTCTGTAGGGGGTGCTGGGACGGTTGGTTCCTCTCCTTCTCCTTCTCCGTCGCTCGAGCTCTGATCGTCCCCCCCATCGCTCGAGCGCCGGTCCTCCTCCGTCTCTCCCTTCTCTTCCTCCATGTTGGGTGTGGGTTGGGGTGTGGGTTGGGGTGGGGGTTGGGGTGTGGGTTGGGGTGGGGGTGGGGGTGTGGGTTGGGGTGTGGGTTGGGGTGGGGGTGGGGGTGTGGGTTGGGGTGGGGGTGGGGGTTGGGGTGGTGGTTGGTTGGATTTATAGCCCCGGGCTCTACTTGCATAGGAACTTGGGCAGTCACGGTAAAGATGCCCCTGTCCCCCGCACAGGTTGCAAGGTCTGGTCGTGGTGCACTCCGACGTCGGGTGGTCTTGGCGGCAGATTTTACATACCACGGCCTTGCAGGCCGCTGCCAGATGGCCCAATTGGCCGCAGTTCCTGCAGAGCTTCGGCATACCGTAGTAGTAGACGGAGCCCCTGTTGTTCCCCAGGTTGATGGTGCTGGGGATATGTTGGACTCCGCCTATCCCCTCCGGGTCCGGACGGAGTTGCACCAGCCATTTCTTGGCCCCCGTCCACACTCCGTCTTCATCCAGGACCATCCGGGCCCCCGATTTAAGGGTGGCATGACGGTGTAGCCACACCTCAATATCATATTCCTGAATCACCTCATTGTGGAATTGAATTGTGACCACTTTTGATTCTAAATCCGTTAGTGGGTGGGCTGTAAAACGGTTAAGTGGGGGTTTGTGTTCATTAATCCTATGAAAGGTCCAGAATTCCTCTAACAGTTGGGGGGTTTTAAAGCTCACTTCAAAACATTCATTCGGCCCAGGGGGCTTCACCAGGCAGTTTAGATCAGACGGCACAAAGCCCATACCTCTCTGTAGAACCGCCCTGCTGAATTCCAGGCGGGTCATCGTTGTTACTGGTCTGGCAGTCTTCTGTTGGGGGGCTCCATCCATGGCAGCCTCCTCAGTTGGGTTGAGCGTCAACCTGACGGCGTTGTAGCGCCGCATCGCTCCGGGGTTCATCGTTGGAGTGGGGTGGGGGGGGGTGGGGGATCAGGGAGGAAGGAGGGAGAGGAATAGGGTTAGGGGGAGGTTGTAGATAAATTTTTTTGGGGGGGGAATAGGGTACTTGCCGTTAGGTTAGGGGTGTTGTTCCTCTCAGGTCCTCACGGCAGATTTTGGACTCTGGCTTGGGTCTGGAACTGGGTTCCCGTCTGGGGACAAAAGAGGGACACCTGAGAGCGAGTGGGGACACCAGGTGGCCAAAGACCTACGGTCTTCAAAGCACTCCCCTGTGTCCCTCTCGCTCCTAGCTTAGATGTTATAGTTGTCCTCCCTCCTGGTCTGGTTGGGGTCCACTGGCTCAGCTGGGTCGGCTGGTGGGTGTTGGGCCCTCTCTCACCTCTGGCGTGCTTGGGAGAGTCGAGGTCTTCGGAAGCTCCTCTCGGGGTCCGGCCTTTCCGCTCTTTTGAGGGGGGCTGCCCAGGGGCCGAACTCGTGCTCCAGTGGCGGGCAGGCCACCTACTGAAAGAGTCGCGGTCTTTGGAAGCTCCTCTCGGGGTCCGGCCTGTCCGCTCTTTGGAGGGGGGCTGCCCAGGGGCCGAACTCGTGCTCCAGTGGCTCCAGTGGCGGGCAGGCCACCTACTGGTCACCTACTGGAAGAGTCGCGGTCTTTGGAAGCTCCTCTCGGGGTCCGGCCTTTCCGCTCTTTGGAGGGGGGCTGCCCAGGGGCCGAACTCGTGCTCCAGTGGCTCCAGTGGCGGGCAGGCCACCTACTGGTCACCTACTGGAAGAGTCGCGGTCTTTGGAAGCTCCTCTCGGGGTCCGGCCTTTCCGCTCTTTGGAGGGGGGCTGCCCAGCGGCCGAACTGCCCCAGTGGTGAAAAGGCCACCTACTGGAAGAGTCGCGGGTCTCCGGCAGCTCCTCTCGGATCCCGGCCTGTTCCGCTCAAAGAGGGGGGGTGGGTCGGGGGAGCCACCTCCCAGCAGCGGTCAAGCCACCTACTGAGAAGACGTGCTCCCCGACCAAGAATAGAAAAAAAGGAGGGGCATAGAGCCTAGTGAGGAAAAAGGAAAAACCCTAGATTTCTCAAAAAAACACAAAAACCCACACCCCACCGAAGACTAGCTTTAATAGAAATCTCTAGTAAGGGCGAAAGGCCTGTGCGTTTCTTGAAGAGAAACCAGAGTTTGCTCTTAGCCAAAAGGCGCAAACTCCAGAGACACGCCGCTCCTCTCCTTGGATGCGGACACGGCCTTCACGATGAGCTCGGCGACGCTGGGGCCAGCTGCTTTCTTGGGCCTGACTGCTGCTTTCTTCTTGGGGGCCTTGGCCGGAGCGGCGACGGCGACGGCTGGTGCGACTTCTGCCATGTCTGTAAAAAGTGTCGTTTGTTGCGGGCTACAAATCACTCTGCGATGCTGCTCTGTGATAATGAAGCTCAACCCGGAGATGGGGGCTGGTCTTAAACGCGACATGAGAACCGTACAGACTCAACCCTCTATGCTCGGCAATCTTGGCTGACAAAATGTGCTGGCGTCTGTGTTTTCTCCTCGCCAATAATGGGCCAAAAGTCACCGATGGAACCGACTTGAGGTCCAAATTTGAACGGACCAGCGAGCAGACATGCCTCCGTTCAGAATAAAATCATGTGGGCCGCGAAGGCCTCGTGTATTTTGTTGTGATTCGCTCAAAACCCCGCCGTTCCACCGTCGGAGGGAGCGATGCGCACAGCTTTCCCTGTGCTATTTGTGTCCTAAACTGCTTAAAAATGGATCCTGCACTTTGCTAAGCGGACACATGACGTCATGCATTTATTCTAGTTATCATTTTGCAGTCTTAATAGCTTTAAGTAGTCAATGTCTTTGCTAGTATAAGTGGGGTGTCTTGTGTCAAAATGTATTTTGAGCTTACTTGGGACCATTGCTGCAATTTAAAGTTGTAAACTGCAGAGGTATTCTGGGATGAGACAGTTAGGGTCACCACTGTATGAAAGTATTGGTTTATTATAAGACAGCAATACCGTGATGTCCAAATCATATTGGTATGCATAAAAAAAGACAGAACTTTATTTTATTATTTTATTTGTACGTGTGTGTGTGTGTGTGTGTGTGTGTGTGTGTGTGTGTGTGTGTGTGTGTGTGTGTGTGTGTGTGTTGGGTGGTGGGGTTGGGATTGTGCGTTTTTGGAGGTGGGGAGTGGAAATGGGGGGATGTGTGTGAATTGGAATGGAGGGGGGGGATAGTTGGGAGGTGTGTGTGTGTGTGTGTGTGTGTGTGTGTGTGTGTGTGTGTGTGAGTGAGAAGAATGTCACTTAAGATCCATTCTGGTGTGTAGGCTTGCGAGATCGTCTAGCAACTGCAGCAGATCTCCATGTCCTGCTGGGCTGGCTACTGCGGGAGCGTTTGGCTGAGCTGCTGACGTCTCCTCCTTCACTCTGGCTGGCTTCTCAACTGATAAATAAAGCAAACTACCGTATGTCGATGTGGGCCTAAGAAGTCTCAACTGGCTTGGGCCTGCCGTTGGATAGGTTGCAGGGAAGATTGCCTGGCACCTGACTGGCCTCCATGTACGTCTGCTGCAGAGCACTCTGGGACAGGCCTGTGAGGCACTGTGAGGCCTGCTGAGATAGCCAGGGACATGATCTATCCTTCTGATAAGACTCTCGACCTAGAACAACCAGGGTGGACTCCTGCTTTGAAGCCCTCACAACGTTCTCTTGGTTCCTGACACATTTGGGAACGATTGTTCACACAAATTTACAAGCACATTCAATGTTAAATGACCTACAGCTTATATAGGCCAATTACCTGTCAATTTGACTTTGCCGAGCATGCCAGGAGGAAGACCGTCACCGCCATGGATGTTGTATACGCTCTGAAACGCCAGGGACGTACTCTGTACGGCTTCGGCGGCTAAACTACTCGTAAACTAAACCACCCCCTATAAATAACAACGGCTCTTTTAAGAGCCACCCATCTCCACACAAGAGAGTTGATTCCATTATTATAACACATTTTGTCAGGCCTGTACATTCAACGGGTTTAGCTGTCATGAAAAAAACATTCGTTGCCAAATCAATGTCAACGCAAGTAAATGCGTAGTCTTGGCATTCCACGACTAGAAATGACCATCCCACGTGCACTCTAGAAAGAAAATGGTTACTTGGATTATTACGCACACAACACAGTGCAGCCCCTTTTGTTTTATATTGCGCATCTAGTGATAATAATAATGCATGCCCTTGTCGTACCATCCCAAAAGGACAATTCCTGGTAGTAATCGCTAGGCTGGTTGGGAGTTTGGGGGACTTGGTGTTCTATATCGTGGAGCTCCGCCCCATAGGGGAGCTCTGCTCCTATTGGTTTACCCGCTACCTAAAGTAGCCAATGACTGAATTTTTCAATGCCTGCGCCCGCCTGGGGTGCTATATAAAGGGGCGTACTTCGCTCCATCATCCTCCCAAAAAGTTCAGCACGGGTTTATATCTGAAGACTGAGAAGGACGACTACTAAGACTGGAGGACCCGCGAGACTTTTCCCTTCAAGATGGATCGTCCGCCGCCTATGGAGAAGTTCCTCCGGGACGCCTGCCGCTGCGACTTCCAAGCAGCGGAGGACACTTTTCAGCAGAGGAGGCTTTTCCCTTCAGCGATGGATCGTCCGCCGCCGACCACGAAGAAGTTCCTCCGGGACACCTGCCGCTGCGATTTTCTAGCAGCGGAGGACAAGCAAGAACGGCGTTCTGGGCAGACACCTCCCCAAGTAGGGATGGTCCCGCCCGCTCAGCCGGCCCTGACATCACGCCGCCCTCACCCAGCTGAGTGGTCGGTGCCGGTGTCAGAATCAGAAAGCTCTGATGAGAGCGAGCGGCAGGTAGAGCACGTGCTCCCCGCCCTCGCCGGTTTGTGGGGGTCGCCTGATGGCAAACGCGGTGGTGCAGCAGCGACAGATGTGGCTGTCTCTCACCACCATGACCGGGGCGGACCGGATGGCCCTACTGAATGCTCCAATAGAGAGACAAGGGCTATTCGGTCCCGCCATGGACACCTTGACGGTGCGCCTGGCCGCGATGGAGGAGGCTAAGAGGCACCTTGCCAGCCACCTCCCCCTCCAGCGACCCTCCACCTCTTCTTCTTCCGCCGTGGTGACGACTAGACCGTCAACGGCTGCGAAACGGAGGTTTCGGTGTGATGCGGCACTGGCTCCACCTCTACAGACGGAGCCATGCCCCACTCGGCATCCCCAGCCCCCGCCGCTGACCACTGGGAGGGCCCGCTACGGCCCCCCACGGCAGCGTGGCCCGGTTTCACTGGCGGAGGGGTCGGTAATGACCCCACCACCGGTTTCCTCTTCATGGCTGCTACCTCATAAAGAGGTAAAAGAAGGAAAATCCCCACCTTACTTTTTCAGTAAAGGTGATTTTCCCATGTTATCTACCGGAGCGGAGACCCGCCTGCCTTGTCGGAGCGTGGTCCAATCGCTACCGGTTAGAAACAAAGCGGAGACTGGCCCAGCGTACCAGCGTGTGGCCAGCTCTCTGCCTAACAGACTTACCCCTATCACGACACAAAGGGGGTTAAACACCCCTGTCTGTAGCCGTATAGAGGGACCGTTATTTACATCAATAACCCCTCCATGTCTATCAGGATCTGGCCCAGCTCATGAGCGTGCGGCCGGTTCTTTGATTATCAGGCATAATAAACCTGCGTCAATAAAGGGCATTGTTACACATAGCAAACACTCTTTACAGACGGCAGCCCATCCCTTTCGAAATGACCCCACCTTGGGCTGTGCCACCTCCTCGGTGTGCAGCGGCGGCTGGGGTCATACAGAAATTCAAGCTTTTTCTGTCGACTGCACCACAACAGACGGCCCAGCCGCTGTCGTTGCGTTATGCAGAATGGCTAGAAGGGGCAGGTATTCTGTCGGGCTGGCTGGACAGGACATTGAGGAGGGGATATGCACTACAGTTCATTCACTTCAGGGGCGTGAGAGAGACTGTTTTGTCCTGCCTGATAAAAACACGTGCGCTCCAGGAGGAGATTACGAATCTCCTAACAAAGGGCGCAGTGACAATGGTTCCGAGGGACCAGTGGGACATGGGGTGGTACTCCCCGTATTTCCTTGTCCCAAAGAAATCCGGAGGCATGAGACCCATACTAGATTTAAGGGTCCTCAACGAGAGAGTGGCGAAACGCCCCTTTCGTATGTTGACGACGAGGCGCCTTCTGTCTTGTATACAGAAGGGCGACTACGGAATCAGCATAGACCTGAGGGACGCGTATTTTCATGTGCCAATCACAGAGAGGCACAGGACATTTCTACGTTTTGCCTTCCAAGGGAAGGTTTACGAGTACACGCGCCTGCCCTTCGGGTACGCGCTTGCTCCTCGAACTTTCTCCAAATGTGTGCAGACAGCACTCGAACCACTGAGGCGAAACGGGATACGCATATTAGCATATCTCGACGACCTACTGGTCTTGGCCCAATGCCCAAATCGAGCCATTCGGGACGCAACCTCACTGGTGCAGCACCTCACTCAGCTGGGGTTAGCTGTCAACTGGACAAAGAGTGCTCCGTGGCCGGCTCAACAGTTTTCCTATCTAGGCATTCAGTTGGATACTGCCAAGATGAGGGCCAGTTTATCGGCACCACGGAGAGCGACACTGACGTCAGCTCTCCGGGTGTGTCGAGTGACAAATACAATCACCGCTCTGTCAAGGATGTCCTTACTAGGACTGATGTCTGCAGCCCATGTAGTGGTCCCCTTAGGCCTGTTACACATGCGCAGACTGCAGAGGCGGTTCGCACGACTGCGACTGGATCCAGTGAGACACCGTCGCAAGTTGATTGTAATACCGAGATCGGTCAAGACCGACCTGAGCTACTGGAGAGACCCGCGCGTCATCGCGCGCGGAGTCGCCATGGGCAGACCGGCATCCCACTACCCAGTCTTCACGGACGCGTCGTTGACTGGGTGGGGAGGAGTGTGTTAGGCAGGTTCGGTGGCAGGAAGATGGGGACCGTTAGAGACGCGTCACATCAACCTGCTGGAACTCGAGGCGGTGAAGTTAACGCTACTTCATTTTGCCCCGGTGTTAAAGGATCTGGACGTGTTAGTCAGATCCGACAACAGGACAACAGTAGCATACATCAATCGTCAAGGGGGAGTACGCTCAGCGTCACTTCATCGCCTAGCGACAGATATATGGCTGTGGGCAGTCACACACCTGAGTTCGCTAAAAGCTCTCCACATTCCAGGTCTGCTCAACGAAGGAGCAGATCTGTTATCACGGGGAGGCCCGAGGGACGACGACTGGAGGTTAGCACCCTCCATTGTGTCTCTGATTTGGGCACGGTTCGGGCAAGCAGAAGTGGATCTGTTTGCGTCCCGGACGAATGCGCAGTGTCGCCTTTGGTTCTCCCTGCGCGAACAGGACAACCCGCCATTGGGAGTCGATGCATTCGTCGATGCATTCCTGTTATACGCGTTTCCACCCCTGACATCTATCCTCCCACTGTTGGCACGAGTGAGGTCAGAGAGGCTAGAGTTAATTCTTGTAGCCCCGGACCGTCCCGGAGCCCCGTGGTTTCCGGAACTGATGGAGATGTTGGTAGAGGGCCCATGGCCCATACCTCATCGACAAGATGCACTCTCTCAAGCCAGAGGCTTGGTGAGGGGGCCGCCTATGATGGGGCCGCCACTGCAAAGGGATATGCGGCGCGCTGGCGAGTGTTTACACAGTGGTGTGAGGGACAGGACGTTGACCCAGTCTGCTGTCGGGTCGAAACGTTCTTGTGCTTCTTACAGTCGCTGTTTGACAAGGGATTGGCGGCGGGAACTATTAAAGTTTACGCGGCTGCCATCTCAGCTTGTCATGAGAGTTTTGCGACAACGACACTGTTCAGTCATTCGCTGGTTAAGCGTTTTTTGACTGGAGTGTGTAGGCTTAGACGCCCTCATAGGACTCTAATGCCAAAATGGGACCTGTCGATTGTGCTAGAGGCGCTGTGCGTGCCCCCATTCGAACCCATTGACACTGTGTCGTTGCGTTTATTGTCTCTCAAGACGAGTCTACTCCTCGCCTTGACTACGGCTAAGCGAGTGAGTGATTTATGTGCTCTCTCGACACGGGCAGATTGTTTGATCATATCTGATGACAAAACAAAAGCTGTGTTACGCCCTAACCCGGCTTTTATCCCTAAGGTTAATCGTGGGTTTAGGGTTCAGAGCTGTGCTCTGAGCGCCTTTTTTCCTCCTCCTCACGACGGAGAGAGGGAGAGGCGTTTACATTGTCTATGTCCGGTGCGCGCGTTGGCACAATATGTGAAGCGCACAGCAGGACTGAGATCTTCTCCCCAGCTTCTGATCTGCTACGGCGGACAGAAAGCCGGGGCACCACTCTCGAAGCAGAGGCTGTCCCATTGGATTTGCGAGGCTATTAGCCTCGCATACGAATCGAAGGGGCAGCCTGTGCCGACTGGCATTCGGGCTCATTCCACCAGGGGCATGGCCACATCAGTGGCCATTCTCAGGGGCGTGGGAGTGGAGGAGATATGTGAGGCGGCGTCTTGGTCGTCGCCATCACCTTTTGTACGGTATTACTTGAAAGATATTTCTTCCTCATCCTTTTCTCATTCTGTCCTCAGTTTTGCTGATGACTGATGTAGTGGGGAAGGCACTTGGATTACCCTGGTCATGGGGATTCTATTCAAGTGCTGTCAGGATGAATACGGATGTGCCTGGGGAGGGGACCCTCCTCCAGGACATGTTCCGTTAGATCAACAACCCTACGTGCTCACGTAAGGGTTAGATCAGTGATATTTCTTCCTCATCCTTTTCTCATTCTGTCCTCAGTCTTGCTGATGACTGATGTAGTGGGAAAGGCACTTGGATTACCCTGGTCATGGGGATTCTATTCAAGTGCTGTCAGGATGAATACGGATGTGCCTGGGGAGGGGACCCTCCTCCAGGACATGTTCTGTTAGATCAACAACCCAACGTAAGGGTTAGGTAAGTGATATTTCTTCCGCATCCTTTTCTCATTCTGTCCTCAGTTTTGCTGATGACTGATGTAGTGGGGAAGGCACTTGGATTACCCTGGCTGGGGATTCTATTCAAGTGCTGTCAGGATGATTTCGGAGAGCCTGGGGAGGGGACCCTCCTCCAGGACATGTTCCGTTAGATCTACAACCCTACGTGCTCACGTAAGGGCTAGATCAGTGGAGCAGACTCGGTGTGGGTTGGGCCAACTTTTTAAGGTTGTCTTGAACCAACATCAGTGGTCAGCTCCGGGTGCCGCTGAGATTGTTTTCGGACTAATAGTCTCAGTGGGGGTACATTTGGCCTCGCTCGCTCCGCCTAAACCAATAGGAGCAGAGCTCCCCTATGGGGCGGAGCTCCACGATATAGAACGATAGTTATGGAGATAGACTACAGTTCTATGAGTGGAGCGGAGCCCCATAGGGCTGCTGGCCCACTTCGACTTGTTCAAACCCGGCTGTTTTGTATGTTTGGGAGAATGATGGAGCGAAGTACGCCCCTTTATATAGCACCCCAGGCGGGCGCAGGCATTGAAAAATTCAGTCATTGGCTACTTTAGGTAGCGGGGTAAACCAATAGGAGCAGAGCTCCCCTATGGGGCTCCGCTCCACTCATAGAACTGGAGTCTATCTCCATAACTATCGTTTCTTGCTATAGGCGGTCCTTTATATCAGGGAACGCCCATTGGGAAAAATATTATTGATCGCCCCCAAATATATCACTGTAACCCTAACCCTAAACACAACTATGTAATATATCACTGTAACCCTAACCCTAAACACAACGATGTAATATATTATTATTATTATTATTATTATTATTATTATTATTATAACCTTTATTTTACCAGGCGAGACAATTAAGAACAAAATTCTTATTTACAATGCCGGCCTGTAGAAATAGCACTGTACACACAACTATGTAATATATCACTGTAAACACAAATATGTAATATATCACTGTAAACACAACTATGCAATATATCACTGTAAACACAACTATGTAATATATCACTGTAAACACAACAATGCAATATATCACTGCAAACACAACTATGTAATATATCACTGTAAACACAACTATGTAATATATCACTGTAAACACAACTATGCAATATATCACTGTAAACACAACTATGTAATATATCACTGTAAACAAAACAATGTAATATATCACTGCAAACACAACTATGTAATATATCACTGTAAACACAACTATGTAATATATCACTGTAAACACAACTATGCAATATATCACTGTAAACACAACTATGTAATATATCACTGTAAACAAAACAATGTAATATATCACTGCAAACACAACTATGTAATATATCACTGCAAACACAACTATGTAATATATCACTGCAAACACAACTATGCAATATATCACTGCAAACACAACTATGTAATATATCACTGTACACACAACTATGTAATATATCACTGTAAACACAACTATGTCATTTCAATAAAAATACACAATGAAAACACTTGTGCTGATTATAGACGCTTAATGGCACGTTTTTAATTTTCAAAAGATTGCATATATTTTGTATTGACTATAAAATAGTATTAATGCATTTAAACATTGAGACAAGAAGCTGTCTTCTGTACCCGCTCTTTGGGGTAAGTAGTACAGACACATCTGTTTACTTGGAGCTGGTGTATTTGGTTACGGCCTTGGTGCCCTCGGACACGGCGTGTTTGGCCAGCTCACCGGGGAGCAGCAGACGCACGGCGGTCTGGATCTCCCTGGAGGTGATGGTAGATCCACATGTGAACGCCGTTTAAACTATTATTATATTTTATTATTTATTTTAAATCCACCTGTCCCGAGAAATTGGTCATGCGTATGTATGCAGTGTAGTCACTCCTGTCCATTATATTAATAGAGGAAACCGTTTTGGACAACTAGTGAGCAACAAACAAGTGAGGAACAAAAAAGGCGCGCAAAACCTCCGGCGCGTTCAAGGACTGGAGTCTTTGAAAATTGTAACATCGAGTAATTGATACATATGCCTTATACATGCTTGTTATGTTATGTATACTTTCTGCCTGTTTTAACCTGCTGTGGCTTTCACTCTTGTATTATGTTTTATTTGTGTTTTCTTCCTTGTTATGTAAAGCACTTTGTGACCCTTGGTCTGGGAAAGGTACTGTATAAATACATTGTACTTACTTGTTACAATACACACAGTCAGTACAGCATATAAGTTCAACTGATTTGTAGCACGCAAGTTCAACTCACTATGGAATTGCTTTTATTGATAGGGTGGGTGGCTCTTAAAAGAGCCTTTTGGGGTAAGTAATACAGACGAAAATCGGTTTACTTGGAGCTGGTGTACTTGGTCACAGCCTTGGTGCCCTCGGACACGGCGTGTTTGGCCAGCTCACCGGGGAGCAGCAGACGCACGGCGGTCTGGATCTCCCTGGAGGTGATGGTACGACGTTTGTTGTAGTGGGCCAGGCGAGAGGACTCGCCGGCGATGCGCTCGAAGATGTCGTTGACAAAGGAATTCATGATTCCCATGGCCTTGGAGGAGATGCCGGTGTCGGGGTGGACCTGCTTCAGGACCTTGTACACGTAGATAGCGTAGCTCTCCTTCCTGGACTTTCTGCGCTTCTTGCCGGTTTTGCTGGCGGTCTTGGTGACGGCTTTCTTGGAGCCCTTCTTGGGCGCAGGCTTCGCAGGCTCAGGCATGATGATGAAAACAGCTCGTTACTTCTCAGAAACGAATGAAAGGGTGGAGGTAGTGCAGCCGCTATATAAAGGGGGAGCTATGCAAAGTAGGCGACTCCTGACACTAGATTCTATTGGTCGAGTCTGGTTCTGAACAACATTTGAAAAAACACTCGTTGTCCAGTTAGCCAGGTTGTCTAAGAATCACCTATCCATCAGTCATCATAAGAAAAATACATATATGCTAGGACCAGGCAGTCACAATGCTAGAAAAAGGAAGAATTACATGTTTTCATTATTAACTTATTTACTGTGGAGAAACCTGTACTGGGAGGTAGTGGGGATTAAGAGGTCTTTGGGAGGGATATCACTTAAGGACTGGAGTCATTGAAGATTGTAACATCGAGTTATTAAACACCAGTACTATATAATATATACTATACCATACTATAACGTCGACTTCATTGTAGCACATCAGCTCAAAACACTATGGAATTGCTCTTTTATTGACTTGTCACACTGACTTGGCCAGTTAATGACATAATGGGGGTGATATGAAGGCATATCGATAGATAAGTGGGCATGTCTTGGTGGTAGTGGTAGGCTAACTTATTGATTGTACGAGATTATCCACATGTGAACGCCGTTTAAACCATTATTATATTCAGGATTTATGTTTAAATCCACCTGTCCCGAGAAATTGGCCATGCGTGTGTATGCAGTGTAGTCACTCCTGTCCATTATATTAATACCGGAAACCGTTTTAGACGACCAGTGAGTACACTACTCCAGCAGTTGAAAGAAACAATGGCAGAGTGGAAAAACAAAAAAGGCGCGCAAAACTTCCGGCGCATTCAAGGACTGGAGTCTTTGAAAATTGGAACATCGAGTAATTTATACATATGGCTTATACAGGCTTATGTTATGTATGCTTTCTGCCTGTTTTTAACCCTCTGTGTCTTTCACTCTTGTATTATGTTTTATTTGTGTTTTCTTCCTTGTTATGTGAAGCACTTTGTGACCCTTGGTCTGGGAAAGGTACTGTATAAATACATTGTACTTACTTGTTACAATACACACAATCAGTACAGCATATACGTTCGACTGATTTGTAGCACGCGAGCTCAACTCACTATGGAATTGCTTTTTTTGATGGGGTGGGTGGCTCTTAAGAGCCTTTTGGGGTAAGTAATACAGACGAAAATCTGTTTACTTGGAGCTGGTGTACTTGGTCACGGCCTTGGTGCCCTCGGACACGGCGTGCTTGGCCAGCTCACCGGGGAGCAGCAGACGCACGGCGGTCTGGATCTCCCTGGAGGTGATGGTAGATCCACATGTGAACGCCGTTTAAACTATTATTATATTTTATTATTTATTTTTAATCCACCTGTCCCGAGAAATTGGCCATGCGTATGTATGCAGTGTAGTCACTCCTGTCAATTATATTAATAGAGGAAACCGTTTTGGACAACTAGTGAGCAACAAACAAGTGAGGAACAAAAAAGGCGCGCAAAACCTCCGGCGCGTTCAAGGACTGGAGTCTTTGAAAATTGTAACATCGAGTAATTGATACATATGCCTTATACATGCTTGTTATTTTATGTATACTTTCTGCCTGTTTTAACCTGCTGTGGCTTTCACTCCTGAATTATGTTTTATTTGTGTTTCTACTTGTTATGTAAAGCACTTTGAGACCCTTGGTCTGGGAAAGGTGCTGTATAAATACTGTATAATTTTACTTACTTGTTACAATACACACAATCAGTACAGCATATCAATTCGACTGATTTGTAGCACGCGAGGTCAACTCACTATGGAATTGCTTTCTTTTTTGATAGGGTGGGTGGCTCTTAAAAGAGCCTTTTGGGGTAAGTAATACAGACGAAAATCTGTTTACTTGGAACTGGTGTACTTGGTCACGGCCTTGGTGCCCTCGGACACGGCGTGCTTGGCCAGCTCACCGGGGAGCAGCAGACGCACGGCGGTCTGGATCTCCCTGGAGGTGATGGTACGACGCTTGTTGTAGTGGGCCAGGCGAGAAGACTCACCGGCGATACGCTCGAAGATGTCGTTGACAAAGGAGTTCATGATTCCCATGGCCTTGGAGGAGATGCCGGTGTCGGGGTGAACCTGCTTCAGGACCTTGTACACGTAGATGGCGTAGCTCTCCTTCCTGGACTTTCTTCGCTTTTTGCCGGTTTTGGTGGCGGTCTTGGTGACGGCTTTCTTGGAGCCCTTCTTGGGCGCAGGCTTCGCAGGCTCAGGCATGTTGATAGTGGCTCGTTACTTCTTAGAAACGAATGAAGAGGCGGCAAACGCACACCCGAAATATAAAGGTGGGGCTATGCAAATTAGGGGGCTGCTGACATCCACTTCCAAAGCTCTAGCCTGCCTCACGGGTAAATACATTATCTGCGCACGCGCGAGCTCCTCCCCCCCACCCCTTCCTTACTTTTTCACTCTGCTGTCGGGTTGCCTTGTTTCCGATGGCGATATGAACATGAAAACGTCAAGAGGAAGATTGAGAAAGATATACATAGAACACCAAGTCCCCCAAACTCCCAACCAGCCTAGCGATTACTACCAGGAATTGTCCTTTTGGGATGGTACAAGGGCATGCATTATTATTATCACTAGATGCGCAATAGAAAAAGGGGCTGCACTGTGTTGTGTGAGTAATAATCCATAATAACCATTTTCTTTCTAGAGTGCACATGTGGGATGGTCATTTCTAGTCGTGGAATGCCAAGACTACGCATTTACTTGCGTTGACATTGATTTGGCAACGTATGTTTTTTTCATGACAGCTATAGCCGTTGAATGTACAGGCCTGACAAAATGTGTTATAACAATGGAATCAACTCTCTTGTGTGGAGATGGGTGGCTCTTAAAAGAGCCGTTGTTTTTTGTAGGGAGTGGTTGAGTTTACGAATAGTTTAGCCGCCGAAGCCGTACAGAGTACGTCCCTGGCGTTTCAGAGCGTATACAACATCCATGGCGGTGACGGTCTTCCTCTTGGCGTGCTCGGTGTAGGTGACGGCGTCACGGATCACGTTCTCCAGGAAGACCTTCAACACACCGCGGGTCTCTTCATAGATCAGGCCAGAGATGCGCTTCACACCCCCACGGCGAGCCAGGCGGCGGATAGCGGGCTTCGTGATTCCCTGGATGTTATCACGGAGAACTTTGCGATGACGCTTGGCGCCTCCTTTTCCGAGTCCTTTTCCTCCTTTACCTCTTCCAGACATGTTGAGTTCAGTACGATTATGACTTCGATGAAGTTGTGGGGTGAATTTATCTCAGCTACGAGGACGTGATTGAGACCAGGTTGTACAGGAAGCGCGCGCTATCGCTTGCCTCTTTTTTTCTTGTGGGGAATTTTTGTAGAGGGAGGAGCTTCTACTAGGGACAACGTTTGGCATTACGGGCATTATTGAAGCAAAAGGACATCGCGCGCACACACACACACACACACACACACACACACACACACACACACACACACACACACACACACACACACACACACACACACACACTCACAATCAGTAAAAGAACATAACATTAATCAAGATGTTTGGAATGGTCTGATAAGATTGACTCCTTACAACAGCACATGGTCAAATTTAGACACTATTATGACTGCAACCATTTCAATCTTTTAGCGATGTTGTAGTAGGAAATGTAGGCTCAACTGATCTATTTTGTGGAGCTCTGCCCCATAGGAGAGCTCTGCTCCTATTGGTTTACTCCTATAGGTAGCCAATGACTGAATTATTTATTGATTTATTCAGGGGGGGTGAGAGAGACTGTTTTGCCCTGCCCGGTAAAGACAAGGGCACTCTGAGAGGAGATTGCGAATCTGCTGGCAAAGGGTGCAATGGTCCTAGTCCCCAGGGACCAGTGGTTTGTACTCCCCCTCAATCTGCTGGAGCTTGAGGCAGTCAGACTGATTGCTCAGCTCAACAGCTAAAAAAAAACACTTCCCACCTACACTTAATTTCCCGCCTATTTGCACACGCCTTATATGGCTCTCCCACTCTATCTCTTCTGATCTCTTCTTTCTCCTCCCAAAATGAGAGAGAGATAGAGATGTACTAATTAAAAGTCACTCAGACCAGTTGCACCCTGGAGTCATCCTTAACTAGCCTAAACCTGTCATAGCTGACCACAGTGATAACCACTGGTGATAACATTTTTGGGTGGGGCACAGGTTATGGGGGCATGCTCCACAGGGAAGAATATCAACTTTAAAATCTGGATTTACAGTCGATTTTAGCATGAGAATATATATAACTTAATTATTTGTATATATGACTTATTAAAGGGCAAACTGCAAACACAACAAAAATATAATGCACAACAACTGACAAATCAACTGGAATAGTCTTTGTTAGCAGCGTAGACCTAATGTTAACAGAATGGACTTATACTCTTTGTCTATCTGTGCAGCGGTAAGGTGAATAATTCTAGCAGTACTGTCCAGACAGTTGTCTTGTTTAGCCATTCAACTAGGCATTATTTATTCAATGGAGAAAGACATGGAACACAATGCAATTGTGATAATAAATGTGTTCTTTGTTACTTCTTTAATTAAATTAAAGTGTACCTTTCTATTATCATACAATATTTCCTTGAACATGTAAACTCTATAATCATACAGTTGTCTTTCTATTAGTTGTCTCTGTCATACTGAACTGTTTGTTATCATCCTGAACTATCTCTGTTGCTCACCTCACCTCAGTTCTGTCTCTATTGCTCTCCTCTCCTGTTGTCTGTCTCTCTGTTGCTCTCCTCTCCTGTTGTCTGTCTCTCTGTTGCTCTCCTCTCCTGTTGTCTGTCTCTCTGTTGCTCTCCTCTCCTGTTGTCTGTCTCTCTGTTGCTCTCCTCTCCTGTTGTCTGTCTCTCTGTTGCTCTCCTCTCCTGTTGTCTGTCTTTCTGTTGCTCTCCTCTCCTGTTGTCTGTCTCTCTGTTGCTCTCCTCTCCTGTTGTCTGTCTCTCTGTTGCTCTCCTCTCCTGTTGTCTGTCTCTCTGTTGCTCTCCTCTCCTGTTGTCTGTCCGAATATCGGTTGTTAAGTCGCGACGTGTTTCCGGGTCCAAAGTTGGCTGAGGCGCTGTCTTCGAAATGCGCAATAATAATAATAATTAATTATATTTATATAGCGCTTTTCCGAGGCTCAAATACCCTGACAATATGGGGAAAACAGGAAAGTGCTGTGTCCCTTGTTGTATGAATAGATCCCAGTCTAAAAAACGATTAAACTGTCATTCTACCGCTGTAGTATACTGGTATTCTGGTGCGGAGAATTTCTGGTTTGAACCCGGAAATTGCAAAACGTCAAGTTTGACTTCAGACTTAACAACCGGATATTCAGGGCTCTCAAGTCTCACGCATTTTTTTTATTTTTTTACTACCCCTAGTGGTAGTGGCCCTAGGCTGCAGCCTAGGTAAACCTATAATCTGCGCATGCCCCGACTCCTCCCCTATGTATTTTCACAGTGAATTTTACACACACACAGATAAAATGTTTATTGTATTGGAGGATTTTTAATGAATGCTGATAGGCGCCGACAGAATATCAGCCGCATTTTATGAATAAACAATGTTTATTTTTAAAAATCTTTTACAAGTAACAACTACGAAGTGGGGCTGCGTTGGAAGGTGGGGAAGGTATAAGGTTCAGAGATAGGAAATGTTAGGATATTTATAGCATAGCATAGAGTATGGCACAGTGTTTTATTTGTATAGTATAGTAGTATAGTATAGTGGATAGTGTATATAGCCTTTATTTATGTAAACCAGCTCTTTTCCCTTCTTGTTTTTAGTATTTTTTTCCTCGCACCAGGGGAGCCCCCCCTCCTAAATTTCGTTGTATGGTACCTGTACTGTATTAATGACAATAAAGACCATTCATTCATTCATTACTTCATTCATTTTCGGACTTTGTCTACATGTTACGGTACATGTGGTAATACGGTACATGTGTGAAAACTAGGGTTAGGGTTAGGTGCTACGTTGACTTGGTACATGCTGGCATGTCTAACCCTACCCCTACCCCTAACCCTACCCCTAACCCTACCCCTAACCCTAACCCTAACCTTAACTGTAGCACCCTAGCACCTAACCCTAACCCTAGTTTTCCCACATGTACCGTAACATACACACTAAGATTGAGCAGAAACAGGCAGGGGCTCCTACTTCTACTGCCATCTACAAGAGTTCTGCTGTACAATTCACCTTTATAGCATGTGACCTCATATTGTGCTGAAACTAATTAGGGCATAACAGAATCAAATGTATTGTTTTGGTTAAAAGATGTCGGATTAAAACTCAGACATCTCCGGATCCGGTCCATGGGCCTTAGTTGGACCACGTCTGCTCTAGTCCCTTTAACTTCAGACCACGGTCCTAATCATCACTTTGCTCTAGTCCCTTTAACTTCAGACCAATGTCCTAATCATCACTTTGTGTACAGTACATAATGTGTGTGTAATATGATATGAAGTGAATGTTTTCTCTTTCTGTGAATGTGTTTGTGTGTCTGTAGTGAATGCAGTGGATATCTTACTACCACCAGAGCCCCAGACCAGAGCCCAGTTTTCACAAGGTGAGTCTCTTTATCCTGAAGTAGCTAACAGTCTCTCTCCACTGATACTCTCTAAAGCGCGGCATCAAAGCGGCCAAGGCAGAGCACAGAGAGAAGATTGAGGAATGCCTCCTGAGCAACGACTCCAGGCGGATGTGGCAGGGGGTTCAGCAGATGACAAACTTCAGAGCCAACAGGCTCACAGCCGCAGAGGACGACCCCCTGCTGGCGGGAAAGCTGAACACCTTCTACGCCCGGTTCGACGAGGGGCGAACGGAGGTAACCACAACACAGACACCACTCTCTCCAGCTCTCAGCAGCCTCACCCTCACAGAGCACGAGGTGAGACGCGTACTGAAGGCGGTGGACCCCAGGAAAGCCTCGGGGCCGGATGGCGTCCTGGGACGGGTGCTGAGAGACTGCGCCGACCAGCTGGCCGGGGTTTTCACCAACATCTTTAACCAGTCCCTGTCCCAGGCCACCGTCCCACCCTGCCTGAAAACCTCAACTATCATCCCAGTCCCGAAGAAAAGCACGGTGAGCTGCCTAAACGACTACCGCCCGGTGGCACTCACACCAATCATCATGAAGTGCTTCGAGAAACTAGTCCGGGCCCACATACTCACACGCCTCCCGCCCAACCTGGATCCATACCAGTTCGCCTACAGAGCCCACAGGTCCACAGAGGACGCCATAGCGACGACTCTCCACGCCACTCTATCCCACCTGGAGAGGGGAAACAGCTACGCGAGACTGCTCTTCGTGGACTTCAGCTCCGCCTTTAACACCATCCTTCCAGACAGGCTAGTGACCAAACTACTAGACCTGGGTCTATCACACTCTATATGTGCGTGGATCAAGGACTTCCTGACCGACCGCCCCCAGAGGGTGCGGGTGGACCCCCACACCTCCACAGCCCTCAGCCTCAGCACTGGGTCACCCCAGGGCTGCGTGCTAAGCCCCATCCTCTACAACCTCTACACCCACGACTTCACCCCCATCCACCCCAGCAACTACATCGTAAAGTTTGCAGACGACACCACCGTGGTGGGATGTATCTCGGGGGGGGACGAGGCGGCGTACAGGGATGAGGTAGAGCAATTGAGCAAGCTGTGCAAGGTAAACAACCTGCTGCTAAACAAGTCAAAGACCCAGGAACTCATCGTAGACTACAGGAGGAAAAAGTCCGAGATCCTGCCCAGACCCGTCACCAGGGCCCAGTCTTAGGGTGGGCCAATGAACTGCATGGGGGGGCACAATTATTATTAACTATTTTATATAATCCGATATGCTATGGTATACGTCATGCAACACTGACATGCATAGTAGGTTGCAGAGGCTAAATTGGACACGTAGCCTACCGATGAAGACTAGACCTAAAATTATCAGAATGCAGCAAATAACATAACAATAAACACAGGCGAAGCTGGTTTATTACAAGGCCTTGTCGACCCGAGTAGGCCTAAGCTAAAATTATTTGAATGCAAGTTACTTTATAGCGTGGAGAGGCCAAGTTGTGCATTACAATGCGCACAGGTCAATAATTGGCCCCAACCCGGCACACTTACAAGAACAATAATTAAATAAATGCCAGGGATAGCCTAAGTAACTAAAATTAGGAGACTGGCACGCAATCAGTGCACTTCCAAAAGGGATACAGTATGACCGACCGATCGTGTGATCATCACATTAAAACCACCCATCTACAGCAAATAGGATCAGCCAGATCCTCATCATTGAACACGTTATACATGAAATAGGGGTTGATTCATCAGAGCAGTCATACGTCATCTCCCTGTCATCAGGGATTTGTAGTTCTTCATTTGATTTGCCGTGTAAATCCCCAGACTGCCCAAATCCGATTGCCAGTCAGGCAAACAATTATATAGTGTCGTTGCCGATCAATGATCGACGTCGTTATATGGAGAACATTTATGAAATAGGCAATGAATGTGTGTCCTTTCAGTCTGCCTCCATGAACCACCCGACCCAAAGGCCTGAGGTGTTGTAGGAGGTATGAATATGATTTAGGGGGTATTTAGTATAACAGGCTAATGGGTTTATTGTGAGTTTACTTTGATTGTTTGTTTATTGCCTAGATCACCGTATTGAGAAGTCATATGGTTATGGGGGGTGATATTGCAAGGTAATTTAAGCACCTGCGCACCTTGCATGGTGGTAGTGGAGAGAGAGGGGAGCGATGTATTTTTGTTGACCGCATTATACGCATATTCTATACGCATTGTTTGTTATTTTTCTGGTTTTGATCGCTTATGGATTATTTTTGTACTTCGCCAAGTTTGACTGTTCTATTCAATAAATTTCCAATGTGACAATTGCCCTCCTCCACCGGCCCTAGTTTTGGATCTAGCTTGCTGTTCATTATTTTCATGATAAAACGTCATAACATCTTCATATACACCATACAGTAGACCAGGGGTAGGCAACCTTTTTCATATGAAGTGCCATTTTTTAATTTTCTTGTTAGTCAGTGTGCCAACCACAATATCAACATTAATTATGACTCGACATCAAACCAAACCAAACAGACCAACAGATCTGCCATTTTATTCCACAACATGAACAACAATTTTCAGCAAAGAGCTATGTATGCTAAATAAACCTAAAAATGTAACTAACTGAAACTTGAACAAAATTACCAACATAACATCTAAGACAACTAAACTTTGTGATGCGTAGCACAACTTTAAGCAAATTGGAGCGCTCAATGTCTACCAAAGTTGCTAACTGCGCTCCCTATGGTTATCATTTTAATAAGTAGGCCTAACTGGAGGGTGATTATACAAGGGTCTTACTTGTATGAATTATAATTTATATTTATATAATTATTTGGTTGTTACTTACATTTTATTATTTTATTCCAACCACAACAAACATATATTTTTTGGGGGTTGCAAAGAGCTATGTATGCAAAGCCATGTAAACAGTCCTAACAATCAATGTCGTGATCCCTGGCCCTGTTTTCCTTTGCTCAACTCCATTATCTGGGGGTGGTACTTGGTCACTTTAAGTTGCACACAATTAATGCAACCGCTCCCCTCTGTTTCCCGACCATGGCAGGGGCACCATCTGTTGTCACTGCAAAAAATCCTGCTAATGTCAATCCCTCGCTCCACAAAATGCTTGATAAGAACTTTAGTGATGTCCTCACCTTTTGTTGTTTCTGGCATTGGTTTTAGGCAGCAGAGCTCCTCCCTTACAGCAGAATCACAGTATCTTGCTATGACAGCCAGACGTGGCATGTCATTCACATCTACGCTCTCATCAAGTGCGAGGCTAAACACCGTCGCATCTTTCAAACCAGCGGTCTGCTGCGCTTTCACGTTTTCTGCCATTTCTCCTATTCTTCGTTCCACACTTCTGTCTGACACTGGGATGTCTTTTATTCTTGATTTTATTGTGTCTTTGTTTGATAAGCCTTCAAACAAAACATCTGAGCTACAGAGGAAAGCCTCCTTAATATATTCTCCATCAGTGAATGGCTTTCCACGTTTCGCAATGCAATGAGCAATGCGAAAGCTTGCTTCAGTTGCGTGATTTTTAGCAGTGGCAAATGCTTTAAAGGTGCTGGCCTGCTTCCCATACCTTGACACAGCACGTCTTATTGATTCGGCCTTGTCTGCTTCATCCTTGAACGACTTGAGTTATATTGATACAAGTATCGAATCGAATTCAGAATTTTACTTTGAAAATTGGCGCCAGAATACGGCTCTCGTGGAGTGGATGAGAGACTAGGGCTGCATTCGTAAATTCGCCCTGAGAGCGCCGGAGCGTCCCCGAGACTGCCTCTAGTCCAGTCATGTCAAAGTCAAATACACAGGGGGCCAACATTTAAAAATGGTACAAGTGGAGGGCCGGGCTGGTTCAATGTTTATTAAAACTCGCAATTATTGCACATATTGAACCAATACCAATAACACAGCCTATATTGCACTTGTAGTGACTACATTATGGGTTCATGTTCTCCTCTTACTGTTGGTTGTGTAGTGGGAGGGAACCAGTTCTGGCACTAGGGGCAGAGGGGAAGATTATTAACGTTGCACCTTCCTGTTTAGAGACAAGAGTTTTGGTGATCTATTTTCTGGTCCTGTACTGAGAGTACAAGTTGTTATTTTGATTAAACAGTTATCATTACGTTGCCTACGTCTTTCCTTTTTCCTCCGGCACTACACTGGTGACCCCCGACGTGGATTTTTGTTAACGTAATTGTGTACAAAAACCAGCGAGCGAACATTACAATCCTGCAAAATGTCCGGGCGAGGAAGACGTTCAAACCAGCGGCAGCCATCACCATCCCCTGTCAGGGTAACGCGTGGTGCGCACACTCCCACTCTCAAGCTACCAGAGTTCTGGGACTCAACGCCTGCTGCATGGTTTGCTATTGTAGAGGCACATTTCAACAAAAGTGACATCGATGACGACGACGACCGGTACAACCATGCTGTGGCAATGTTGGGCAGCTCCACCGCAGCTCGAGTGGTAGGTTTTTTGTCTGCTCCCCCGACGACGAACAAATATGAGCGCCTCAAGGCCCTGCTTCTAGAGACATTTGAACTGTCCACTGCGGAGAGGGTGCGGCGCCTATTTGCCATGTCGGACTTGGGTGACGAGAGGCCTTCTGCGCGCATGGAGAGGATGCTAAACCTGCTCGGTACAGAAGACCCCATGATCCTCTTCACAGAGCTGTTCATGCGCACATTGCCAGCTCAAGTTAGGATGGCGCTGGCCAACACCGCCATCATGGAGCCCCGCGCCCTGGCCAGGGAGGCGGACCGGTTCGTCTTGGCCATGCCTCAACGGTCCCCCGACCTGCTCGCTCCCGCGGCCGCCCCGCCACCCGACCGTCGCAGGAGAGCGAAGGATGACGCCAGACCTTCTGGCCAGCAGGGTAACGCTGCGGGCCATTGTTTCTACCACGCCACTTTTGGCGCCAAGGCCAAACGGTGCCGCTCACCCTGCACCTTCGGACCGACGGGAAACGGCGGGGCCGGCACTCAGTAGTGGCCCTGAGCGCTGGCGTCAACAACAGGCTGCTCTTCATACAAGACACCGCCTCTGGTCGCAGTTTCCTTTGTGACACAGGTGCCCAGTGGAGCATCATTCCGGCAGAGAGATCGGATGTGGCGAAGGAGGAGCGTGGTCCGCAGTTGGCAGGCGCGGACGGCACACCTATCTGCTCTTATGGCACTAGGGCGGTGGACGTGTGCTTCGGAGGGCAATGCTTTTCGTGGGATTTTGTCATAGCGGCTGTCACATTTCCCCTCCTTGGTGCGGATTTTCTGTGCGCCCACAACCTGTTGGTGGACGTGGGGAACAGGCGCCTGGTCAACTCACAGACTTTCGCTTCCTTCGCCTGTACGCAGGGGGAGGCGGTCTACAGCGGGTGGTCCAATACGCTCGCCGAAAGTGACCAGTACCTTCGGCTGCTCGCCGAATTCCCCGACCTTACCAAGCCCACCTTCTCCGCGCCCACGGTGAAACACGGAGTGGAGCACCACATCGAGACCGAGGGGCCTCCCCTCCACGCCAGGGCCAGGCGCCTCAACCCGGAGAAGCTGGCCATCGCCAGGGCGGAGTTTGCGCATATGGAGCAGGTGGGCATCGTTCGGCGCTCGAGCAGCCCCTGGGCGTCTCCCCTGCACATCGTCCCTAAGTCAGACGGCGGGTGGCGCCCATGTGGGGACTACCGCCGCCTCAACGACGCGTCCAAGCCTGACCGCTACCCGGTCCCACATGTCCAGGACTTTTCAGCGAACCTGGCAGGCAAACGCTTCTTCTCCAAAGTGGACCTGGTACGGGGGTACCATCAGGTGCCGGTGCACCCCGAGGACGTCCCTAAGACGGCCGTAATCACGCCATTTGGACTCTTCGAGTTTCTGCGGATGCCGTTCGGCCTGAAGAACGCGGCGCAGACCTTCCAACGCCTCATGCACTCGGTGCTCCGGGACCTACCATTCCTCTTCGTCTACTTGGATGACATCCTCGTCGCAAGCACCACGGAGGAGGAGCACCTGTCCCACCTCCGGGCCCTTTTCACACGGCTCAGCCAACATGGGCTGATTGTCAATCCGGCGAAGTGTGAGTTCGGACGGAACACCATCGACTTTCTCGGGCACCGGGTCTCCGCAGAGGGGGTGACCCCCCTCCCCTCGAAGGTGGAAGCTGTCGCTGCTTTCCCGCGCCCCAGCACAATCAGCGAGCTCAAGGGGTTCATCGGGATGGTAACCTTCTACTATCGCTTCCTCCACCACATCGCTCACATCCTGCGGCCTCTGTACGATGCCCAGAAGGGCAAGACTCTGAAGCAGCCGGTGGACTGGACGGCGGAGCGTGTCAAAGCCTTTCAGGACACCAAGGCGGCCCTGGCCCGCGCTGCCATGTTGGCCCACCCCTCGCCCTCGGCACCCACTGCTCTCACCACGGACGCCTCTGACTTTGCTGTGGGAGCGGTGTACGAACAGTGGGTTGGGGACGCCTGGCAGCCTCTTGCATTCTTCAGCCGCCAGCTGTCTCCCAGAGAGCAAAGGTACAGCACATTCGACAGGGAGCTCCTCGGGCTGTGGCTTGCTGTCAGACACTTCCGTTTTTTACTTGAGGGCCGCGAGTTTACGGCCTACGTGGACCACAAGCCACTCACGCACGCCATGTCCAAGGTGGCGGAGCCGTGGTCCGACCGCCAACAGCGCCAGCTCGCCTACATATCCGAGTTCACCACAGACATCCAGCACGTTGCTGGGAAGTCCAACCAGGTCGCGGATTGTCTCTCCAGGGCGGTGGTTGGTGCGGTCCAACTGGGTTTGGACTACGCGCGCATGGCTGCAGACCAGGCCGCCGACCCCGCCGTCCAGGCTCTCAAGTTGTCGGACACAGGACTGCGCCTAGAAGAGGTGGTTTTCGGTGACGCAGGGGCCACGCTCCTGTGCGACGTCTCCATGGGTCAGCCACGACCGGTGGTCCCCGCCAACTGGAGGCGCCCCGCCTTCGAGGCGATACACGGCTTGTCTCACCCTGGTAGGAAACCGTCCTCACGGCTGGTGTCAGAGAAATTCGTCTGGCATGGGCTCAAGAGGGATGTGAGGGCCTGGGTAGACACGTGCATCGCCTGCCAGCGCGCCAAGGTGCATCGACACGTCAAGGCCCCCCTGGAGCAGTTCTCTGTGCCTGAGCGGAGGTTCGATCATGTAAACGTGGACCTGGTAGGGCCGCTGCCCCCCTCGCACGGATACACCTATCTCTTTACCATGGTGGACAGGACGACTCGCTGGCCGGAGGCAGTTCCGCTCTCCTCAACGACAGCCCCCGACCTGGCCCGGGCGTTCATCGCGGTGTGGGTCTCCCGCTACGGCACCCCTGCTGATCTCTCCTCTGACCGTGGCTCACAGTTTACTTCAGAGCTGTGGGCAGCGGTGGCGGAGAATCTGGGGGTCAAGCTCCACCGCACGACCGCCTATCACCCGCAGGCGAACGGGCTCTGTGAGCGTTTCCATCGATCCATGAAGGCCGCCCTTCGAGCCAGCCTCACGGACAGCGACTGGCTTGACAAGCTGCCGTGGGTCATGCTGGGGCTCAGGACAGCGCCTAAGGAGGACCTCCAGTCGTCGTCCGCTGAGCTGGTGTTTGGACAGCCGCTGCGGGTCCCCGGTGACTTCATTCCCAAGTCAACGGAGCCCTGGTCCGCCGCCGCTCAGCGCGCCTCCCTGCTGGACAGCGCCAGGACCTTCGTCCCGGTCCCGACTACGCAGCATGGTGTCCCTACTTCGAGGGTGCCCCCGGAGCTGCACTCAGCGAGGTTCGTTTTCATTCGTCATGATGGCCACAGGACTCCACTACGTCCTCCTTATGACGGGCCTTTCCGTGTCATCGAGGCCGGAGCCAAGAACTTCATGGTTGACATGGGGGGTAGGCCTGAGTGTGTGTCCGTTGATCGCCTCAAACCGGCCCACTTGGACCTTGAACTGCCCCTGGACTTGGCCCTGCCACCGCGCAGAGGCCGGCCTCCAGTCCTACCTCCCCTGCCGCGCCCTGGACATTCCCCCCTCCGACCCCGACAACCCCCCGCAGCTCGCGAGCCCCCGGTCGTCACTGCCCCCCGTCCTTCCCTGCAGGAGGACGTGGTGGGCGATGTCACACCTCCTCCCGCACCTCCTGACTTTACCTACGATCGTAGGGGCCGGGCCATACGCCCTCCTCGCCGTGAGGATTTCCAATATTGAGGTGAACACTGGGGGGGCTGGTGTAGTGACTACATTATGGGTTCATGTTCTCCTCTTACTGTTGGTTGTGTAGTGGGAGGGAACCAGTTCTGGCACTAGGGGCAGAGGGGAAGATTATTAACGTTGCACCTTCCTGTTTAGAGACAAGAGTTTTGGTGATCTATTTTCTGGTCCTGTACTGAGAGTACAAGTTGTTATTTTGATTAAACAGTTATCATTACGTTGCCTACGTCTTTCCTTTTTCCTCCGGCACTACACACTTAACATTAATCATTACATTAAATTAAGTAAAACATAAATAAAATCAGTTGCAATATTTTCTCAAGGCTCTTTCAGTAATAAATTGAAAACGTTTTATTTTTTATTTTTTTTAACAGGTAAACAGCTAAATGTAATTTTCATTCAAAGCTCAATGGCAAGATAAATGCAAAAATGAAACAGCATGCATTAAAAACAAATCAGTGTGCTGCTCCGATCCTCACCAATGACTGTCTTCTATAATAAAATTAGAAAAGTTAGTGCAAACTTGCAAAAGTGCAAAACAGTTGCATTAATTTCTTAGGCAACATGTCCCTGGGTCCATTCAACTGGAAAAAAAATGTTCCCTTCAAAGAAATATCAAGTCCAAGTCCTTTCTGCTCACTTGTCTGAGGCTGAGCCTGATACTTGGTGTCTCATCTTGAGTACAAGTTCATTAATGTTTGGGGTCAGGCTCTGAGCTGAGGAAATCCTCAGGATTGAGTTCAGATGTTCATCACTAAGACGACTCCTATGTGATGTTTTGTTTAGTTTCATCAACGAAAACAGTTGTTCACACACGTATGTGCTGCCAAACATAGACGGCGTGCAAACAAATTGGGTGCGCAGCTCAGGCATTGTGTCGGGGATGAAACGAGCAAACTCAGCAGCGCCACGGACTCATATTTTGCCTTCAATGTGCCATTACACTGGAGCTCAATCAGCGCCATTTGGAGATTTGCTGGTGCACTTTCCACGTCAACTGCAAATGGATTGCTGAGCAGTTGAAGCCTGCTTTTTTGGGCTTCAAAGTCGGAAAATCTCCGCCTGAATTCGGCAGCAAGTATGCCGAGTTTGTCAGCAAACTGTACTCGGGAACACTCGCGGGCACTCGGTACGCGCCAATGCATCTTGGGACTTGTAGTATTATGGTGCTGCGGGCACATAATACTGCGGGCCGGTTTTAATAGTAATTAAATATCATCCCGCGGGCAAGAGAGAACTCATTCACGGGCCTGATCCTACTTGGTCCCATTGTGACATTGAACCCAGTGTGGGCGAATTTACGAACGCGGCCAACATAAAAAAAATAAAACATTCTCCCATTCTCGCACTTATTGATTAGCTGTCGCGTGCCACTGTTTAAGCTGTCGCGTGCCACTGCTGGCACGCGTGCCATAGGTTGCCGACCCCTGCAGTAGACACTGAACAGTAGACATAAGACATGTTCATAAATGTTTATCTTATATGTGTATATGTTTGTGAATATGTGAATATGTTTTCTGTTTTTTTGCACCTTCGGAAGAGCCACTACAATTTCATTGTATAGGCAACTGTACAACGACAATAAAGTCTATTCTATTCTATTCTATACAGGATAAATACTGATTAACAGTAGGCTACTTTGGCAAATGCCCATTGAACAGATTTATTTATTATCCTATCTTAAGAAAACTAATGTAACACTCCCATCTGGAAAAAAAAAATGTGGAAAAAAAAATGTGGAAAAAAAAAATTTGGGGAAAAAAATTTGGAGGCCCTTTTTGTTTGGTGGCCCCAAGCAATTGCCTTGGTTGCCTCTATGGACGGGGCGCCTCTGCTTCCACTCATCCTTGAACTTGTGGGTGAGGTCCTTTTCGAAGGCAAGCTGAATCAGTTGAGCCTTGCGCTTGTGCAACATGCTGCGCCGATGCTCAGAGAAAACATTTTTAAGTGTTGAAAAATAGTTTTCACAAGTCGCGGTAGACGCTCCCAAAGTTAGGGCGAGTGTATAAGCTTGGATGACAGTTGGCATGGCCTGGAGTGCTGAGTGGAATGTATACTGAGAATATTGGCTATTGTCCATTGTCCATCTTTGGGGGGAAACGAGGTGTCCTCCATCTTCTTTACCAGGAACCCACCACGAGCCACAGCATATTCAGATTCAACCACTTCAGTTCGAGCTAATCTTAGGAGAGGAGTGACCTTCGATGGATCCATGAAATCCTCTGCCTCTGGGTTTAAAGCAGCCAGCGCACCAATGAGCTTGCAGCTGCGCTCTCCAAAACGCGCATCCATCTCTCCTTGCACAGCATCAATAACACTGTAAAACACTCTCAGGAACTCTGTCTTTTCGCCAGTGTCCCTCTGTGACTGTCCAACCGTTCCTTCAACTACAAATGCACCAAAGCTCTTGTTAATTGTGCGTCTTCTCTTAGTTGGACAGCTGGGACCAGCCTCGTCAGTGGCTGAGGCTGGAGGAGAGCAGAGGTCCCAGAGCGCAGTAAACTCATCCTCTGTGCGCAGTGATTTTATGCATTCAGATGCACTGTTCACAAGAGTAACCGCAGTGAACAGGTCCATGTTCTCGCTTTGTAGCAGTCTGTTTGGTGGCTCGAAAAGTAACAAAACTTTCATCGGGGGGCTAGCAAGGCTAGTAGTAGCCCTAGCCCTAACAGTTGGGCTAGTAGGACTTACCTCACTAGTGGTAGCCGTCGGGGTGCTAGTGTCAGGCTGCCCACAGTCGCTAATGCTGGTGCTACGTATGTCCATCGGGGTTGGGTGCAGCTGCACCTTTCGAGGATTTACCGGTAATCCACTTTCTTATATCCATCTTTATTCAAAAAGCTTTATCCATCAAAACGCGCAGATTTCACTCAACTGCTCAGTGCTCGCCTCACACAACTGAAATGGCGGGAGCAGCAGCGTGCGTAACGTGCAACTTTCAACTTTCAACTTTCAAATGATTGGTTGTCACTAGAATCCCGTCCAACAAAATGAAAAACACACTATTGTTTCTCAATTTTAATGTCTTCATTTAACATAAAATATGAATAATATTTTTTTTTTAATTTTTTTTTATTTTTTTAAATATCTGGCTGCCAGTTGGGGGGGCACCAGCACGTCTGTGGGGGGGCCTGGCCCCCTGAGGCCCGCCCATAGTGACGGGCCTGATCCTGCCCCTGCTCATCGACGGAGAGAGCGTAGAGATGGTCTCAAACCTCCGTTTCCTGGGACACATCATACGGGATGACCTGGCCTGGAAGGACAACACTAAAGGCACCATCAAGAGGGCACAACAGCGGCTATACACCCTGAGATGCCTCAAGAAACAACACAGCAAGCAGGAGATGCTGGTGGCCTTCTACCACGGCGCAGTGGAGAGCATCCTCACCTTCGGCATCTCCAACTGGTACCACAGCTGCACGGCAGCGGAGAGAAACGATCTACAGAGAGTCGTGAGAACAGCACAGGGGATCACCGGCGCCACCCTCCCCTCTCTGGAGGAGCTGTACGAAACACGCTGTCTCAGGAGGGCCTCCAAGATCTCCAAGGACCCGACCCACCCTGGGCACGAACACTTTGTCAAGCTGCCCTCGAACAGGAGGTACAGGACCCCGGCCGCTAGGACAAACAGACTGAAGGACAGCTTCTACCACAGGGCCGTCAAGGCCCTGAACACAGAAAAGGCCTAAGTTCTGGGCCCAGGACAAGTCCGGACGGATTGTAATGGCAGCTAGTGCTGAGGCACAAACATGTACATTTTCAAGCCTGCAAACTGTGACACTTTAAAAAAATGTGAAAAAATACTTTCTTGTGCAATATGACAACCCTAGTTGACTATCTGTGCAGTATAGTACAGTGGATTGTGTACATAGCCTCTATTGATGTAAACCAGCTCCTTATCTTCCTGTGATTTTATGCATCTATGCTTTTTCCAAAATGTGTTTCTTTTTCCTTTCTTAAACACCAGGGGAGCCTCCCCTCCTAAATTTCGTTGTTTGGTACCTGTACTGTAACAATGACAAATAAAGTCTATCTATCTATCTATCTCCACAAACCCTGAGATATAATTAGAGAGATCTAGGAGAGGGAGAGACTCATGAAAAACAGGCTCGATATCTTACTCCTCTTATTTCTCTGATTTGGTCTCTGCTCTTCTCCCAGATGCCTGTGAGCTCACACTGGACCCAGACACACCATGCAGTGAATTCGGGAGACACACGCCATGCAGTGAAAATTGGGAAAGACAGGTACCAACCCCAGCCTCCAGAGAGATTCAATAGGGGGTCTCGGTATGTGCTGCGTAGTTATCAATGGTAACAAAGGGTGGGAGCCGCCACCGTTGAAAAAAGTCCTGCCAACCTACTTGCCACCCCAGTTACACAGACCAACTGATATAATTTGTTGTATTTTTATTATTGGATCTTTATTTCATTTTTTGAAACTGTTGCACCCTATTTCATGCACCCGAATGGTTGCACCCTATTTCACGTGGAGAGATTTGAATTTGCCTGCTGAGCTGTCTCTTGTGCTGTGCGGTGTGCCTGTTCAGGTAATGTTAAATGTGGTTTTAATTAATTATGTTATTACGTTTAGAATTCATTACCTAATGGATATGTTTAATTAATGGATGTTTTGTTCATCAATGTAACGTTATTTGCTAAGTTATGAAGCGAATACGTTTTGCAGTTCAGCTGTTAGCACTAGCTAAGTTAGCTAGCTATTTAGCTAGCTAGATATCGTAAGGGTCTGTCTGGACGCTGTTACTGGGAGGTTGAGAGGAGTGGTCAGCAGTGTTGCCAGATTGGTCTGATGTTTACCAGCCCAATAAGTGCTCAAAATCCGCCCAAATTGATAAAAACCAGACCAAATAGCATAGAATATATAATAATTATACATATCAAAAACGAATAGAATAGAGTAAACAAAGGGACTGCTCAAATACCAAAAATAATATTTGTTGATTGTTTCGATTAGCAATGCTGTGTCAAAGTAATGACAATGCTTAGTCTTGTTTCATGTTCAATGCAATGGCAAAATATGATCATGGAAGATAACCTCAATTCAATCATGGTATTATCATATGAAATCCATTTCCATGTGACATCCTCTCTATAGTCTCAATGAATATGCCATTTTAAAACCAACCCCCAATTGAATTGGCAATATAATAAAATGTGTTAATTGCACATTAGCATGGTCTGCAATTAAACACACATTAGCATGGTGATCACAGGATATTTAACACAGTTAACACAGTCTCTGTCAAGTTTTTTATTTATTTTTTAAATCATGGGAAACCAGGCCAAATTCTGTGCACCAGCCCAAGCCCAATTTTACCAGCACAATGCAACCTAAACTAGCCCAATTGGGCTGGAAGGGGTCTTTGGGCCTTGTTGGGGTGACAGTGCTGAGCTGTGTAATATTAGAGCTCCCCATAAGTGAGTGATGCTTTATCATAACCTACTATTCTGTATTCTGTGATTTGGTTTTAAGAGTAATATGTAATTATTTCCCACTTCAATGAATCTCAGAGGGTTGACTCTCAGATTGAGCTCTCTCTGTGAAGTCTAGAATCTGAGATTATTGAAGCCCAATCCTGTGATGGTGTCAACAGTCAGAGGATGTTCATATCTGGTCAGACTGGACCTCTATTACATATTCCTGGGATCAGGTCATCTTCATTTGAATGATCCAATGATTGCAAATAGGACATTTGTTTTCAATGTTTTCTCAATAAACTGTAAAAGAGATTATTTTATTTTTTAGAGATTATTATTATTATTTTCTACATTTAAATGTTTTCCTTGTACAATGTAAATGACCCTAACCATCAAATCAGATTAAACTTTATTTACTGTGGCACATTTCATTCACATATGCAGTATAGCCTAACGTGTTTTAATAACCCTGACATATTCAATACAATACAACATGCTTTTATAATCATGTGCTCATTGTGTGTGGATTTATGGCAAATTCTTCTAATTTAATCCATTTTAAATTGAGTCTATAACACCACATAATGTGGAAAATTGAAGGTTCTGAACACTGTATATATACATATACTATCTATTTTAAGAACAGCCTATGGGGGTACCGCATTTTGATGTCCTCCCAGCACCATTAAGCTTTAGCCGAAGTAAATCAGACCTTGTGTGGAGAAAATCCGTGATCTACAGAATACACTGACTGACCCTGATTTACTTCGGATTATTTTACATAAGGAGTGCTTATCATAGTTAGACCATCACAACGAATTCACACATTAAGGCCTTATGCTGTTGTGAATTGGCCTACATGTATTTCGGTTACCGAGATGGCACGGTCAGCATCCCTGCAGGCTACTCATTTGAGTCGTATAACCTAAAGATTAACGCCCTACACGGGTGGTAAATGGAAACACGCCTTTGAGGGAAATATTGAGGTGGCTCTTAAAAGAGCCTTTGGGGATCTATTGTTAGATCAGGGTGGTGATCTTAGGCGCGCTCTCCACGGATACGGCGGGCCAGCTGGATGTCTTTGGGCATGATGGTGACTCTCTTGGCGTGGATGGCGCACAGGTTGGTGTCCTCGAACAGACCAACCAGGTAAGCCTCGCTAGCCTCCTGCAGGGCCATCACAGCAGAGCTCTGGAAGCGCAGGTCGGTCTTGAAATCCTGGGCGATTTCTCTCACCAGGCGCTGGAAGGGCAGCTTGCGGATCAGCAGCTCGGTGGACTTCTGGTAACGACGGATCTCCCTCAGAGCCACGGTGCCGGGCCTGTAACGGTGAGGCTTCTTCACGCCGCCGGTGGCCGGGGCGCTTTTACGGGCAGCCTTGGTGGCGAGCTGCTTCCTGGGGGCTTTGCCGCCGGTGGATTTACGAGCGGTTTGCTTGGTTCTGGCCATGACGATATCTTCCTTCGTTCAGTTGGAGTATAACCAATCTCAACAGAACGTTGTACATTTATAAACCCCCAGTCGTGCCCCGATTGGTTGGCGACTATAGACGAGCTCATTGGCTCGTTGGCGCCTCCTTCTCCGGCTGCCATTGGACACGAGCACCGTCCACAAATTCAAACACTTAAACCCTGCCGCGCGCTTCCTTTGTTTGGCCCCTCCCCCAAACAGTTGGCTTCAAAGAGATGTAATTCCGATATATTTTGTCAATGATAATCTATCCTTTAAATTATCATTTTTTAAACCCAAAACAAATGTGAAGATACAAAAAAGTATGTAATGTACGACTATATTAATACAAATGAACAAGAACAGTGTAAACATTATGTACAGAGATCAGCGTGGTGCTTATTTTGTCTTTACGGTGGTTGTGTGCCATTGGACGTCCTTTAATCTCGCTGCTGTTGTGGACATTGTTGTCCTCTATCCTTAATCTATAACTTCATCATTGTTGTCCTCTATTCTAAATCTATAATTTCATCATTGTTGTCCTCTAATTTTAATCTAAAGTTTCATAACTAGTTGTCCTCACCCAGTTCATACAAATGATGAACCAACAAACGCAAACTATTATTATGGAAGAACAAGGTCCACTACACAAGGAAGGGGTGATGTTTAAAACCGTAAAAAAGGACTAAACGTTATTTCAAATGCTGAGGCAGTGACATCACGAGGATGTTTTCTGCCCAACCCTGTGTAATATGTATGGGTGCGTTCTCTGCCTCGTACATGAAATCACAATTAGTGTTCTTCACAACATGAAACACTCATAACGCAGACAAACAGTGGAGGGAGAGATGGACTGCACTTTTGGAGAGAGAAGTGGTTGGCTCTTTAAAGAGCCTTTGGGGTTAAGTAGTGGGGTCAAAGCCGTAGTAGAACTTTTACTTGGCTTTGGCGGGCTTCTCGGTCTTCTTGGGGAGCAGCACTGCCTGGATGTTGGGCAGCACACCACCCTGAGCGATGGTCACACCGCCCAGCAGTTTGTTTAGCTCCTCGTCGTTACGGACGGCCAGCTGCAGATGACGAGGGATGATACGAGACTTCTTGTTGTCGCGGGCGGCGTTGCCGGCCAACTCCAGGATCTCAGCAGTCAGGTACTCGAGCACGGCGGCCAGGTAAACCGGTGCGCCGGCGCCCACACGATGGGCATAGTTGCCCTTGTGTAGGAGCCTGTGGACACGGCCCACAGGGAACTGAAGCCCGGCGCGAGAAGAGCGGGTCTTTGCCTTTGCTCTGGCCTTGCCTCCAGTTTTGCCTCTCCCTGACATGGTGACGGTTTAGCGGGATCTCAAACAAGATGAAGAAAATAATTTCAGATAACAGTTCCGCCGCTTGGAGCGTCGTTCTTATAGCTCGCCTTGACGGCGTTCATTGGCCACTGGGTCGATGTCACCTCATCCAATCAAGAGACAGAGATTGTGACACTTCTGTCTTTGTGAGTTTCCCTCGCGCGCCAGAAATCGAAGTTTAAATCAAACTCGTCCCACGTAATAATAATAATAATAATAATAACTTTATTTGTATAGCGCTCTTCCTGCAAACGTTGCAGCTCAAAGTGCTTTATTCATTATATAATCTTAATTTAATTATTTAGTCATTTAAAGGCAATATTAAAAAGATGGGTTTTTAGTCTTGACTTGAACATATGCGCTGAGGTTGCATCCCTAATGTAAACTGGCAGTGGAGACACAATTTGGGTGCATAAAATGAGAATGCAGCCTCAACAAATCTCTTCTTTTGTACATGTGGTACACAGAGAAAACCAGCGTCAGAAGACCTGACATGACATATTCAATATACTAAAACTAGTATATGTCATAATATAATAATAATAATAATAATAATAATAATAATAATAATAATATATAATTGATACGTATATAATATGTACATTGTGAAGTGCGTTCCCAGCTCTCTGTAGTACGTTACTCCTGACGGAGCGAAAAGTGTTCTGTTATCTCCCGCCTTTCTGTCCAAATATAACGTATTGGTGTAACGGAAAGAGGAACTAACTGTATATGTTGATATTATATGCAACTTTATGGACACTGTCATACCCCCACCATCCTCTCCCGCACACAGATCTACCGAGTGACACGTTATAGCGTCAAAGTGTAAACTAGACCTAGATGTCAAATCTCTCATTACTGCTCATTATTTACTCAATAAGTAAAACCATGATTGTCGTGTGTGTAAGTCCGTGGTTGACACTGGTGTAAAATACTAAAATAAACACTCGACTTTTTCTGTCGTCATGGATGATAATGCGTTTTTACGAAAATCTGGGTGGCTCTTAAAAGAGCCTTTTTGTGGTACAAATGGTGTCGGCAAGAACACTTTGAATGTTTACTTCTTCTTTGGGGCTGCCTTCTTTGCCTTGGGCTTCACCGTTTTGGGTTTGGCTACCTTGGGCTTGGCTGCCTTGACGGCCTTTTTGGGGCTCTTAGCCGGAGCCTTCTTGACCGGTGTGGCCTTCTTGACTTTCTTGGGGCTCTTGGTGGCCTTCTTGGTGACTGCCGCGGGCTTCTTTGCCTTCTTGGGAGACTTCTTGACCGCAGCAGCAGGCTTCTTTGCCTTTTTCGGAGACTTCTTGGCAGCGGCGGGCTTCTTTGCGGCCGCCTTCTTGGGTTTCGGGGCGGCGGCTTTCTTCGCCGGCTTCTTGACCGCCTCGGCGGCTTTCTTGTTGAGCTTGAAAGAGCCGGAGGCCCCGGTGCCCTTGAGCTGGAGCAGAGTGCCCTTGGTGACGAGGCTCTTGACGGCGACCTTGACGCGGGAGTTGTTCTTCTCCACGTCGTAGCCACCGGCCGACAGCGCCTTCTTGAGCGCGGCCAGAGAAACACCGCTCCTCTCCTTGGATGCGGACACGGCCGTCACGATGAGCTCGGCGACGCTGGGGCCAGCTTTCTTGGGCCTGGTTGCTGCCTTCTTCTTGGGGCTCTTGGCCGGCGCGGGGGCTGGTGCTGGTGCGACTTCTGCCATGTCTGTAGAAAGTCTCGTTCGTTCCGGTAAACCAACTAGTCTGCAAATCTGCTCTGTGAGAATGAAGCTCAACCCGGAGCAGGGGGCTGTCCTTAAACGCGGCATGAGAACCGTGCAGACTCAGCCATCCCTGCTCAGCAGTCGTAGCTGCCGAAATGTTTGGGCGCCTGTGTTTTCTCCTCGCGAATAACGGGCCAAAAGTCACCCGTGGTGCCGAGTTGAGGTCCAAATGCAAACGGGCCAGCGAGCAGACTTGCCTCCGGTTAGAATAAAGTCATGTGAGCCGCGAAGGCCTCGTGAGTTTTGTTGTGACTCGATCAAAACCCCACCGTTGCACCGTCGGAGGGAGCGGTGCGCACAGCTTTTCCTGTGTTATTTGTCTCCTAAAGTGGCTAAAAGTGCATATGATTGCGACCAGCACTCGTTGTCCAGGTAGCCAGGTTGTCTGGCAAGGGAGTACAAAGGTTGAGGGTCCCCCGATGTGGTGCGGGGTGTTATAAATATGAGCTCTTTTGGTGGTCGTGAAACACAGTCGCGGGGATGGGGCTGAGAGCTTGTCCGTATAGGTGATTTTTCAGATGGTGTCCCTCTCCCTCCCATTAAATCTAGACAAGACAGGTGAAAGCCATAGATAGACTATGCTTGCTGCATGTCGATTCTGAGGAATCAATTGCGATATTATCACCAGAATTGTGTTGAGGACATCAGCAGCCTTATGATGAATATGTTCGGCTACTAAACTAGTTGGTAACTAGCTGAAATTGCAATCATAACTTTGTTTGTAAATAAATAAATAATAATAGTAATAAGTAAATTCAATAAATTAAATGTGCTTATGTATGTGTTGTTTATCGATGGTGACGTAGTCAGCCTGCCTCCTCTCTCCATGTGTTTGTGGGTCTTTGTGGACCGGGGTGTTTAAATTACATCACATTTGTAATGTAACATAATATAATATAATGGTTCTGCCGCTGCTTGGCTGTCCTTGAGCCTCGTATTAATCGTATTAATATTCACCAATAATACAATAATAGACATAGACAAGACATGCATGACCGAACTCGTTCACATCATTGGTTCTTGAGGTTCTGTCCAGGTAGCTGACTAGTGAGCCTGCATCAACCTTAATGCTATTCAAGTGCAAGAAGATTACATTTGTCTTCGCCGTTTAAGATACACACATTCATCTGCTGTGGAGCAGTAGCAGGCGGTCTGATTCTCCCTGGAGGTGATGGTAGATCCACATGTGAACGCCGTTTAAACTATTATTATATTTTATTATTTATTTTAAATCCACCTGTCCCGAGAAATTGGCCATGCGTATGTATGCAGTGTAGTCACTGTCCATTATATTAATAGAGGAAACCGTTTTAGACAACTAGTGAGCAACAAACAAGTGAGGAACAAAAAAGGCGCGCAAAACCTCCTGCGCGTTCAAGGACTGGAGTCTTTTTGTAATTGTAACATCGAGTAATTGATACATATGCCTTATACATGCTTGTTATGTTATGTATGCTTTCTGCCTGCTGTGGCTTTCACTCCTGTATTACTGTTTTGTTTGTGTTTTCTTCCTTGTTATGTAAAGCACTTTGGTCTGGGAAAGGTGCTGTATAAATACTGTATAATTGTACTTGTTACAATACACAATTAGTACAGCATATACATTCGACTGATTTGTAGCACGCGAGGTCATCTCACTATGGAATTGCTTTCTTTTTTGATAGGGTGGGTGGCTCTTAAAAGAGCCTTTTGGGGTAAGCAGTACAGACGAAAATCTGTTTACTTGGAGCTGGTGTATTTGGTTACGGCCTTGGTGCCCTCGGACACGGCGTGCTTGGCCAGCTCACCGGGGAGCAGCAGACGCACGGCGGTCTGGATCTCCCTGGAGGTGATGGTAGAACGCTTGTTGTAGTGGGCTAGGCGAGAGGACTCGCCGGCGATGCGCTCGAAGATGTCGTTGACGAAGGAATTCATGATTCCCATGGCCTTGGAGGAGATGCCGGTGTCGGGGTGGACCTGCTTCAGGACCTTGTACACGTAGATGGCATAGCTCTCCTTCCTGGACTTTCTGCGCTTCTTGCCGGTTTTGGTGGCGGTCTTGGTGACGGCTTTCTTGGAGCCCTTCTTGGGCGCTGCCTTCGCAGGTTCTGGCATGTTGATAGTGGCTCGTTACTTCTCAGAAACGAATGAAGAGGCGGCAAACGCACACCCGTAATATAAAGGTGGGGCTATGCAAATTAGGCGGCTGCTGACATCCACTTCCAAAGCTCTAGTCTGCCTCGCGGGTAAATACATTATCTGCGCACGCGCGGGCTCCTCCCCCCACCCCTTCCTTACTTTTTCACCCGGCTGTCGGGTTGCCTTGTTTCCGATGGCGATATGAACATGAAAACGTCAAGAGGAAGATTGAGAATGATATACATAGAACACCAAGTCCCCCAAACTCCCAACCAGCCTAGCGATTACTACCAGGAATTGTCCTTTTGGGATGGTACGACAAGGGCATGCATTATTATTATCACTAGATGCGCAATAGAAAAAGGGACTGCACTGTGTTGTGTGCGTAATAATCCATAATAACCATCTTTCTAGGGTGCAAATGTGGGATGGTCATTTCTAGTCGTGGAATGCCAAGACTACGCATTTACTTGCGTTGACATTGATTTGGCGAATCAATCACGAATGTTTTTATTCATGACACCTAAACCCGTTGAATGTACAGGCCTGACAAAATGTGTTATAATAATGGAATCAACTCTCTTGTGTGGAGATGGGTGGCTCTTAAAAGAGCCGTTGTTTTTTGTAGGGGGTGGTTGAGTTTACGAATAGTTTAGCCGCCGAAGCCGTACAGAGTACGTCCCTGGCGTTTCAGAGCGTATACAACATCCATGGCGGTGACGGTCTTCCTCTTGGCGTGCTCGGTGTAGGTGACGGCATCACGGATAACGTTCTCAAGGAACACCTTTAGCACACCACGAGTCTCTTCGTAGATCAGACCAGAGATACGCTTCACACCCCCACGGCGAGCCAGGCGGCGGATAGCGGGCTTCGTGATTCCCTGGATGTTATCACGGAGAACCTTGCGATGACGCTTGGCGCCTCCTTTTCCGAGTCCCTTTCCTCCTTTTCCTCTTCCAGACATGTTGAGTTCAGTAAGATTATGACTTCGGTGAAGTTGTGGGTTGAATTTATCTCAGCTACGAGGACGTGATTGAGACCAGGCTGTACAGGAACCGCGCGCTATCGCTTGCCTCTTTCTTTCTTTTTTCTTGTGGGGGATTTTTGTCGAGGGAGGAGCTTCTGCTAGGGACAACGTTTGGCATTATGGGCATTATTGAAGCAAAAGGACATCGCACACACACACACACACACACACACACACACACACACACACACACGCACACACACACACACACACACACACACACACACACACACACACTCACAATCAGTAAAAGAACATAACATTAATCAAGATGTTTGGAATGGTAAGATTGACTCCTTACAACAGCACATGGTCAAATTTAGACACTATTATGACTGCAACCATTTCAATCTTTTAGCAATGTTGTAGTAGGAAATGTAGGCTCAACTGATCTATTTTGTGGAGCTCTGCCTCATAGGAGAGCTCTGCTCCTATTGGTTTACTCCTATAGGTAGCCAATGACTGAATTATTTATTGATTTATTCAGGGGGGGTGAGAGAGACTGTTTTGCCCTGCCCGGTAAAGACAAGGGCACTCTGAGAGGAGATTGCGAATCCCAGGGACCAGTGGTTTGTACTCCCCCTCAATCTGCTGGAGCTTGAGGCAGTCAGACTGATTGCTCAGCTCAACTGCTAAAAAAAAACACTTCCCACCTACACTTAATTTCCCGCCTATTTGCACACGCCTTATATGGCTCTCCCACTCTATCTCTTCTGATCTCTTCTTTCTCCTCCCAAAATGAGAGAGAGATAGAGATGTACTAATTAAAAGTCACTCAGACCAGTTGCACCGTGGAGTCATCCTTAACTAGCCTAAACCTGTCATAGCTGAACATTAGAGGAGGGGGAAAGCACACACTGAAATATCTTATTGTACGGCTCCTACAAGGACAATTTAAGGATTTACTAAACTGCTGTGCAGGTAACAGCTGCCGTTATAAGCTGTTATCCAACTTGTTATGGTCTGTGTGCATCCTGCTCTGTTATCAGTTCAAATAGCCATACCTTTCAGATACACATTTAATAGATAAACAGACAGCTGACTGCACCTTACATGAATGTACCCGCTTTGTCTCAGTGTTTGTGAGGTCAACATGAGCCCACGTTCTTCAGTACAGGGCCTATTGTAAATGCAAATTCCCAATATTTGGTATTGTAAATGTAAATGTAAATGTATTGCACACACACACACACACACACACACACACACACACACACACACACACACACACACACCTTTACCTGGAACACAGCACAGAGGGGACTTTCAACCCCATAGTGGTGTTGTACTTGTCTTGTTTATGGTTATAGTTTATGAGGCACTGAGGTCAGGAGTCCTTCCTGCTTCTAACAACTGAGGGAGAGAGGGAAATCAGAGGAAGGAAAGTAAAGGAGAGGAGAGAGAGGGAGTGAGAAGGAAAGAGAGAGAAAAATACATAGCAAAGGTAAAAGAGAGATAGGGAGAGAGAGAGAGAGAGAGAGAGTGTGTGTGTGTAGCAGCATTTAGAAACTCTACACTGGCTTCCTGTTAAGTTCAGAATAGATTTCAAGATCCTTCTGCTTGTTTATAAAGCTCTCACTGGCACAGCACCAGAATATCTGAAAGATCTTTTGCTAGTATATCAGCCCATCTCCCAGTCCCTCCCAGTCCCTCCTAGTCCCTCCCAGTCCCTCCCCGTCCCTCCCAGTCCCTCCCAGTCCCTCCCAGTCCCTCCCAGTCTCCCCCAGTCCCTCCCAGTCCATCCCAGTCCCTCCCAGTCCCTCTCAGTCTCTCCCAGTCTCTCCCAGTCTCTCCCAGTCCCTCCCAGTCCCTTCCAGTCCCTCCCAGTCTCTCCCAATCCCTCCCAGTCCCTCCCAGTCCCTTCCAGTCTTTCCCAGTCCCTCTCAGTCTCTCCCAGTCTCTCACAGTCTCTCCCAGTCCCTCCCAGTCCGTCCCAGTCTTTCCCAGTCCCTCCCAGTCCCTCCCAGTCCCTCCCAGTCCCTCCCAGTCCCTCCCAGTCTCTCCTAGTCCCTCCCAGTCCCTCCCAGTCCCTCCCAGTCTTTCCCAGTCCCTCTCAGTCTCTCCCAGTCTCTCACAGTCTCTCCCAGTCCCTCCCAGTCCCTCCCAGTCTTTCCCAGTCCCTCCCATCCCTCCCAGTCCCTCCCAGTCTCTCCCAGTCCCTCCCAGTCCCTCCCAGTCCCTCCCAGTCCCTCCCAGTCCCTCCCAGTCTCGCCCAGTCCCTCCCAGTCCCTCCCAGTCTCTCCCAGTCCCTCCCAGTCTTTCCCAGTCCCTCTCAGTCTCTCCCTGTCTCTCCCAGTCCCTCCCAGTCTCTCCCAGTCTCTCCCAGTCTCTCCCAGTCCCTCCCAGTCCCTCCCAGTGCCTCCCAGTCTCTCCCAGTCCCTCCCAGTCCCTCCCAGTGCCTCCCAGTCTCGCCCAGTCCCTCCCAGTCCCTCCCAGTCCCTCCCAGTCTCTCCCAGTCCCTCCCAGTCTTTCCCAGTCCCTCTCAGTCTCTCCCAGTCTCTCCCAGTCTCTCCCAGTCCCTCCCAGTCCCTCCCAGTCCCTCCCAGTCTTTCCCAGTCCCTCTCAGTCTCTCCCAGTCTCTCCCAGTCACTCCCAGTCTTTCCCAGTCCCTCTCAGTCTCTCCCAGTCTCTCCCAGTCCCTCCCAGTCCCTCCCAGTCTTTCCCAGTCCCTCCCAGTCCCTCCCAGTCTTTCCCAGTCTCTCCCAGTCTCTCCCAGTCTCTCCCAGTCTCTCCCAGTCCCTTCCAGTCTCTCCCAGTCTCTCCCAGTCTCTCCCAGTCTCTCCCAGTCCCTCCCAGTCTCTCCCAGTCCCTCCCAGTCTCTCCCAGTCTCTCCCAGTCTCTCCCAGTCTCTCCCAGTCTCTCCCAGTCCCTCCCAGTCTTTCCCAGTCCCTCCACAGGGGAGGCTGGTTCATTAGGGCAATTGGACAATGCCCCACCAAAGGGAGAAGAGAGAGATTTTTTTTCTATGACTTCTAGACAGTGTTGCTTCTGAATATCATAGTCCAATAAGCTAGTGTTCTGTGGAGTATATCACAGGCCTATTCAATTAGCGGCCCGGGGGCCGCATGCGGCCCAGACGTGACCCCCGATTGGCCCAGCCATAAAAGCAGAGAAAAACGTATTTCGCAAGTGTTCAGAAATTCATGCAGAAATGTCTACAATAGTAGCCTACAGAACGTGAATATAACACTCTAAACAAACTAAGCGGGGAGCTTAAAACAACAATGGACAATGTGATGGCTACAATTAATTTTATTCGCTCCACTTCGAGCCTCCAACATTATTATTATTATTAACTTATTCCGCAAGCTGCTGTCAGAAATGTCTGCTGAGCACCATGATCTGCTTTTGCATAACGACGTCAGGTGGCTGTCCAAAGGTAAGGCACTGGAGCGTTTCTGTGATCTCAGAGAGGAGATTACAACTTTCCTCCGCAGCAGCAGCAAGCAAACGAAGGCAGAAACACACGTGAATCGCATACTGGACGACAACTTCATGGCTGATGTCTGCTTTCTTTTCTTTTTTTCGCATTCCAAGTCAAACTGGACCTTTTCGCGGCCGACTTCTGCACTGGCAGAATGCTGCATTTTTCCGACGCTCCGCAAATGCGTCTCATCCCCGGCACACATCACAGATGTGATGACTGTTTTCATTGCGAGGTTGAAAGAGAACTTTGCTGGTCGACTGGATGGCTCTGCCCTCAGAGGTGATGGGCTTTGCCAGAGACCCGTTCACTGCCGCAATAGAAGGGATTTATCCACCAGAGGAAAGGGAGTGGTGCCTTCCATCGACGAGGGGAAATTCATACTCGAACTTGTTGACATGCAGTCATCCGTAACCATGGCACAGGAGCTTCGCACTAATGGACCTGCGAAGTTTTGGAGTGATGTCAACGTGCACCAGTTCCCTAACGTTAAGAAAGTAGCAATCCATGTACTCAGTATGTTTGGATCAACATACACCTGTGAAGCAAGCTTTTCACACATGAACACAATAAAAAGCAGCTCTCGTTGTTCCCTGACTGACAGTACTCTTCACCAATGCCTTCGGATTGCATTGACATCTTATGAGCCAAATGTCACTGCTCTTGTTCAGAATAAAACATGTCACTTCTCACACTAAGAAAGTCAGCAGGGTAAGATTAGATTAGATTAGATTCAATTTTATTGTTTAACTATAATTGTAACTTGTTAAATTGTGCACTCAAGGCGTTGATGGTTATTTTCATTCAGTTAAAAGCACTTTGTGATGTGCCTGGGTCAGCTATGACCAACATTTATATTTTACAAAAGGACATTTTTTTATTGGTATACTACTGTACACTTTTTTATGCACTTTGAGATGACTTTTGACGTGCCTGTGTCAGATGTTACCTAATTTAAAAGGAAAACTATAAATAAACTGCTTGTATTTCATTAGGCCTACATTCATTTGTGTTGGTTTGAAATGTGTCATTACCTGGTGCCTAGGCTACTGGCCGCTGAAAATGTCTGGCCCAGCAAAATTTCTTGGTTTTCAAATCTGGCCCAACTGAATTTGTAATTGAATACCCCTGATAGTCCAATCAGCTAGTGTTCTGTGGAGTATATTCCAATCAGCTTCAAGTCCCGCCCCTTTCAGTGCAACTTTCATTCTACTCGAAATTGCACTAGGCTGTTCTCGTAGACTTACATGTAAATCTATTTTGGTAACTTCAGGCCATTCGGGCATTCTCTATGGGATTTTGGGACATGCACAAAGAATCGTACGTGCTTACGTCATGTCATACGGCGTAGCTTTAGACGAGCTGACGCAGTCTTCATAAAACATGCCGTCCAAAGCTTCACAAGCAGCATGCAGGCTGTAACCAGGGAGTAGCTGAAAAGGACTGTATAATTTAGGAAAGGGCTGGTTATCTAACTAATGGAGCTAAATAGGCAGTGTAGGAGGATACAGGCAGGGGGCGCCAGCAAACCGGTAGACTAGCAGTTACTATAGTTAGCATTAGCATGGGAACTAGCATTAGCATTAGCCTTGTAACTAGCATTAGCATTTAGCATTGGAACTAGCATTAGCATTAGCCTTACAAACAACTAACACACGGTAACGGTATCACATATGAACAACACATTTATTATACATGACGGTTGTATACATCCCCATATATACATTCCCTCCCGCCGGCCACACACGCACTCAATCACTCACTGATAGTCTCTGGCCTGAACAGGCTTATAGTCCAGGGCTGTGGTGCGCGTTGAGGCCTGGTTGGATGGCATGTGCGTCGATGAAGTTAGCCGACGAAAGGGGGGGGTGACGTAGCAACGCGGAGGGAAAGGGCCGTCTTCGTGGTCCACAACGAGGTGAAGGGCCCAAGTCCGGTGGTCCGCGTCGAAGCTCCGCTGGAGTCAGTGTTCGGTCGCAGTCCGCTCGTGGAGGCGACGATTATGTCCAGCTGGCGTCTCGCTTGGTCCAACGTTGAACAGCCGGCTGCTGGCAAGGCGGTCCAACGGGAACACAACTAAACGGGCTACAGTGGTACACTCAATAATCGCTTTCCTGGCGTCCTCAGCTTCTGCACGGTGTGCGTCGTACTGAATCCGCCATCTTACATTGACTTCGCGTTACTCTCTCTCTCATTTGGTCTCTCTCGTTCTGATGCTCATCACACACACTGACTCGCGGACTACTTCCGTTTCTTATATATACACCACCGAACGTAGCATCCGGGTCACGGACACACCCCGGATATACTACGTCATCAAACATATGCATAAACATTACAAGAATAATACATACACTTCACGAAACGTATATGAATAGTATAGAAAATAACAAAGTAAATAACTGGGGCAAAAGGGCTGATTTCGGGGAAACTAAAACTGGCTCTAAAACTGTGGGCCTTCACAACAGCCGCCCCATGAAACCCTCGGTTTCAGTTAACTAAGAAGGCACACTGGCTATGCTGCTCTTGCAGCGTGAGGTAGGAGGGGATAGTGTCTTTCGTAATTTGAGGGAGCTCAATCAGGCGTGCCACAGGTCGGGTGTAAGTGCGACCACCAACGTCCACGATGGCCGTCCGCACCCTTCCATCCGGACCCGGCAGGACCTTGGTCACTCTGCCTGTCTGCCAGGCGGCGCGTGGAAGGGACTGGTCGATCACCAGTACCACGGCACCTTCGGACAAGTGGTCTCTCTCCCTCAGCAGAGTCTTCTGCTTCTCCTCCTTCTCCAGGGCGCGGATGTGCTCCTCGAAGCAGATCAGAGCGTCTTCCTGGTCCATGTTCTGCAGCTCCTCGTACTCATCGAAGGTGGGGTCGTCCAGCAGGTACTGCTGGGCCTCGGACCAGGTGGTGCGGTAGGTGACGTTGGCCATGTTGTCCAGAATGCTCTTCAGCGCCTCCCAGTTCCTCTTCCTGAGCTGCTTGGCTTGTTCCTTCTCCTTCTTAGCCTTGTAGGCCTTAAACGCTTGCTTCTTCTCACTCAGCTTGGGCAGGGCGCTGTAGCGTGGGTCGTTGATGATCATTCTCATGGTTTGCTCCCATGACGCGTTGGATGAACCACCATTCTCCTTCAGAAGCTCTTTGAAGGCCTGCTTGGCCTCCTCTTTTGGGTTCCACTTGTACGTCTTCTTCGCCAACTCCGGCCTTTCCTCCTTGGAGGCGTCTACAATACTGGCTGAGACTTCCATGGCTGACGTGTACTCGACGGAGTTGACGGGTGCGTCAATGCTGACCTCGGCCACGTGAGGGTGCATGGCCACCTGCAGGTGTTCCTCGGCAACAGCTGTTGCCGCCATGGCACGGTAGCGCCACCACCGGGACTCCTTAGTCTGGGAGTTGTAGTAGTAAGGCTTTCCCGTGTCAGACTTGTACTCCTTCCACGGGCATTTAGACAACATTTGCTCAGCAGGAGATTTCAGGTCGTCTGGTTTCTCCCCTGAGGACTGTTTAGTCTCTGTGTTGTAGAAGTAGGTCTTCCCATCCAGAGACTTATGCTCTGTCCACAGAGGCTTCTTCTTCGGTTGGTCATCCTGTGGTGAACCATTTGTGGTACTAACTGTTCCAGGTGCACTGGCAGCAATAGATTCCACTCCAGGCGGTCCGGTTGGTTGGTTTGCTTCTTCGGTTCGGACATGGAGGGATGACGTAGCTCTCCCGTCTCTATCTCTCCCCTCGGTAGCGCCTTGGAGGGCCCACCCCAGCGCAGTCTTAACAGCCATCGGGCAGCCTCGTGGTCCTCTCAGCGGAGGACGGAGCGACACGATCAGTTCAGCGTTGTCCGAGCCGATGAGAAGGGTTGGCTCCGCTCCTTCTATCGGATGTAGGTCTACTCGCCGTAGGTGGGGATATCTTGCGCGTAACCTCTCCAGGGGGTAGTCGTAGCGGGAGAGCGCTAGCTGGTCGGCGGTGAAGACATTCTGAAGCCGATGTCTATCCGACGGCCGCCCCGCCGGGGAGATAGAGAAGTTGATTCTCTCCCCGGTGACCTCTTTAAGGTCGCGACGTATCGTGCGCAGAGTCAGCTTCTCCGCAGTCCCTTGGAGCCCCAACTGGCGCACTGCCCCCTGGAGAAGGATGGTCCGTTCCGACCCGTCGTCTAGAACGGCGTACGTGTCGTACACAGCGTTGTTGTGGTGAAGTCGGACCTTCACCACCTTCAGTAGAACCTTGGAGCCGCTGCTCTGTGGCGAGTCTAGGTAGTAGACAGGGGTTTCCTCTTCCGGTGCGCGACCGGACCTAGGGCTTCTGTTGCCCTCCGTGGACCTGGCGAGGGAGACCTCGTGTAGAATGTTGAGGTGGACCTCCTCACAGCGATTGCACTTTCTCCTCAAGGTGCAGTTCTTAGCCAGATGGTCACGCCCACAGTTCCAGCACCTCTGGTTCTCCTCGAGCCACCTCTGCTTGTCCTCGGTACTCAGGTTGTTGAAGTCACTGCACTCATTGAACCAGTGCTCGCTGGTGCAGTACGGACATGGCGGTGGACCTCTCCGTCCCTTTTGAGGGGGTTGAGAGGAATCCTTTCCCTCAGGTCGGGCTTTCCTCTCTCTCCGAGGCTCCTCCTCCGTGTGCAGCACTCCTACTGGGCGTCCTCTGTTCGAGCTCGGCCGGTCCCAGCGGTCTCCCTTCTCCCTCTCCTTCTTCGGCTCAGCGTAACCCATGGCGTCTACGTTGGTGTCATGCACTTCCTCCAGTAGGAACTCCGCGAAGGCAGCCATGCTCAGACCCAACTTCCCGGGGTTACGAACGCGCTGCTGTCGCCGGAACCTCTCCTGCCGGAAGCGTGGGATCTTGCGGAGCAGCCGCTCTACGTTGGAGGTGCTGTTGATCTCGCTGGCGCCAGCTGGGCCCTGCGTCTTCAGCATTCCAACCAAGGTGTGCACGCGGAGCGCGAAGTCATCCAGCGCCCGGTCATCCTTGATGGGGGCCTGCTGTTCGAGGGCTTGCAGTTCAGCAAGGGCGTGGTTCCAGGGACGACCGTAGCGGGCATCCAAGTCAGCGAGCGCTCTGGTGTAAGGTGTCGGTGCGGAGGCATGGGCCAGTACCATGTTGTGGGCTCTGGGGTTCCTCACATGCTGAAGGAGAATCGCATATTTGTAGGACTCTGAGCAGGAGTTGTCCAAGAGCGTGTCTAGGCAGATGCGTAGCTCCACATACTGGCTCCTGTCCTCGTCCTTGAAGAAGGGGAACTTGGGTCCCTCCACCTGGGGGAACATCCTGTAGTGGATCATCGGTGCTGGCGTGACGGTCTGGGTGTCCGGCCTGCATGCATTTTGGTGCACTGGAGGACCTAGGGGTGTGCTACGCTCTTGGGGGATGGCCCCCCTCCCGGGCAGCGACGCTGGCTCCCTCTGGGCCGCGTAGCGGTCGGGTCCCTGGTCCTCTTCCTTCCAGGTGGTCAGCTGGGCCTGTAGTTGGACAGTCATGGCGGGGGTCATGGAGCCATCGGCGGGGGGTTCAGGAGATGGCACTCGAGAGGGCCGTGCGGATGATGCTCTGGAGCTACGGGCCGACGGAGTTCTGCTGATGCACACGTCGCGCATGGTCTGCATCATTTCCTCCATCTTCTCTGCGTGCAGTTGCTCTCTCGCCATCTGCCTCTCCGCCGCGCGTTCCGCCCCCTCCATCTGGAGGCGGTCGCGCTCCATCTGGAAGCGTTCACGTTCTAGCGCCTCCTGGCGCTGTCTCTCCGCCTGGAGGCGGTCGCGCTCCATCTGGAAGCGTTCACGTTCTAGCGCCTCCTGGCGCTGTCTCTCCGCCTCGCGTTCCGCTCCGGTCATCTGCCTCTCCGTCTGGAGGCGGTCGCGCTCCATCTGGAAGCGTTCACGTTCTAGCGCCTCCTGGCGCTGTCTCTCCGCCGCGCGTTCCGCTCCGTTCATCTGGAGGCGTTCGCGTTCTAGCGCCTCCTGGCGCTGGAGGCGTTCACGCTCGAACTGGAGTCGTTCCCGCTCTAACGCCGTCTCGGCCTGTTGGCGCTCCCGCTCTAACGCCATCTCGGCCTGTTGGCGCATACATTCGGACAGCGCGGCACTACTCCCTCTGGAGTGCAGGCTATCCGCCCCAGAGGCAGAACTGCCCACGGAAGCCCTGGACCGGTAGGAAGCCACTGAGCGGCAGGAGCTAGGTCTCGAGCGCGCCGTACTGGGAGGCAGATCGTTAAGGCTGAGGCCCTCCCTCTTCCGCCCGCAGGCGCTGTCGGACCGGGCCTCTCCTTCCTGTTCTTCCGTTTCCACGGCAAAACCCTGCGGTTCTGCCATCTCATCCTCAGGCTGGTGCTCTTTGAGGGCTGTCTCAGTGCTAGCCACCCGCGCGCCGGCGGACACCTCGGCCTCTCCGACCACTGTATCCCGTGGAGTGCGCTCCTCGCTACCACTCAGTGAGCTTTCGAGCTCAAGCTCATACTCCTGTAACCTCGGAGGCAACCGCGGGACTCTCTGTGGTCGTGGCTCTGGCTCAGGGGGCGGAGAAGGGGGGGTAACTGTCTGGTCTGGTTGGCTGCGCTCAGCCATGCTATCACTACACTACCTATCCGGCTCGAAGGACCAATTGTAACCAGGGAGTAGCTGAAAAGGACTGTATAATTTAGGAAAGGGCTGGTTATCTAACTAATGGAGCTAAATAGGCAGTGTAGGAGGATACAGGCAGGGGGCGCCAGCAAACCGGTAGACTAGCAGTTACTATAGTTAGCATTAGCATGGGAACTAGCATTAGCATTAGCCTTGTAACTAGCATTAGCATTTAGCATTGGAACTAGCATTAGCATTAGCCTTACAAACAACTAACACACGGTAACGGTATCACATATGAACAACACATTTATTATACATGACGGTTGTATACATCCCCATATATACATTCCCTCCCGCCGGCCACACACGCACTCAATCACTCACTGATAGTCTCTGGCCTGAACAGGCTTATAGTCCAGGGCTGTGGTGCGCGTTGAGGCCTGGTTGGATGGCATGTGCGTCGATGAAGTTAGCCGACGAAAGGGGGGGGGTGACGTAGCAACGCGGAGGGAAAGGGCCGTCTTCGTGGTCCACAACGAGGTGAAGGGCCCAAGTCCGGTGGTCCGCGTCGAAGCTCCGCTGGAGTCAGTGTTCGGTCGCAGTCCGCTCGTGGAGGCGACGATTATGTCCAGCTGGCGTCTCGCTTGGTCCAACGTTGAACAGCCGGCTGCTGGCAAGGCGGTCCAACGGGAACACAACTAAACGGGCTACAGTGGTACACTCAATAATCGCTTTCCTGGCGTCCTCAGCTTCTGCACGGTGTGCGTCGTACTGAATCCGCCATCTTACATTGACTTCGCGTTACTCTCTCTCTCATTTGGTCTCTCTCGTTCTGATGCTCATCACACACACTGACTCGCGGACTACTTCCGTTTCTTATATATACACCACCGAACGTAGCATCCGGGTCACGGACACACCCCGGATATACTACGTCATCAAACATATGCATAAACATTACAAGAATAATACATACACTTCACGAAACGTATATGAATAGTATAGAAAATAACAAAGTAAATAACTGGGGCAAAAGGGCTGATTTCGGGGAAACTAAAACTGGCTCTAAAACTGTGGGCCTTCACAACACAGGCCATAAGGTAAGATCAAAAAATATAGTTTGTACCTTCTCCGTAATATAGAACTTTGTAATAATCAAATGTATGCATGCTATGATGAATGGGAAAGGCGCCGGTAAAACTAGTTGGCTTATAACAATGAGTTGAATTAAAATTAGGGCTTGCCCGAGTAATTGGAGTAGGATATTCCACTATTCATTTGGTAGGTTGCTATGCGAAGCTTCTTTTTTGCAACAAAACTTGCATTTAATTTATTATGTTACATTATATTAATATGTAGTTACTTAATGTAATGTAGTATATTACATTTATCAAACTATACAATACATTTTGTCAGCGAATTACAACTAAGCATTTTTTTTTTAGATATATGTATTAGGCTAATATATAGAACATGTCTAAAAATGTCTGAGGTTTAATTTGTGAATAGATAGACCTACATATTTCTATTCAAGAATAAGCATATCTACCTAAATAGCTCCAAGATATCTAAGTGGTCGGGAGTGACTCATGTGCACAGCCTGTTAAAGCTAAAGTCAACTGTTATACTTAAAACAGATCCCTCTCTCCTGGAGACCTTAAATCATCGTTAGACTACATTTCAGAAATTACTGTAGATACAATTACAACTACAAGACAGCAGATTGTTCAGCTACATTTTCTTATTTGAAATCGTAACACTGTTGGTCTGTCTGCCTTCAGGGACCAAAGCTCATCTCAAGAGCAGCAGCAAGAAGCCACAGGAACCAGAACATCAAGGAGGGTCTTGGGAGAAGAAGAGAAGCAGAGGCTGTCTAAAGAGGTAGGTCCAAGTTTTGAAACACAGTGTTGGAAAATCACCACCAATCAGAGTTACATTCAGGGATTGGATGGTAGCAGTCTTTATTCAGTGTTGTACTTCCAAAGTGCTTATTTCCACATTTTCTTTCACATCCCATACTTTTGACAGATCTGCGACACAATCCTGGCCCACTCCAAAGAAAGGTTTTCTTTCACCAACCACCTTGTGAGTGCCACGCTGCTCCAAGGAGAGATGTTCCAACAGCACTGCCATGCATTCCCTGTTGAGGCTCTGAACACCACTGTCAAGGCATACCCCATGCTGAACCAGGTGAAGCTCAAGACTGAGCTGTCCCTTGTCTATGAGAGTGCTGAGTTCAAGGGCTGCTCTGGTGCACTGGCACTGTACCAGGTTCTACACAGGTACAACCTCCAGGAGACTTTCTCTGAGACTGTAGCTCTGTTGAACATCCTAATTACCACTCCCATGACAACAGTTGAAGCTGAGAGGTGTTTCTCGACCCTTAAGAGAATCAAGAACTTCCTGCGAAACACAATGGGCCAGGAGCGCCTGAATGCACTGGCCATGCTTTCAATGGAGAGGGAACTAGTCAGGAAGATGCCTGATTTTAATGAGAGGGTCATTGATTGTTTTGCTGCTTTGAAAGAGAGACGAGCTAAATTTCAATACAAGTGAGCAGTATGTATGCCGTCCATATTTTGTATTTTGTAGTATGTAAATAGTTTTATCCATCCATTGCACATTATCAGCCCCTGTGCCACTGCTCTTTATCCTGGATTTGCTGCACCTAAAATAAAATATGTGATAACTGAATACCAATGGCTGTGAGAGTCAATTTATTTAAGCCCGCTGATTTAGGTGAATTTTACTTGATATCTGGTTATATGGACGTCACTTTAATCCGCAGGCAGTTCTCAAGTTTTTTTTGCATCAATCGATTCCTCTTGTGCGTCTTTATCACATTCATTGAGGAAAAGGACGACTCGCATGTATAGAAAGGGAACATTTGTGAGCACGGAAGATGTGAGTCTCACAACGGCTTTGCGTTGATGAAACCAGGTAGGATGAACGTATAGTTCCCTGTCCATTCCTCTTTAAATGCCCTGTTTTCACCGTCAACTTTCCTCTTTACACCTTTGGAGAGTGACATGATGTTTCTCTTGCTAGTTAGCAGGTTAAATGTTTAGCTAACTTCACCCGGCAGGCAAACAACCAATCCAATAATAATGTGACCTTGTCTGGGAGGAGGGGGGAATCATTCAGAATGAAAGTATGTTAAATAATTATTAGAATAAGCTATGCTGCGCTACATCGTCAGTCCACACATTTATTATTCAAAACGATGGAAAAGGGTGAAACTACGTTTCAACGTTGTTGAGAATCACAACACAAACTTGCTAGTCAAGCCAAAATACTGCAACGTAAGGGATTGGACTGCTACCTAGTTAACTACAACACTACTTTACATTGTTACCTAGTTAACTACAACACTACTTTACATTGTTACCTAGTTAACTACAACACTACTTTACATTGTTACCTAGTTAACTACAACACTACTTTACATTGTTACCTAGTTAACTACAACACTACTTTACATTGTTACCTAGTTAACTACAACACTACTTTACATTGTTACCTAGTTAACTAGAACACTACTTTACATTGTTACCTAGTTAACTAGAACACTACTTTACATTGTTACCTAGTTAACTACAACACTACTTTACATTGTTACCTAGTTAACTACAACACTACTTTACATTGTTACCTAGTTAACTAGAACACTACTTTACATTGTTACCTAGTTAACTACAACACTACTTTACATTGTTACCTAGTTAACTACAACACTACTTTACATTGTTAGCAGGCTCACAAAACAAGCTGTGTTAGTTGACTAGCGATGTGTACATTTTTCGAAAGAAAAGTCAAAGCATTAGAACGTGTCACATTTTTTAACAATCAATTACTTATGAATGAATGAATGAATGAATGAATGAATGGAATGAATGAATGGTCTTTATTGTCATTGCTACAGTACAGGTACCAAACAACGAAATTTAGGAGGGGTGGCTCCGTCATGCCAAATCGTGTGCACTGCCAAATCGTGTGCACGGCCATCAGCGCGTCACGACCTAACGCGTCACGACCAGCTGGCACGCGTCACGACCAGCTGGCGACTGTGACGCGTCAGTCTAGTGTTTTTGAAACCTCAGTTTAGCGAAAAGCTTTAATTTGGCTCTACAAGTGTTAATATGTCATTTTATGAAGTTTTAATATGTTTTCAGGCGAGAAAGTAACCATATATATTCACAAAATGTATCCGGTTTATCAAAATAACCCTTATATCTATCTGATCTGACGCTTTTTTTCACAACGTTATTACTTGTCACTTTAAGCCCAGGAGGGAGTTAGCGGTTAGCGATTAGCGATGTTTAGCTTAGCTTAGTTTAACAGAAGTATCTTCACTTTTAACATGACTTCCCGTGGTCGTAGAGGGCTGGTCGACGGCTTAAAATGACCGTGTAGACCTGTAGACCTTATCCAGCTATAGTCTTGTGTTTCTACCCCGGGCATAGCCGGTGTTATTCACGGACAAACACTCCTGTTAGAGTGGTCTGATCAGCAGATCATTTTCTCATAAAGTTGCAAACGCAACTCAGCAATTCAACTTAATAAAAAAAATGCGCGTTTCGTTCAAGATCCATTAGAGTAGGACATGTACAGTTATGATAACTACAGTCATATGTAACTTTTGGACTAGTATAGTAGTTGATATTGTAATAAAACGTGCCAATGTCAGACGATGAACAAACACACCACGAGTCCACACTGATTCAGAAAACAGAATACACTTTATATATAAATACACAACACTTCAGGGGGCTAACGTTTGCAAAAGAACTGTACAGGTTACAATCAGGTATATAATAATAGTTAGGGAGTAACATATCATTCACAAATTCAACAATAATAGAACAGATAAATACACAGATAGCCCTGCTACGTCCTCCGTGAGGGCCCGTTCCCCTGTACAAAAGTCCCTGTCCAGCCCTGCTACATCCTCCGTGAGGACCACCTCTACCACATCCTGGTGGTGTGTCTGAGGTGGTGGTGGTGTGTCTGAGGTGGTGGTGGTAGTGGTGTGTCTGAGGTGGTGGTGGTGGTGTGTCTGAGGTGGTGGTGGTGTGTCTGAGGTGGTGGTGGTGTGTCTGAGGTGGTGGTGGAGGGTTGGGGTAACATCTGGCAGGTTAGGGGATAACATCTGGAGGGTTGGGGGTAACATCTGGAGGGTTGGTGGGTAACATCTGGGGGGTTAGGTAACATCACACCAATCAGCTCTCCTGTTGAGGTAAGCAATAACCATCTTGTTAGTGTAAACACACAAACAAGCACAGATATGTACAGTCAAAATAACATTTTGTGAGTAAACACATTTCTAAATAATCCCTATTCAATGTGACTTACCAGTGTACTGGGTGGATGGGGATGAAAGGTAACTGTCCAGATGTAATTTTGTCCAAAACATCTTGGTGCTGTGTGAATGAATGAGCATACATTTAATGTATTAGTAATGAAACAATCAATATGAACATTTAAAAATAACAATGATGTAATTGTGGCTCATACTTGCAGTAGCCTGAGGTAGAGGTGGTCCTCACGGAGGAGGTAGAGGTGGTCCTCACGGAGGATGTGGTAGAGGTGGTCCTCTCTGAGGATGTGGTAGAGGTGGTCCTCACGGAGGATGTGGTAGAGGTGGTCCTCACGGAGGATGTAGCAGGGCTGGACAGGGACTTATGTACAGGGGAACGGGCCCTCACGGAGGACGTAGCAGGGCTATCTGTGTACAATCTGGAAAATACTTAAAAAACAACTTTACAAGCAGTACAAACAAATTCATTAGGAAACATAATATTAATTGACACACAAGACGAATGGAAAAACTTGAAACACCTCCTGCAGGATACCTGAAGCTCTGGTCGGATGGTCCTCCTGCAGATGCAGTGCACACTAACGTCCATAGTGTACACTGACTGGGCCGTGCGTGGACACCGTATGGAGCTGCGGAATGGTTTCAGGTGCTCATACTGAAAGCAGGAAAAGAGGTGCTCACGCATATCAGACTGATCAAAGTCCTTGCTTGCTGGGTCCTCACCTCTGCAGCATGTGAGACTGTTCGCAATAGCAAACAGCCCACAGTCTGAGCTGCCTCTCTGCTGCTGGACATCAGGCCACTGCAGAAGGACCTTGGGACCTGAAAAAGAGAGGAGACCTGTTATTTGAGAAATTAACTCCTCGGTCGACCCGTGACCAGCGGAGTCATAAATGTTAACAGTACCTACCTCGCAGTTGATGTTACTTACCGTAACCCAGTGATTTGAACAAACATTTAAAATCTGAACAAACCCCTGGGTTGATGCAGGCACGGAGGAGAGGAGGGAGAGGGACGTTGTGGCGTAGAGGCCTCCTACATGGGGATGTTGAGCCTGTAAAAGAGCCTGAGCATTGTCAATGGAGAGATCATTCAGCCAACAATTGGGAGTCAGAACGAAAGGCCTAAGCACCTCCAACCCGCTACGTAAAGCTGGACAGGCCCGCCCCAGCTGAACATCTGTGATGATGACATCTAGCAGCTGAGATGGTGCCTAAAAAACATAATGATGTTGGGTTAAAGGGACTGTCATGTTACAGTACTCAGCCATTGGAATTTTGATTATTTAAAATGAATGAAGCTAGGATTTTTAAGTGTACCTGAAGTGAGTCCCACTCCGGCTCAGAGTTTAGCGGTTCAGGGTCATCAGAACACACTGGCTCCGGTGGATGGGACACAGCTTTCTGAGTGGGCGGGCAGGCTCGGAATCCTTAAGTCAATCAACAAAACAATTTTAGAATGACATCTTGTGGTAAAAAAAATACAGTTTCACATTACATTAACTTTAAAATGTGAACTGTATGTTACACTTACTCGTCCGCAGAGGCTTCACTGAGGCATAGGGGGTTTTGGTTCCCAGTTGTTGGCCATCCAAGGTCTCCAACTGCACCAAATTGTTGTCCCCAACCTCAGTCACCCTGAATAAAATATGTATTAATAATGGCAAAATTGGACATCACACATCACCCTCTCATTCTGAATATTCTTAAAAGTCTAACATTTACCGGTACGTACCGTATTTTCCGGACTATAAGTCGCGGTTTTTTTCATACTTTGGCTGGTCCTGCGACTTATAGTCAGGTGCGACTTATATATCAATAATTCATAATCTCTGACTGACATGAACTGACATACGGTAATCTCTGACTGACATGAACCAAGGAATAACTTCCGCTAGCGCCTCATACACGATAGAATAGCCATTATACTTGACAATGTGGACATTAAACACGACAATGTGGACATTAAACATGATGTTATGGACCTTATACACAATGTTATGGACGTTATAAACGATATTAAAGTCATTTATTCCTTCCAGAGACTGTTCTATGTTGCTAAATTACCCCCGCGAGGCTATTTTGCTACTTCCGTTAGCGCCACATACGCGATAGAAAAGCCATTATACTCAACAATGTGGACATTAAACACGACAATGTGGACATTAAACATGATATTATGGACCTTATACACGATATTATGAACGTTATACCCGATATTAAAGTCATTTATTACCTTTCAGAGGCTGTTCAATGTTGCATTGTTTGTAGGCCGCCCTTCATCCTAACTACTTCCGTTTTTCACCAAGCTATCTTTGTCATGGCCTTATACACGATAAATAGTTGTTACACTCGACAATGTGGACATTAAGCACTATATTATGAACGTTATACACGCTATTATGAACGTTATACACGATATTAAAGTCATTTATTACCTTTCAGAGGCTGTTCCATCCTGTTTGCTTGCTCCCGCGACGCCATTTTGCTAACCTTCGTTAGCAACGCGCTAGCTAGCCCTGGCTTTACACTCGATAATTTAAGTATTTCTAACCTTTCAGAATAAGTTTTAACGTGAATTATGTCCTTCCTGGGCTTACAAATCCTCTCATGTCTCTTCACAGTGCCAGACTAGAGTCAAGCTCAACAGGGCCTTCTTTCCCCGCTGATTCCGCCAAGCCCGTTCCCTTGAACCATGCGACTTATAGTCCAGTGCGACTTATATGTGGTTTTTTCCTCTTCATGACCCATTTTTGGCCTGCTGCGACTTATACTCGGGTGCGACTTATAGTCCGGAAAATACGGTAGTTGGCCAGTCTGGGTCCATTGTGCCACCAGGTCTCCCACGTTTCCTCTCATTCTTCTTCAGGACCTCCATGCCCGGGAGGATCTCAAACCGCTTGGTTCCCTTCTTGATCCTCTTCCGGTAGCTTTCCCGCTGTTTCTCCTGGGCCTTCTCCACGTTGAGTCGCACCTTGATCGTTGAAGAAAAAGCGAAGCAGCAGAGATTGTAATTCTCTGTTGTGCAGTATAGCTCTGTATATTGCTGAGGCATTGTTATTGCTTTAGCAGTTACTTAGCATCACTCAGGTGGTTGTTCAGTATATAGTTGTGTAATATCTTTCACCTCGTCAAAGACCTCCTCATCCTTCTCAGCCCTGGCGTGGAGATAGTCTGCAGCGGTGTCTTCATCAATCTCGTCCACCTCCACAAAAGGACGGTCGCCTGTGATCTGAAATGAGAGGCAAATAGAGATACGCAATACATACATTTGCATAGAGTTAGTGTTTTATTTTTTGTTTATATTGAGAATCAATTTGCAAAACAAATTATATATTATAAGAACAATAATATCAAGAGTTGACATACCTCAGAGGACAGCCGTGGCTCCCGACCGTACATCAGGCGGTAGGGCGAGTACTTGGTGGAGGCCTGGACGCTGGTGTTATGTGCGAAAAGGATTAACTTAAGGTTGTCCTCCCACCGTTCCTGGTGCCCATCCAGAGATTTCCCGATAGCCCTCTTGAGTGTTTGATTGGTCCGCTCGTCCAGTCCGTTGGTCTGGGGATGGTAGGCAGAGGTAATCCGGTGCTTCATCCCCCACTTCTCAAACAAAATCTGGTTGACCTAAAAAAGAAAGTAAGACAGAAGTCATTAGTTTTGTCCATACAAGTATGTCCATAACTGTTACAAGATCATATGTTTTAGCAAGTACATGACCTTGTTGCAGAACTCTTTGCCCTGGTCAGTCAGGATGACCTCCGGCGCACCATGGGTGTGGAAGATGTCTATCAGGGCCTGGGATGTTGCCACTGCCGTCTTGTCCTAGCAGTGTATACACACAGGATATGGTACTATTATATTAATACTTATAATGTTAATTTTAAGATGAAAATTGGGATACATGGTGATGAACTGTTCAAGTACAATACATTCAAGTATTTTAAAAAGCATGGTCATGATCATTATATTTGAGAAAACAACACTAAACACAGATATAACACACCTGGATAGGAATGGCCTCCACCCACTTGGTGAAGAAATCTGTCGCTGTGAGGCAGTAGCGATTGCTATTCTTGGATGAGGCCTTGAACGGTCCGATGAGGTCCACACCTAGCAAGAAAAATGTGTTGGCATACTCTAACATTGGACAAGCGGAAGTAAAACATTCACACTAAAAGAGCATACTGAAAGAAAGCATGGTGGGAAACAAGTCAAACCCCAAAAAATTAATTGGGATATAAAAGTGTAGAACTCACCAATCATGTACCACGGTGAAACAGGCTTGATGCTCTTCAGCTCAGGGGCTTCAGTCTTCACCTTCTCAAACCTCTGGCAAGCCACGCAGGTACGGACCTTGAAACAATCAGTAAAGTGCAAGTTGAAATGAAATGTGAATGAATGAATATTATCTGTGTGTAAAATACAATCTTGCTACTGTTTGTAAAACATTAAAACTAACTAAAGAAATAATAGATTTGCTTGCCCAGTCTTTCACATCCTTCACAATGCCAAACCAGAAGAAGCGCAGATTAATCTTGTTAATCATGCGCTTCACTCCGAAGTGACCGGCATGGACCTCGGTCAGCACTTTCTCCTTTTCCTCGTCTGACATGATGACCCTCCTTTGTGGCTGTCCCTTCTTGGGCCTATAATACATGAGACCATCTACAACATCAAAAGGATTAGAGAAAAGAGACCAGGACTTGTTAAATAATGTTTTTTGTTGTTGTTGTTTTTTTACAGTAGTACACTACTTTATTGCTTTATGGGTTAATTTAACAAATCTTACCCTGAAGCATGTAATTCTCAGCTGCTCTCCGGAGAGCACGCTTCTTCTCTGCAGACATATCCTCCTGGGCTTTGGACAGATATAAGAAAATTTCACTGTGGCTAGTATAGGATGCCATATCTATTATCTGATATGTATACTAATTGTGTATATATATATATATATATATATTAATAGTAGTTCTAGTAGTTCTCTGTAGTAGCAGGTGTGTCGTGTAGCAGGTGTTTCGTCGTGCGGCAGCAGAGCAAAATGGTGGAGTAAAGTGCGGAGGATTAAACACAGCGCACTAGAATGACGTCACAGTCACCACCTGGTCCTGACACGTTCTAAACGATTATTGATTGATTGACACACCACCACCACAACCTTTAGACTTGCCTAAGAGAGAAACAAATATAAAGTTATAAAAATGCAGGGCTTCATTCTTGTTGACAATGTTTACTTTGATTTTTTTTTTCTTTTCTTGGATACAATGTTTACTGTAGTAAAAAAGAGTGTGTGTGTCTAGGAGTGTGTGTCTAGGACAGTGTGTGTCTAGGACAGTGTGTGTCTAGGAGTGTGTGTGACTAGGAGTGTGTGTGACTAGGACAGTGTGTGTCTAGGAGTAGAGAGTGAAACGTGGGCTTAAACACGACTAGACTAGTGTGATCATGTAGTCATATTACTGTGTTAGTAGAAATGATGCGTCTACTACTCTACACAGTGGTTAGTGAAACTGGACCAGTCCGTGTGTGTCGCGAGTATTGAACTTGAGGCTGCGTTCGTAAATTCGCTCTGAGAGCCCCGGAGCGCACACTGGGTTCAACGTCATAAAGGGACCAAGTCATTTGATTGGACAAGAGGCATTCCGTGAGTGCTGATCAGATTTCCAGAGCGTATTTACGAACGCGCCCTGGCTGTCACCCGAACACCGCGAGCTAGCGTAGTGTAGTGTAGTATAGGATGCGTAGTGTAGTGTAGTGTAGGATGGAGAGAGAGAGAGGAGAAGGCAGGGTGGGTGTAGGATGGAGAGAGAGAGAGAGAGAGAGAGAGAGAGAGAGAGAGAGAGAGAGAGAGAGAGAGAGAGAGAGAGAGAGAGAGAGAGAGAGAGAGAGAGAGAGAGAGAGAGAGAGAGAGAGAGAGAGAGAGAGAGAGAGAGAGAGAGAGAGAGAGAGAGAGAGAGAGAGAGAAGGCAGGGTAGGTGTAGGATGGAGAGAGGAGAAGGCAGCGTGGGTGTAGGATGGAGAGAGAGAAGGCAGGGTAGGTGTAGGATGGAGAGAGAGAGAAGGCAGGGTGGGTGTAGGATGGAGAGAGAGAGAAGGCAGGGTAGGTGTAGGATGGAGAGAGGAGAAGGCAGGGTGGGTGTAGGATGGAGAGAGAGAGAGAAGGCAGGGTGGGTGTAGGATGGAGAGAGAGAGAAGGCAGGGTAGGTGTAGGATGGAGAGAGAGAGAAGGCAGGGTAGGTGTAGGATGGAGAGAGAGAGAAGGCAGGGTAGGTGTAGGATGGAGAGAGGAGAAGGCAGGGTGGGTGTAGGATGGAGAGAGAGAGAGAAGGCAGGGTGGGTGTAGGATGGAGAGAGAGAGGAGAAGCCTCTCTATGTGTTACCTATGTCCAGTGTACTAGAACCACTCTAACAGGAGTGTTTGTCCGTGAATAACACCGGCTATGCCCGGGGTAGAAACACAAGACTATAGCTGGATAAGGTCTACAGGTCTACACGGTCATTTTAAGCCGTCGACCAGCCCTCTACGACCACGGGAAGTCATGTTAAAAGTGAAGATACTTCTGTTAAACTAAGCTAAGCTAAACATCGCTAATCGCTAACTCCCTCCTAACGTCAGATCAGATAGATATAAGGGTTATTTTGATAAACCGGATACATTTTGTGAATATATATGGTTACTTTCTCGCCTGAAAACATATTAAAACTTCATAAAATGACATATTAACACTTGTAGAGCCAAATTAAAGCTTTTCGCTAATGGCGGCCAAAACGGAGGTTTCAAAAACACTAGACTGACGCGTGCCAGCTGGTCGTGACACGTTAGGTCGTGACGCGCTGATGGCCGTGCACACGATTTGGCAGTGCACACGATTTGGCATGACACAACCCAGGCCAGATCTTTACTTTGTACAATTTATCAGGGGAGAGCGCGAACGCAGTCCCCCACTACCAGAAATTATGCAATCGAGATTTCTACATTTGAGAGAAGCCGAGTCTATCGTCGTGCAATGTCCATACTCACTACGCGTTGTGATTGACAGTGTCCATACTCGCTACGCCAATCAGATGACAGTGTCCATACTCGCTACACCAATCAGATGGCAGAGCCGAGTATAGACATCCCAATCAGATACCGGTTTGACTGTTTGTCCCGCCTTCAGCACAGAGGTTTGACTGTTTGAATGAAGACAGTCACGCCTTCAGCACAGAGCGAGCTGAGCAGAAGAGCGATCAGACTCTAGCCTTCAAAACGAGTGAGTACCTAAGTCATTTTGATATTAATATTTAATATTTTAATAAGTCAAAGTATTTCTGTGTAAATGAAGCAATGTCCTTCACGAAGCATGCTAGTTAGCGCGTTAGCTAGTTCTTTTCACTCCGAGCAGTGTCGACATCGATGGGGGTCTCCAATCGACTCCATTCAAAGTGATTTACATTCCCTGTCCTCTCCCCTGTCCGGACACATTTGAATTTTCACCGTAAGCCCCGGTAAGGCGACGTTATTAACCCGCAAAGAGTGTATCCCGGGCACCGTCTTTGTCCGCGAATAACACCGGCTAACACCGGCTAGGAAGGTGGTAAAAATACAAGACTATACTGGATAACTCCACCATCAGTATACGGTCAGTTTGAGCTATCAGGCATCATTCTGGCACCCCGGGAAGTAATGTTTTGAACCCCGAGAGCATGCATATATGTCTATCCGAAAATAGTACACTCTCCTCGGCCACTGCACGCGCCTCTCCTCGGTAACGTGGAGGAACGAAAAGCTTACAGCACCGTGTATTCGGCACGGTTCTTTGCCGGTGTGAAAGCCCTATCCTATCCCTCTGCCTCTCCACTCAATTAATCCTTTATTCATTCATTCATTCATGTATGAATCCACCCATTAGTCCATTATGGACAGTGCGCTAGTTATGGGTGATTGTCAAATGTTTCAGATTTACACATGATTGGTGAAGATGATATGTACTGTCTGTCAGACCATATATCTTTTTTTTTATTCTGGCCCAATATGATTTTCTCTCTCTCCTCCTCTCTCACCCTTATGTCTCTCTCTCCTCCTCTCCTCCTCATGTCTCTCTCTCCTCCTCATGTCTCTCTCCTCCTCTCTCACTCTCATGTCTCTCTCTCCTCCTCTCTCACTCTCATGTCTCTCTCCTCCTCTCTCACCCTCATGTCTCTCTCTCCTCCTCTCTCACTCATGTCTCTCTCTCCTCCTCTCTCACTCTCATGTCTCTCTCCTCCTCTCTCACTCTCATGTCTCTCTCCTCCTCTCTCACTCTCATGTCTCTCTCTCCTCCTCATGTCTCTCTCTCCTCCTCATGTCTCTCTCCTCCTTATGTCTCTCTCCTCCTCTCCTCCTCATGTCTCTCTCTCTCCTCCTTATGTCTCTCTCCTCCTTATGTCTCTCTCCTCCTCTCCTCCTCATGTCTCTCTCTCTCCTCCTTATGTCTCTCTCCTCCTTATGTCTCTCTCCTCCTCCTCTCTCTGGTAGTTCAAGGATGAGGTGGTGAAGGAGGTGGTGGAGAGGATGTGTAATGACTTCTCTGGCCAGTGCTGCACCCACAAAGCTGCACCCACAAAAAGAAAAAAATGTGGAGACAATGCCAACCCAACTCAACCCTACTTGGTGAAGACAGGAACCACAGGCAACCGGTGAAAATCACAGGCATATGGGCTACCATGTCAGGTAAAATAGTCTTACTGAAAGACCTTGTATAAAAAATATTGATGGGAATACCTTAATACTTGATGTCTTTTATTTTCAGAGAATCCACAGCTCCTGTTTGAAGGGACCGTGTTCCTGCCACTCCACAGAGAAGATCCCCTGACAGGCTGTGAAGAGTACAAGCTTCTCTTCCCACCCTCAGCCATCACTGACACCCTCCTGTTCCTACATCATTAATGTTTTTGGGAACCACGCCAACTTGTTGGGATAGGTATGAAGTCAACTGCCACCAATGGGCAATACTGTGAAATTGTTGATAAAAGAGTAGTCCACAACATCAGGAACACATGCTACCTGAAGAATAGGTTTCTCCACTCTCATATGGAGTAACTCTCCCATGTCACACTGTGATGGTGGTCATTGTAGTCTGTCTGGGATGGAGGATGTCAGTGTAGTCTCTTTCAGAAGGACAGTTTAGTCTCTCTGTGGTGGAGGGGAATCCTGGGGGAGTTGTTACACAACACATTCTTGTTTATTTATTTATTTGTATTTGACATAATTAGAGTTAGTAGATTTGTGACAGCCCCCCAGTGTGTCTGAATTGGAGTCCTAGTATACTGTACTTCCAAATGGTTTAGCATGGGGGGTCAGGTTCAGTACTAGATTTGGGCCGAGGTCCAATAGTGTCCTACCTACAAAATGTTTTGTACATATAATAATTTTGTTCATATAATAATGTTGTACACATAATCATTTTGTTCCTATTTATAATAGTTCCTGCAATTTCCTGTAAATGTCTTTATCAATTAGTAATCCACAGTATGATTATGTATTTGTGTATGTTGTTTTTTAAATAATAAAATGCTGAGACAATACTATGACATTCATTGTCTTCTTCATATTTCCAAGACATCTCAAGACATCTTAAGACATCTTCATATTTCTGTGTGAATAAATGTAAATAAATGGCATTTAGGAAAAGACAAAGCAATCTCACACAAGTATACTTTTGATAAAATAAGCTGTATTTCCATGCAGGAAAATCAGTCCAATAACATGTGAATAAATGTAAATAAATGGCATTTAGGAAAAGACAAAGCACAAGTATACTTTTGATCAAATAAGCTGTATTTCCAAGCAGGAAAATCAGTCCAATAACATCGCTAAGTCTGTTATTGTTATTGTTTGTACCAGTGATTAAGCCATAGGGCACTTAGTAACACATGGCTACTTGGTATGTAGGAGATCTCATCTGTCACTCACGGTCAATGTCACCTCCCTTTTCTTCCTTGAACCTCCCACGTCAGGTGGTGCGACTGTCTATGGACTATAATCCAATCACGTCTTCAACAATTGCACTCCGATACGACGGACCCCCTTTGACTAGAAGCCGAGTCTATCGTCGTGCAATGTCCATACTCACTACGCGTTGTGATTGACAGTGTCCATACTCGCTACGCCAATCAGATGACAGTGTCCATACTCGCTACACCAATCAGATGGCAGAGCCGAGTATAGACATCCCAATCAGATACCGGTTTGACTGTTTGTCCCGCCTTCAGCACAGAGGTTTGACTGTTTGAATGAAGACAGTCACGCCTTCAGCACAGAGCGAGCTGAGCAGAAGAGCGATCAGACTCTAGCCTTCAAAACGAGTGAGTAACTAAGTCATTTTGATATTAATATTTAATATTTTAATAAGTCAAAGTATTTCTGTGTAAATGAAGCAATGTCCTTCACGAAGCATGCTAGTTAGCGCGTTAGCTAGTTCTTTTCACTCCGAGCAGTGTCGACATTTTGCCTTCAACCTTCAACTTACCACCACCTTAAAGCGGACAAAAGGCACTGGAGAACACATATACATTCACACCCTTTAATGAAGCAAACTAATTGTGGTGGTTCTGGGCACAGAGGGTGGTCAGCACACGTAGCTCCCCCTGTCAGTCACCATCATTTATATTTGTATAGAATTACATAATTGATGGGCTGAGGCTAGTTATGTTACAGTATGTATATCAGGGCAGACTCTGTGCTCACCACTTATATTGTATTGATTGTCTTGTCCTGTGTTATATGACGATATATTACATGTATTGTTGGCCTGTGTATAGTACTGTGAAATCAAATCCCCCCTGGGACATTAAACAAACTTAGTTAGTTAGCGTTACATCTTAGGATAGATTTGAGTCATGTTCTGTATACATACATACTACCATAAGGGCATACTTAATGTGGTTACTCCATGTTTACTAGCTGTAACATTAACGTTACATCATTCTTTTTCACTTGTTACTCAGTCAACCAGAGTGCAGATATCAAAGACTATCAGCCTGTTATTCACTTTATTTGTATAAGTATTATCCTTTGTTTGATTTCTTACCATGTACCGTAACAGTACCTTGCTATGTTTCATTTTCATTATAACATAACGTTATGTTATGATAGCCAGCTAGCATTAGCAAACCGGAAAAGTAGTGTCAGTGAGTCAGTCACCTTTCTAATAAGATTCACAAACCTGAAACATCATCTATGTCATCACTGCTGGTGATGTTATTGTTGTCAGCTGCTGATACTGCTGCTGCAACAGTTCTTGGCGCTTGTTTGGTTGAAAACAACTTTGGGATATCCATCCTTACAATTTTGCAAGTCAGGCACTGAATGAGATCACTTCTTCTTCAGGGCAGGGCAGGCTACGCAGTACGCAGGCTAATGTCGCGCAGCTGCTGCCTCTCTGTTGGACTCCGGTACTGCACGTTACTCACGAGATTTTTTTTTTTTTTTTAAGTAAAACATTCGGGGCTTTTCAGAAAACATCCGGGGCTTGAGCCCAAGTAGCCACCCCCTAGCGCCGCCCCTGGTCAAATGTTTCAGATTAACACATGATTGGTGAAGATGATATGTTCTGTCTGTCAGACCATATATCTTTTTTTTTATTCTGGCCCAATATGATTTTCTCTCTCTCCTCCTCTCTCACCCTTATGTCTCTCTCTCCTCCTCTCCTCATGTCTCTCTCTCCTCCTCATGTCTCTCTCCTCCTCTCTCACTCTCATGTCTCTCTCTCCTCCTCTCTCACTCTCATGTCTCTCTCCTCCTCTCTCACCCTCATGTCTCTCTCTCCTCCTCTCTCACGCATGTCTCTCTCTCCTCCTCTCTCACTCTCATGTCTCTCTCCTCCTCTCTCACTCTCATGTCTCTCTCCTCCTCTCTCACTCTCATGTCTCTCTCTCCTCCTCATGTCTCTCTCCTCCTTATGTCTCTCTCCTCCTTATGTCTCTCTCCTCCTCTCCTCCTCATGTCTCTCTCTCTCCTCCTTATGTCTCTCTCCTCCTTATGTTTCTCTCCTCCTCTCCTCCTCATGTCTCTCTCTCTCCTCCTTATGTCTCTCTCCTCCTTATGTCTCTCTCCTCCTCCTCTCTCTGGTAGTTCAAGGATGAGGTGGTGAAGGAGGTGGTGGAGAGGATGTGTAATGACTTCTCTGGCCAGTGCTGCACCCACAAAGCTGCACCCACAAAAAGAAAAAAAATTGGAGACAATGCCAACCCAACTCAACCCTACTTGGTGAAGACAGGAACCACAGGCAACCGGTGAAAATCACAGGCATATGGGCTACCATGTCAGGTAAAATAGTCTTACTGAAAGACCTTGTATAAAAAATATTGATGGGAATACCTTAATACTTGATGTCTTTTATTTTCAGAGAATCCACAGCTCCTGTTTGAAGGGACCGTGTTCCTGCCACTCCACAGAGAAGATCCCCTGACAGGCTGTGAAGAGTACAAGCTTCTCTTCCCACCCTCAGCCATCACTGACACCCTCCTGTTCCTACATCATTAATGTTTTTGGGAACCACGCCAACTTGTTGGGATAGGTATGAAGTCAACTGCCACCAATGGGCAATACTGTGAAATTGTTGATAAAAGAGTAGTCCACAACATCAGGAACACATGCTAACTGAAGAATAGGTTTCTCCACTCTCATATGGAGTAACTCTCCCATGTCACACTGTGATGGTGGTCATTGTAGTCTGTCTGGGATGGAGGATGTCAGTGTAGTCTCTTTCAGAAGGACAGTTTAGTCTCTCTGTGGTGGAGGGGAATCTTGGGGGAGTTGTTACACAACACATTCTTGTTTATTTATTTATTTGTATTTGACATAATTAGAGTTAGTAGATTTGTGACAGCCCCCCAGTGTGTCTGAATTGGAGTCCTAGTATACTGTACTTCCAAATGGTTTAGCATGGGGGGTCAGGTTCAGTACTAGATTTGGGCCGAGGTCCAATAGTGTCCTACCTACAAATTTTTTTGTACATATAATAATTTTGTTCATATAATAATGTTGTACACATAATCATTTTGTTCCTATTTATAATAGTTCCTGCAATTTCCTGTAAATGTCTTTATCAATTAGTAATCCACAGTATGATTATGTATTTGTGTATGTTGTTTTTTAAATAATAAAATGCTGAGACAATACTATGACATTCATTGTCTTCTTCATATTTCCAAGACATCTCAAGACATCTTAAGACATCTTCATATTTCTGTGTGAATAAATGTAAATAAATGGCATTTAGGAAAAGACAAAGCAATCTCACACAAGTATACTTTTGATAAAATAAGCTGTATTTCCATGCAGGAAAATCAGTCCAATAACATGTGAATAAATGTAAATAAATGGCATTTAGGAAAAGACAAAGCACAAGTATACTTTTGATCAAATAAGCTGTATTTCCAAGCAGGAAAATCAGTCCAATAACATCGCTAAGTCTGTTATTGTTATTGTTTGTACCAGTGATTAAGCCATAGGGCACTTAGTAACACATGGCTACTTGGTATGTAGGAGATCTCATCTGTCACTCACGGTCAATGTCACCTCCCTTTTCTTCCTTGAACCTCCCACGTCAGGTGGTGCGACTGTCTATGGACTATTATCCAATCACGTCTTCAACAATTGCACTCCGATACGACGGACCCCCTTTTGTGATTGACAGTGTCCATACTCGCTACGCCAATCAGATGACAGTGTCCATACTCGCTACACCAATCAGATGGCAGAGCCGAGTATAGACATCCCAATCAGATACCGGTTTGACTGTTTGTCCCGCCTTCAGCACAGAGGTTTGACTGTTTGAATGAAGACAGTCACGCCTTCAGCACAGAGCGAGCTGAGCAGAAGAGCGATCAGACTCTAGCCTTCAAAACGAGTGAGTAACTAAGTCATTTTGATATTAATATTTAATATTTTAATAAGTCAAAGTATTTCTGTGTAAATGAAGCAATGTCCTTCACGAAGCATGCTAGTTAGCGCGTTAGCTAGTTCTTTTCACTCCGAGCAGTGTCGACATTTTGCCTTCAACCTTCAACTTACCACCACCTTAAAGCGGACAAAAGGCACTGGAGAACACATATACATTCACACCCTTTAATGAAGCAAACTAATTGTGGTGGTTCTGGGCACAGAGGGTGGTCAGCACACGTAGCTCCCCCTGTCAGTCACCATCATTTATATTTGTATAGAATTACATAATTGATGGGCTGAGGCTAGTTATGTTACAGTATGTATATCAGGGCAGACTCTGTGCTCACCACTTATATTGTATTGATTGTCTTGTCCTGTGTTATATGACGATATATTACATGTATTGTTGGCCTGTGTATAGTACTGTGAAATCAAATCCCCCCTGGGACATTAAACAAACTTAGTTAGTTAGCGTTACATCTTAGGATAGATTTGAGTCATGTTCTGTATACATACATACTACCATAAGGGCATACTTAATGTGGTTACTCCATGTTTACTAGCTGTAACATTAACGTTACATCATTCTTTTTCACTTGTTACTCAGTCAACCAGAGTGCAGATATCAAAGACTATCAGCCTGTTATTCACTTTATTTGTATAAGTATTATCCTTTGTTTGATTTCTTACCATGTACCGTAACAGTACCTTGCTATGTTTCATTTTCATTATAACATAACGTTATGTTATGATAGCCAGCTAGCATTAGCAAACCGGAAAAGTAGTGTCAGTGAGTCAGTCACCTTTCTAATAAGATTCACAAACCTGAAACATCATCTATGTCATCACTGCTGGTGATGTTATTGTTGTCAGCTGCTGATACTGCTGCTGCAACAGTTCTTGGCGCTTGTTTGGTTGAAAACAACTTTGGGATATCCATCCTTACAATTTTGCAAGTCAGGCACTGAATGAGATCACTTCTTCTTCAGGGCAGGGCAGGCTACGCAGTACGCAGGCTAATGTCGCGCAGCTGCTGCCTCTCTGTTGGACTCCGGTACTGCACGTTACTCACGAGATTTTTTTTTTTTTTTTTAAGTAAAACATTCGGGGCTTTTCAGAAAACATCCTGGGCTTGAGCCCAAGTAGCCACCCCCTAGCGCCGCCCCTGGTCAAATGTTTCAGATTAACACATGATTGGTGAAGATGATATGTTCTGTCTGTCAGACCATATATCTTTTTTTTTATTCTGGCCCAATATGATTTTCTCTCTCTCCTCCTCTCTCACCCTTATGTCTCTCTCTCCTCCTCTCCTCATGTCTCTCTCTCCTCCTCATGTCTCTCTCCTCCTCTCTCACTCTCATGTCTCTCTCTCCTCCTCTCTCACTCTCATGTCTCTCTCCTCCTCTCTCACCCTCATGTCTCTCTCTCCTCCTCTCTCACGCATGTCTCTCTCTCCTCCTCTCTCACTCTCATGTCTCTCTCCTCCTCTCTCACTCTCATGTCTCTCTCCTCCTCTCTCACTCTCATGTCTCTCTCTCCTCCTCATGTCTCTCTCCTCCTTATGTCTCTCTCCTCCTTATGTCTCTCTCCTCCTCTCCTCCTCATGTCTCTCTCTCTCCTCCTTATGTCTCTCTCCTCCTTATGTTTCTCTCCTCCTCTCCTCCTCATGTCTCTCTCTCTCCTCCTTATGTCTCTCTCCTCCTTATGTCTCTCTCCTCCTTATGTCTCTCTCCTCCTCCTCTCTCTGGTAGTTCAAGGATGAGGTGGTGAAGGAGGTGGTGGAGAGGATGTGTAATGACTTCTCTGGCCAGTGCTGCACCCACAAAGCTGCACCCACAAAAAGAAAACAATTTGGAGACAATGCCAACCCAACTCAACCCTACTTGGTGAAGACAGGAACCACAGGCAACCGGTGAAAATCACAGGCATATGGGCTACCATGTCAGGTAAAATAGTCTTACTGAAAGACCTTGTATAAAAAATATTGATGGGAATACCTTAATACTTGATGTCTTTTATTTTCAGAGAATCCACAGCTCCTGTTTGAAGGGACCGTGTTCCTGCCACTCCACAGAGAAGATCCCCTGACAGGCTGTGAAGAGTACAAGCTTCTCTTCCCACCCTCAGCCATCACTGACACCCTCCTGTTCCTACATCATTAATGTTTTTGGGAACCACGCCAACTTGTTGGGATAGGTATGAAGTCAACTGCCACCAATGGGCAATACTGTGAAATTGTTGATAAAAGAGTAGTCCACAACATCAGGAACACATGCTAACTGAAGAATAGGTTTCTCCACTCTCATATGGAGTAACTCTCCCATGTCACACTGTGATGGTGGTCATTGTAGTCTGTCTGGGATGGAGGATGTCAGTGTAGTCTCTTTCAGAAGGACAGTTTAGTCTCTCTGTGGTGGAGGGGAATCTTGGGGGAGTTGTTACACAACACATTCTTGTTTATTTATTTATTTGTATTTGACATAATTAGAGTTAGTAGATTTGTGACAGCCCCCCAGTGTGTCTGAATTGGAGTCCTAGTATACTGTACTTCCAAATGGTTTAGCATGGGGGGTCAGGTTCAGTACTAGATTTGGGCCGAGGTCCAATAGTGTCCTACCTACAAATTTTTTTGTACATATAATAATTTTGTTCATATAATAATGTTGTACACATAATCATTTTGTTCCTATTTATAATAGTTCCTGCAATTTCCTGTAAATGTCTTTATCAATTAGTAATCCACAGTATGATTATGTATTTGTGTATGTTGTTTTTTAAATAATAAAATGCTGAGACAATACTATGACATTCATTGTCTTCTTCATATTTCCAAGACATCTCAAGACATCTTAAGACATCTTCATATTTCTGTGTGAATAAATGTAAATAAATGGCATTTAGGAAAAGACAAAGCAATCTCACACAAGTATACTTTTGATAAAATAAGCTGTATTTCCATGCAGGAAAATCAGTCCAATAACATGTGAATAAATGTAAATAAATGGCATTTAGGAAAAGACAAAGCACAAGTATACTTTTGATCAAATAAGCTGTATTTCCAAGCAGGAAAATCAGTCCAATAACATCGCTAAGTCTGTTATTGTTATTGTTTGTACCAGTGATTAAGCCATAGGGCACTTAGTAACACATGGCTACTTGGTATGTAGGAGATCTCATCTGTCACTCACGGTCAATGTCACCTCCCTTTTCTTCCTTGAACCTCCCACGTCAGGTGGTGCGACTGTCTATGGACTATTATCCAATCACGTCTTCAACAATTGCACTCCGATACGACGGACCCCCTTTTGTGATTGACAGTGTCCATACTCGCTACGCCAATCAGATGACAGTGTCCATACTCGCTACACCAATCAGATGGCAGAGCCGAGTATAGACATCCCAATCAGATACCGGTTTGACTGTTTGTCCCGCCTTCAGCACAGAGGTTTGACTGTTTGAATGAAGACAGTCACGCCTTCAGCACAGAGCGAGCTGAGCAGAAGAGCGATCAGACTCTAGCCTTCAAAACGAGTGAGTAACTAAGTCATTTTGATATTAATATTTAATATTTTAATAAGTCAAAGTATTTCTGTGTAAATGAAGCAATGTCCTTCACGAAGCATGCTAGTTAGCGCGTTAGCTAGTTCTTTTCACTCCGAGCAGTGTCGACATTTTGCCTTCAACCTTCAACTTACCACCACCTTAAAGCGGACAAAAGGCACTGGAGAACACATATACATTCACACCCTTTAATGAAGCAAACTAATTGTGGTGGTTCTGGGCACAGAGGGTGGTCAGCACACGTAGCTCCCCCTGTCAGTCACCATCATTTATATTTGTATAGAATTACATAATTGATGGGCTGAGGCTAGTTATGTTACAGTATGTATATCAGGGCAGACTCTGTGCTCACCACTTATATTGTATTGATTGTCTTGTCCTGTGTTATATGACGATATATTACATGTATTGTTGGCCTGTGTATAGTACTGTGAAATCAAATCCCCCCTGGGACATTAAACAAACTTAGTTAGTTAGCGTTACATCTTAGGATAGATTTGAGTCATGTTCTGTATACATACATACTACCATAAGGGCATACTTAATGTGGTTACTCCATGTTTACTAGCTGTAACATTAACGTTACATCATTCTTTTTCACTTGTTACTCAGTCAACCAGAGTGCAGATATCAAAGACTATCAGCCTGTTATTCACTTTATTTGTATAAGTATTATCCTTTGTTTGATTTCTTACCATGTACCGTAACAGTACCTTGCTATGTTTCATTTTCATTATAACATAACGTTATGTTATGATAGCCAGCTAGCATTAGCAAACCGGAAAAGTAGTGTCAGTGAGTCAGTCACCTTTCTAATAAGATTCACAAACCTGAAACATCATCTATGTCATCACTGCTGGTGATGTTATTGTTGTCAGCTGCTGATACTGCTGCTGCAACAGTTCTTGGCGCTTGTTTGGTTGAAAACAACTTTGGGATATCCATCCTTACAATTTTGCAAGTCAGGCACTGAATGAGATCACTTCTTCTTCAGGGCAGGGCAGGCTACGCAGTACGCAGGCTAATGTCGCGCAGCTGCTGCCTCTCTGTTGGACTCCGGTACTGCACGTTACTCACGAGATTTTTATTTATTTTTTTAAGTAAAACATTCGGGGCTTTTCAGAAAACATCCGGGGCTTGAGCCCAAGTAGCCACCCCCTAGCGCCGCCCCTGGTCAAATGTTTCAGATTAACACATGATTGGTGAAGATGATATGTTCTGTCTGTCAGACCATATATCTTTTTTTTTATTCTGGCCCAATATGATTTTCTCTCTCTCCTCCTCTCTCACCCTTATGTCTCTCTCTCCTCCTCTCCTCATGTCTCTCTCTCCTCCTCATGTCTCTCTCCTCCTCTCTCACTCTCATGTCTCTCTCTCCTCCTCTCTCACTCTCATGTCTCTCTCCTCCTCTCTCACCCTCATGTCTCTCTCTCCTCCTCTCTCACGCATGTCTCTCTCTCCTCCTCTCTCACTCTCATGTCTCTCTCCTCCTCTCTCACTCTCATGTCTCTCTCCTCCTCTCTCACTCTCATGTCTCTCTCTCCTCCTCATGTCTCTCTCCTCCTTATGTCTCTCTCCTCCTTATGTCTCTCTCCTCCTCTCCTCCTCATGTCTCTCTCTCTCCTCCTTATGTCTCTCTCCTCCTTATGTTTCTCTCCTCCTCTCCTCCTCATGTCTCTCTCTCTCCTCCTTATGTCTCTCTCCTCCTTATGTCTCTCTCCTCCTCCTCTCTCTGGTAGTTCAAGGATGAGGTGGTGAAGGAGGTGGTGGAGAGGATGTGTAATGACTTCTCTGGCCAGTGCTGCACCCACAAAGCTGCACCCACAAAAAGAAAAAAATTTGGAGACAATGCCAACCCAACTCAACCCTACTTGGTGAAGACAGGAACCACAGGCAACCGGTGAAAATCACAGGCATATGGGCTACCATGTCAGGTAAAATAGTCTTACTGAAAGACCTTGTATAAAAAATATTGATGGGAATACCTTAATACTTGATGTCTTTTATTTTCAGAGAATCCACAGCTCCTGTTTGAAGGGACCGTGTTCCTGCCACTCCACAGAGAAGATCCCCTGACAGGCTGTGAAGAGTACAAGCTTCTCTTCCCACCCTCAGCCATCACTGACACCCTCCTGTTCCTACATCATTAATGTTTTTGGGAACCACGCCAACTTGTTGGGATAGGTATGAAGTCAACTGCCACCAATGGGCAATACTGTGAAATTGTTGATAAAAGAGTAGTCCACAACATCAGGAACACATGCTAACTGAAGAATAGGTTTCTCCACTCTCATATGGAGTAACTCTCCCATGTCACACTGTGATGGTGGTCATTGTAGTCTGTCTGGGATGGAGGATGTCAGTGTAGTCTCTTTCAGAAGGACAGTTTAGTCTCTCTGTGGTGGAGGGGAATCTTGGGGGAGTTGTTACACAACACATTCTTGTTTATTTATTTATTTGTATTTGACATAATTAGAGTTAGTAGATTTGTGACAGCCCCCCAGTGTGTCTGAATTGGAGTCCTAGTATACTGTACTTCCAAATGGTTTAGCATGGGGGGTCAGGTTCAGTACTAGATTTGGGCCGAGGTCCAATAGTGTCCTACCTACAAAAAAAATTGTACATATAATAATTTTGTTCATATAATAATGTTGTACACATAATCATTTTGTTCCTATTTATAATAGTTCCTGCAATTTCCTGTAAATGTCTTTATCAATTAGTAATCCACAGTATGATTATGTATTTGTGTATGTTGTTTTTTAAATAATAAAATGCTGAGACAATACTATGACATTCATTGTCTTCTTCATATTTCCAAGACATCTCAAGACATCTTAAGACATCTTCATATTTCTGTGTGAATAAATGTAAATAAATGGCATTTAGGAAAAGACAAAGCAATCTCACACAAGTATACTTTTGATAAAATAAGCTGTATTTCCATGCAGGAAAATCAGTCCAATAACATGTGAATAAATGTAAATAAATGGCATTTAGGAAAAGACAAAGCACAAGTATACTTTTGATCAAATAAGCTGTATTTCCAAGCAGGAAAATCAGTCCAATAACATCGCTAAGTCTGTTATTGTTATTGTTTGTACCAGTGATTAAGCCATAGGGCACTTAGTAACACATGGCTACTTGGTATGTAGGAGATCTCATCTGTCACTCACGGTCAATGTCACCTCCCTTTTCTTCCTTGAACCTCCCACGTCAGGTGGTGCGACTGTCTATGGACTATTATCCAATCACGTCTTCAACAATTGCACTCCGATACGACGGACCCCCTTTAGTAATGACTTACGCCAAATTGGTGCAACCCAGGCCAGATCTTTACTTTGTACAATTTATCAGGGGAGAGCGCGAACGCAGTCCCCCACTACCAGAAATTATGCAATCGAGATTTCTACATTTGAGAAATTCGATGGGGTCAGTACAGCCGAATGTGCAATGGCTGAGCCTCGCCCATGGTGAACCACCTTCTTGATCATGGTGTCTCCCTTGCCAGGTAAGTATGAGTTGTACACGTCGGTCGTGGGCAAGTGACTGTGGTGCACAAACTACTGGTCCACGGTGTGGCTCAGTCATTTCCCCATCATGCATTGCGGCATATATAACATGTACAGCTACAGCATATTTTACAGTCCATCTGAGATCTTAAACTAAGCAAGAACACTGTATATCCGCCAGTATAACGAATAGAATTCAGACGCATCGGCCAAATGGATTCAATGTGTTTTCTTTAATGTGTCGTTCCTTGTTTGTGAGTGAGAGTCGAGAGGACCGTGAGACACCCGGCTGCAATGCCGACATTGAACAAAGGGAGAGTGGCGGCGCTGTTGCACACTCATTTGACTAGAAGCCGAGTCTATCGTCGTGCAATGTCCATACTCACTACGCGTTGTGATTGACAGTGTCCATACTCGCTACGCCAATCAGATGACAGTGTCCATACTCGCTACACCAATCAGATGGCAGAGCCGAGTATAGACATCCCAATCAGATACCGGTTTGACTGTTTGTCCCGCCTTCAGCACAGAGGTTTGACTGTTTGAATGAAGACAGTCACGCCTTCAGCACAGAGCGAGCTGAGCAGAAGAGCGATCAGACTCTAGCCTTCAAAACGAGTGAGTAACTAAGTCATTTTGATATTAATATTTAATATTTTAATAAGTCAAAGTATTTCTGTGTAAATGAAGCAATGTCCTTCACGAAGCATGCTAGTTAGCGCGTTAGCTAGTTCTTTTCACTCCGAGCAGTGTCGACATCGATGGGGGTCTCCAATCGACTCCATTCAAAGTGATTTACATTCCCTGTCCTCTCCCCTGTCCGGACACATTTGAATTTTCACCGTAAGCCCCGGTAAGGCGACGTTATTAACCCGCAAAGAGTGTATCCCGGGCACCGTCTTTGTCCGCGAATAACACCGGCTAACACCGGCTAAGAAGGTGGTAAAAATACAAGACTATGCTGGATAACTCCACCATCAGTATACGGTCAGTTTGAGCCATCAGGCATCATTCTGGCACCCCGGGAAGTAATGTTTTGAACCCCGAGAGCATGCATATATGTCTATCCGAAAATAGTACACTCTCCTCGGCCACTGCACGCGCCTCTCCTCGGTAACGTGGAGGAACGAAAAGCTTACAGCACCGTGTATTCGGCACGGTTCTTTGCCGGTGTGAAAGCCCTATCCTATCCCTCTGCCTCTCCACTCAATTAATCCTTTATTCATTCATTCATTCATGTATGAATCCACCCATTAGTCCATTATGGACAGTGCGCTAGTTATGGGTGATTGTCAAATGTTTCAGATTTACACATGATTGGTGAAGATGATATGTACTGTCTGTCAGACCATATATCTTTTTTTTTATTCTGGCCCAATATGATTTTCTCTCTCTCCTCCTCTCTCACCCTTATGTCTCTCTCTCCTCCTCTCCTCCTCATGTCTCTCTCTCCTCCTCATGTCTCTCTCCTCCTCTCTCACTCTCATGTCTCTCTCTCCTCCTCTCTCACTCTCATGTCTCTCTCCTCCTCTCTCACCCTCATGTCTCTCTCTCCTCCTCTCTCACTCATGTCTCTCTCTCCTCCTCTCTCACTCTCATGTCTCTCTCCTCCTCTCTCACTCTCATGTCTCTCTCCTCCTCTCTCACTCTCATGTCTCTCTCTCCTCCTCATGTCTCTCTCTCCTCCTCATGTCTCTCTCCTCCTTATGTCTCTCTCCTCCTCTCCTCCTCATGTCTCTCTCTCTCCTCCTTATGTCTCTCTCCTCCTTATGTCTCTCTCCTCCTCTCCTCCTCATGTCTCTCTCTCTCCTCCTTATGTTTCTCTCCTCGTTATGTCTCTCTCCTCCTTATGTCTCTCTCCTCCTCCTCTCTCTGGTAGTTCAAGGATGAGGTGGTGAAGGAGGTGGTGGAGAGGATGTGTAATGACTTCTCTGGCCAGTGCTGCACCCACAAAGCTGCACCCACAAAAAGAAAAAAATGTGGAGACAATGCCAACCCAACTCAACCCTACTTGGTGAAGACAGGAACCACAGGCAACCGGTGAAAATCACAGGCATATGGGCTACCATGTCAGGTAAAATAGTCTTACTGAAAGACCTTGTATAAAAAATATTGATGGGAATACCTTAATACTTGATGTCTTTTATTTTCAGAGAATCCACAGCTCCTGTTTGAAGGGACCGTGTTCCTGCCACTCCACAGAGAAGATTCCCTGGACAGGCTGTGAAGAGTACAAGCTTCTCTTCCCACCCTCAGCCATCACTGACACCCTCCTGTTCCTACATCATTAATGTTTTTGGGAACCACGCCAACTTGTTGGGATAGGTATGAAGTCAACTGCCACCAATGGGCAATACTGTGAAATTGTTGATAAAAGAGTAGTCCACAACATCAGGAACACATGCTACCTGAAGAATAGGTTTCTCCACTCTCATATGGAGTAACTCTCCCATGTCACACTGTGATGGTGGTCATTGTAGTCTGTCTGGGATGGAGGATGTCAGTGTAGTCTCTTTCAGAAGGACAGTTTAGTCTCTCTGTGGTGGAGGGGAATCTTGGGGGAGTTGTTACACAACACATTCTTGTTTATTTATTTATTTGTATTTGACATAATTAGAGTTAGTAGATTTGTGACAGCCCCCCAGTGTGTCTGAATTGGAGTCCTAGTATACTGTACTTCCAAATGGTTTAGCATGGGGGGTCAGGTTCAGTACTAGATTTGGGCCGAGGTCCAATAGTGTCCTACCTACAAAATGTTTTGTACATATAATAATTTTGTTCATATAATAATGTTGTACACATAATCATTTTGTTCCTATTTATAATAGTTCCTGCAATTTCCTGTAAATGTCTTTATCAATTAGTAATCCACAGTATGATTATGTATTTGTGTATGTTGTTTTTTAAATAATAAAATGCTGAGACAATACTATGACATTCATTGTCTTCTTCATATTTCCAAGACATCTCAAGACATCTTAAGACATCTTCATATTTCTGTGTGAATAAATGTAAATAAATGGCATTTAGGAAAAGACAAAGCAATCTCACACAAGTATACTTTTGATAAAATAAGCTGTATTTCCATGCAGGAAAATCAGTCCAATAACATGTGAATAAATGTAAATAAATGGCATTTAGGAAAAGACAAAGCACAAGTATACTTTTGATCAAATAAGCTGTATTTCCAAGCAGGAAAATCAGTCCAATAACATCGCTAAGTCTGTTATTGTTAGTACCAGTGATTAAGCCATAGGGCACTTAGTAACACATGGCTACTTGGTATGTAGGAGATCTCATCTGTCACTCACGGTCAATGTCACCTCCCTTTTCTTCCTTGAACCTCCCACGTCAGGTGGTGCGACTATCTATGGACTATTATCCAATCACGTCTTCAACAATTGCACTCCGATACGACGGACCCCCTTTAGTAATGACTTACGCCAAATTGGTGCAACCCAGGCCAGATCTTTACTTTGTACAATTGATCAGGGGAGAGCGCGAACGCAGTCCCCCACTACCAGAAATTATGCAATCGAGATTTCTACATTTGAGAAATTCGATGGGGTCAGTACAGCCGAATGTGCAATGGCTGAGCCTCGCCCATGGTGAACCACCTTCTTGATCATGGTGTCTCCCTTGCCAGGTAAGTATGAGTTGTACACGTCGGTCGTGGGCAAGTGACTGTGGTGCACAAACTACTGGTCCACGGTGTGGCTCAGTCATTTCCCCATCATGCATTGCGGCATATATAACATGTACAGCTACAGCATATTTTACAGTCCATCTGAGATCTTAAACTAAGCAAGAACACTGTATATCCGCCAGTATAACGAATAGAGTTCAGACGCATCGGCCAAATGGATTCAATGTGTTTTCTTTAATGTGTCGTTCCTTGTTTGTGAGTGAGAGTCGAGAGGACCGTGAGACACCCGGCTGCAATGCCGACATTGAACACAGGGAGAGTGGCGGCGCTGTTGCACACTCATTTGACTAGAAGCCGAGTCTATCGTCGTGCAATGTCCATACTCACTACGCGTTGTGATTGACAGTGTCCATACTCGCTACGCCAATCAGATGACAGTGTCCATACTCGCTACACCAATCAGATGGCAGAGCCGAGTATAGACATCCCAATCAGATACCGGTTTGACTGTTTGTCCCGCCTTCAGCACAGAGGTTTGACTGTTTGAATGAAGACAGTCACGCCTTCAGCACAGAGCGAGCTGAGCAGAAGAGCGATCAGACTCTAGCCTTCAAAACGAGTGAGTAACTAAGTCATTTTGATATTAATATTTAATATTTTAATAAGTCAAAGTATTTCTGTGTAAATGAAGCAATGTCCTTCACGAAGCATGCTAGTTAGCGCGTTAGCTAGTTCTTTTCACTCCGAGCAGTGTCGACATCGATGGGGGTCTCCAATCGACTCCATTCAAAGTGATTTACATTCCCTGTCCTCTCCCCTGTCCGGACACATTTGAATTTTCACCGTAAGCCCCGGTAAGGCGACGTTATTAACCCGCAAAGAGTGTATCCCGGGCACCGTCTTTGTCCGCGAATAACACCGGCTAACACCGGCTAGGAAGGTGGTAAAAATACAAGACTATGCTGGATAACTCCACCATCAGTATACGGTCAGTTTGAGCCATCAGGCATCATTCTGGCACCCCGGGAAGTAATGTTTTGAACCCCGAGAGCATGCATATATGTCTATCCGAAAATAGTACACTCTCCTCGGCCACTGCACGCGCCTCTCCTCGGTAACGTGGAGGAACGAAAAGCTTACAGCACCGTGTATTCGGCACGGTTCTTTACAGGTGTGAAAGCCCTATCCTATCCCTCTGCCTCTCCACTCAATTAATCCTTTATTCATTCATTCATTCATGTATGAATCCACACATTAGTCCATTATGGACAGTGCGCTAGTTATGGGTGATTGTCAAATGTTTCAGATTTACACATGATTGGTGAAGATGATATGTACTGTCTGTCAGACCATATATCTTTTTTTTTATTCTGGCCCAATATGATTTTCTCTCTCTCCTCCTCTCTCACCCTTATGTCTCTCTCTCCTCCTCTCCTCCTCTCCTCCTCATGTCTCTCTCTCCTCCTCATGTCTCTCTCCTCCTCTCTCACTCTCATGTCTCTCTCTCCTCCTCTCTCACTCTCATGTCTCTCTCCTCCTCTCTCACCCTCATGTCTCTCTCTCCTCCTCTCTCACTCATGTCTCTCTCTCCTCCTCTCTCACTCTCATGTCTCTCTCCTCCTCTCTCACTCTCATGTCTCTCTCCTCCTCTCTCACTCTCATGTCTCTCTCTCCTCCTCATGTCTCTCTCTCCTCCTCATGTCTCTCTCCTCCTTATGTCTCTCTCCTCCTCTCCTCCTCATGTCTCTCTCTCTCCTCCTTATGTTTCTCTCCTCCTTATGTCTCTCTCCTCCTTATGTCTCTCTCCTCCTCCTCTCTCTGGTAGTTCAAGGATGAGGTGGTGAAGGAGGTGGTGGAGAGGATGTGTAATGACTTCTCTGGCCAGTGCTGCACCCACAAAGCTGCACCCACAAAAAGAAAAAAATGTGGAGACAATGCCAACCCAACTCAACCCTACTTGGTGAAGACAGGAACCACAGGCAACCGGTGAAAATCACAGGCATATGGGCTACCATGTCAGGTAAAATAGTCTTACTGAAAGACCTTGTATAAAAAATATTGATGGGAATACCTTAATACTTGATGTCTTTTATTTTCAGAGAATCCACAGCTCCTGTTTGAAGGGACCGTGTTCCTGCCACTCCACAGAGAAGATCCCCTGACAGGCTGTGAAGAGTACAAGCTTCTCTTCCCACCCTCAGCCATCACTGACACCCTCCTGTTCCTACATCATTAATGTTTTTGGGAACCACGCCAACTTGTTGGGATAGGTATGAAGTCAACTGCCACCAATGGGCAATACTGTGAAATTGTTGATAAAAGAGTAGTCCACAACATCAGGAACACATGCTACCTGAAGAATAGGTTTCTCCACTCTCATATGGAGTAACTCTCCCATGTCACACTGTGATGGTGGTCATTGTAGTCTGTCTGGGATGGAGGATGTCAGTGTAGTCTCTTTCAGAAGGACAGTTTAGTCTCTCTGTGGTGGAGGGGAATCTTGGGGGAGTTGTTACACAACACATTCTTGTTTATTTATTTATTTGTATTTGACATAATTAGAGTTAGTAGATTTGTGACAGCCCCCCAGTGTGTCTGAATTGGAGTCCTAGTATACTGTACTTCCAAATGGTTTAGCATGGGGGGTCAGGTTCAGTACTAGATTTGGGCCGAGGTCCAATAGTGTCCTACCTACAAAATGTTTTGTACATATAATAATTTTGTTCATATAATAATGTTGTACACATAATCATTTTGTTCCTATTTATAATAGTTCCTGCAATTTCCTGTAAATGTCTTTATCAATTAGTAATCCACAGTATGATTATGTATTTGTGTATGTTGTTTTTTAAATAATAAAATGCTGAGACAATACTATGACATTCATTGTCTTCTTCATATTTCCAAGACATCTCAAGACATCTTAAGACATCTTCATATTTCTGTGTGAATAAATGTAAATAAATGGCATTTAGGAAAAGACAAAGCAATCTCACACAAGTATACTTTTGATAAAATAAGCTGTATTTCCATGCAGGAAAATCAGTCCAATAACATGTGAATAAATGTAAATAAATGGCATTTAGGAAAAGACAAAGCACAAGTATACTTTTGATCAAATAAGCTGTATTTCCAAGCAGGAAAATCAGTCCAATAACATCGCTAAGTCTGTTATTGTTAGTACCAGTGATTAAGCCATAGGGCACTTAGTAACACATGGCTACTTGGTATGTAGGAGATCTCATCTGTCACTCACGGTCAATGTCACCTCCCTTTTCTTCCTTGAACCTCCCACGTCAGGTGGTGCGACTATCTATGGACTATTATCCAATCACGTCTTCAACAATTGCACTCCGATACGACGGACCCCCTTTAGTAATGACTTACGCCAAATTGGTGCAACCCAGGCCAGATCTTTACTTTGTACAATTTATCAGGGGAGAGCGCGAACGCAGTCCCCCACTACCAGAAATTATGCAATCGAGATTTCTACATTTGAGAAATTCGATGGGGTCAGTACAGCCGAATGTGCAATGGCTGAGCCTCGCCCATGGTGAACCACCTTCTTGATCATGGTGTCTCCCTTGCCAGGTAAGTATGAGTTGTACACGTCGGTCGTGGGCAAGTGACTGTGGTGCACAAACTACTGGTCCACGGTGTGGCTCAGTCATTTCCCCATCATGCATTGCGGCATATATAACATGTACAGCTACAGCATATTTTACAGTCCATCTGAGATCTTAAACTAAGCAAGAACACTGTATATCCGCCAGTATAACGAATAGAGTTCAGACGCATCGGCCAAATGGATTCAATGTGTTTTCTTTAATGTGTCGTTCCTTGTTTGTGAGTGAGAGTCGAGAGGACCGTGAGACACCCGGCTGCAATGCCGACATTGAACACAGGGAGAGTGGCGGCGCTGTTGCACACTCATTTGACTAGAAGCCGAGTCTATCGTCGTGCAATGTCCATACTCACTACGCGTTGTGATTGACAGTGTCCATACTCGCTACGCCAATCAGATGACAGTGTCCATACTCGCTACACCAATCAGATGGCAGAGCCGAGTATAGACATCCCAATCAGATACCGGTTTGACTGTTTGTCCCGCCTTCAGCACAGAGGTTTGACTGTTTGAATGAAGACAGTCACGCCTTCAGCACAGAGCGAGCTGAGCAGAAGAGCGATCAGACTCTAGCCTTCAAAACGAGTGAGTAACTAAGTCATTTTGATATTAATATTTAATATTTTAATAAGTCAAAGTATTTCTGTGTAAATGAAGCAATGTCCTTCACGAAGCATGCTAGTTAGCGCGTTAGCTAGTTCTTTTCACTCCGAGCAGTGTCGACATCGATGGGGGTCTCCAATCGACTCCATTCAAAGTGATTTACATTCCCTGTCCTCTCCCCTGTCCGGACACATTTGAATTTTCACCGTAAGCCCCGGTAAGGCGACGTTATTAACCCGCAAAGAGTGTATCCCGGGCACCGTCTTTGTCCGCGAATAACACCGGCTAACACCGGCTAGGAAGGTGGTAAAAATACAAGACTATGCTGGATAACTCCACCATCAGTATACGGTCAGTTTGAGCCATCAGGCATCATTCTGGCACCCCGGGAAGTAATGTTTTGAACCCCGAGAGCATGCATATATGTCTATCCGAAAATAGTACACTCTCCTCGGCCACTGCACGCGCCTCTCCTCGGTAACGTGGAGGAACGAAAAGCTTACAGCACCGTGTATTCGGCACGGTTCTTTACCGGTGTGAAAGCCCTATCCTATCCCTCTGCCTCTCCACTCAATTAATCCTTTATTCATTCATTCATTCATGTATGAATCCACACATTAGTCCATTATGGACAGTGCGCTAGTTATGGGTGATTGTCAAATGTTTCAGATTTACACATGATTGGTGAAGATGATATGTACTGTCTGTCAGACCATATATCTTTTTTTTTATTCTGGCCCAATATGATTTTCTCTCTCTCCTCCTCTCTCACCCTTATGTCTCTCTCTCCTCCTCTCCTCCTCTCCTCCTCATGTCTCTCTCTCCTCCTCATGTCTCTCTCCTCCTCTCTCACTCTCATGTCTCTCTCTCCTCCTCTCTCACTCTCATGTCTCTCTCCTCCTCTCTCACCCTCATGTCTCTCTCTCCTCCTCTCTCACTCATGTCTCTCTCTCCTCCTCTCTCACTCTCATGTCTCTCTCCTCCTCTCTCACTCTCATGTCTCTCTCCTCCTCTCTCACTCTCATGTCTCTCTCTCCTCCTCATGTCTCTCTCTCCTCCTCATGTCTCTCTCCTCCTTATGTCTCTCTCCTCCTCTCCTCCTCATGTCTCTCTCTCTCCTCCTTATGTTTCTCTCCTCCTTATGTCTCTCTCCTCCTTATGTCTCTCTCCTCCTCCTCTCTCTGGTAGTTCAAGGATGAGGTGGTGAAGGAGGTGGTGGAGAGGATGTGTAATGACTTCTCTGGCCAGTGCTGCACCCACAAAGCTGCACCCACAAAAAGAAAAAAATGTGGAGACAATGCCAACCCAACTCAACCCTACTTGGTGAAGACAGGAACCACAGGCAACCGGTGAAAATCACAGGCATATGGGCTACCATGTCAGGTAAAATAGTCTTACTGAAAGACCTTGTATAAAAAATATTGATGGGAATACCTTAATACTTGATGTCTTTTATTTTCAGAGAATCCACAGCTCCTGTTTGAAGGGACCGTGTTCCTGCCACTCCACAGAGAAGATCCCCTGACAGGCTGTGAAGAGTACAAGCTTCTCTTCCCACCCTCAGCCATCACTGACACCCTCCTGTTCCTACATCATTAATGTTTTTGGGAACCACGCCAACTTGTTGGGATAGGTATGAAGTCAACTGCCACCAATGGGCAATACTGTGAAATTGTTGATAAAAGAGTAGTCCACAACATCAGGAACACATGCTACCTGAAGAATAGGTTTCTCCACTCTCATATGGAGTAACTCTCCCATGTCACACTGTGATGGTGGTCATTGTAGTCTGTCTGGGATGGAGGATGTCAGTGTAGTCTCTTTCAGAAGGACAGTTTAGTCTCTCTGTGGTGGAGGGGAATCTTGGGGGAGTTGTTACACAACACATTCTTGTTTATTTATTTATTTGTATTTGACATAATTAGAGTTAGTAGATTTGTGACAGCCCCCCAGTGTGTCTGAATTGGAGTCCTAGTATACTGTACTTCCAAATGGTTTAGCATGGGGGGTCAGGTTCAGTACTAGATTTGGGCCGAGGTCCAATAGTGTCCTACCTACAAAATGTTTTGTACATATAATAATTTTGTTCATATAATAATGTTGTACACATAATCATTTTGTTCCTATTTATAATAGTTCCTGCAATTTCCTGTAAATGTCTTTATCAATTAGTAATCCACAGTATGATTATGTATTTGTGTATGTTGTTTTTTAAATAATAAAATGCTGAGACAATACTATGACATTCATTGTCTTCTTCATATTTCCAAGACATCTCAAGACATCTTAAGACATCTTCATATTTCTGTGTGAATAAATGTAAATAAATGGCATTTAGGAAAAGACAAAGCAATCTCACACAAGTATACTTTTGATAAAATAAGCTGTATTTCCATGCAGGAAAATCAGTCCAATAACATGTGAATAAATGTAAATAAATGGCATTTAGGAAAAGACAAAGCACAAGTATACTTTTGATCAAATAAGCTGTATTTCCAAGCAGGAAAATCAGTCCAATAACATCGCTAAGTCTGTTATTGTTATTGTTTGTACCAGTGATTAAGCCATAGGGCACTTAGTAACACATGGCTACTTGGTATGTAGGAGATCTCATCTGTCACTCACGGTCAATGTCACCTCCCTTTTCTTCCTTGAACCTCCCACGTCAGGTGGTGCGACTGTCTATGGACTATAATCCAATCACGTCTTCAACAATTGCACTCCGATACGACGGACCCCCTTTAGAAATGACTTACGCCAAATTGGTGCAACCCAGGCCAGATCTTTACTTTGTACAATTTATCAGGGGAGAGCGCGAACGCAGTCCCCCACTACCAGAAATAATGCAATCGAGATTTCTACATTTGAGAAATTCGATGGGGTCAGTACAGCCGAATGTGCAATGGCTGAGCCTCGCCCATGGTGAACCACCTTCTTGATCATGGTGTCTCCCTTGCCAGGTAAGTATGAGTTGTACACGTCGGTCGTGGGCAAGTGACTGTGGTGCACAAACTACTGGTCCACGGTGTGGCTCAGTCATTTCCCCATCATGCATTGCGGCATATATAACATGTACAGCTACAGCATATTTTACAGTCCATCTGAGATCTTAAACTAAGCAAGAACACTGTATATCCGCCAGTATAACGAATAGAGTTCAGACGCATCGGCCAAATGGATTCAATGTGTTTTCTTTAATGTGTCGTTCCTTGTTTGTGAGTGAGAGTCGAGAGGACCGTGAGACACCCGGCTGCAATGCCGACATTGAACACAGGGAGAGTGGCGGCGCTGTTGCACACTCATTTGACGAGAAGCCGAGTCTATCGTCGTGCAATGTCCATACTCACTACGCGTTGTGATTGACAGTGTCCATACTCGCTACGCCAATCAGATGACAGTGTCCATACTCGCTACACCAATCAGATGGCAGAGCCGAGTATAGACATCCCAATCAGATACCGGTTTGACTGTTTGTCCCGCCTTCAGCACAGAGGTTTGACTGTTTGAATGAAGACAGTCACGCCTTCAGCACAGAGCGAGCTGAGCAGAAGAGCGATCAGACTCTAGCCTTCAAAACGAGTGAGTAACTAAGTCATTTTGATATTAATATTTAATATTTTAATAAGTCAAAGTATTTCTGTGTAAATGAAGCAATGTCCTTCACGAAGCATGCTAGTTAGCGCGTTAGCTAGTTCTTTTCACTCCGAGCAGTGTCGACATCGATGGGGGTCTCCAATCGACTCCATTCAAAGTGATTTACATTCCCTGTCCTCTCCCCTGTCCGGACACATTTGAATTTTCACCGTAAGCCCCGGTAAGGCGACGTTATTAACCCGCAAAGAGTGTATCCCGGGCACCGTCTTTGTCCGCGAATAACACCGGCTAACACCGGCTAGGAAGGTGGTAAAAATACAAGACTATGCTGGATAACTCCACCATCAGTATACGGTCAGTTTGAGCCATCAGGCATCATTCTGGCACCCCGGGAAGTAATGTTTTGAACCCCGAGAGCATGCATATATGTCTATCCGAAAATAGTACACTCTCCTCGGCCACTGCACGCGCCTCTCCTCGGTAACGTGGAGGAACGAAAAGCTTACAGCACCGTGTATTCGGCACGGTTCTTTGCCGGTGTGAAAGCCCTATCCTATCCCTCTGCCTCTCCACTCAATTAATCCTTTATTCATTCATTCATTCATGTATGAATCCACCCATTAGTCCATTATGGACAGTGCGCTAGTTATGGGTGATTGTCAAATGTTTCAGATTTACACATGATTGGTGAAGATGATATGTACTGTCTGTCAGACCATATATCTTTTTTTTTATTCTGGCCCAATATGATTTTCTCTCTCTCCTCCTCTCTCACCCTTATGTCTCTCTCTCCTCCTCTCCTCCTCATGTCTCTCTCTCCTCCTCATGTCTCTCTCCTCCTCTCTCACTCTCATGTCTCTCTCTCCTCCTCTCTCACTCTCATGTCTCTCTCCTCCTCTCTCACCCTCATGTCTCTCTCTCCTCCTCTCTCACTCATGTCTCTCTCTCCTCCTCTCTCACTCTCATGTCTCTCTCCTCCTCTCTCACTCTCATGTCTCTCTCCTCCTCTCTCACTCTCATGTCTCTCTCTCCTCCTCATGTCTCTCTCTCCTCCTCATGTCTCTCTCCTCCTTATGTCTCTCTCCTCCTCTCCTCCTCATGTCTCTCTCTCTCCTCCTTATGTCTCTCTCCTCCTTATGTCTCTCTCCTCCTCTCCTCCTCATGTCTCTCTCTCTCCTCCTTATGTTTCTCTCCTCCTTATGTCTCTCTCCTCCTTATGTCTCTCTCCTCCTCCTCTCTCTGGTAGTTCAAGGATGAGGTGGTGAAGGAGGTGGTGGAGAGGATGTGTAATGACTTCTCTGGCCAGTGCTGCACCCACAAAGCTGCACCCACAAAAAGAAAAAAATGTGGAGACAATGCCAACCCAACTCAACCCTACTTGGTGAAGACAGGAACCACAGGCAACCGGTGAAAATCACAGGCATATGGGCTACCATGTCAGGTAAAATAGTCTTACTGAAAGACCTTGTATAAAAAATATTGATGGGAATACCTTAATACTTGATGTCTTTTATTTTCAGAGAATCCACAGCTCCTGTTTGAAGGGACCGTGTTCCTGCCACTCCACAGAGAAGATCCCCTGACAGGCTGTGAAGAGTACAAGCTTCTCTTCCCACCCTCAGCCATCACTGACACCCTCCTGTTCCTACATCATTAATGTTTTTGGGAACCACGCCAACTTGTTGGGATAGGTATGAAGTCAACTGCCACCAATGGGCAATACTGTGAAATTGTTGATAAAAGAGTAGTCCACAACATCAGGAACACATGCTACCTGAAGAATAGGTTTCTCCACTCTCATATGGAGTAACTCTCCCATGTCACACTGTGATGGTGGTCATTGTAGTCTGTCTGGGATGGAGGATGTCAGTGTAGTCTCTTTCAGAAGGACAGTTTAGTCTCTCTGTGGTGGAGGGGAATCTTGGGGGAGTTGTTACACAACACATTCTTGTTTATTTATTTATTTGTATTTGACATAATTAGAGTTAGTAGATTTGTGACAGCCCCCCAGTGTGTCTGAATTGGAGTCCTAGAATACTGTACTTCCAAATGGTTTAGCATGGGGGGTCAGGTTCAGTACTAGATTTGGGCCGAGGTCCAATAGTGTCCTACCTACAAAATGTTTTGTACATATAATAATTTTGTTCATATAATAATGTTGTACACATAATCATTTTGTTCCTATTTATAATAGTTCCTGCAATTTCCTGTAAATGTCTTTATCAATTAGTAATCCACAGTATGATTATGTATTTGTGTATGTTGTTTTTTAAATAATAAAATGCTGAGACAATACTATGACATTCATTGTCTTCTTCATATTTCCAAGACATCTCAAGACATCTTAAGACATCTTCATATTTCTGTGTGAATAAATGTAAATAAATGGCATTTAGGAAAAGACAAAGCAATCTCACACAAGTATACTTTTGATAAAATAAGCTGTATTTCCATGCAGGAAAATCAGTCCAATAACATGTGAATAAATGTAAATAAATGGCATTTAGGAAAAGACAAAGCACAAGTATACTTTTGATCAAATAAGCTGTATTTCCAAGCAGGAAAATCAGTCCAATAACATCGCTAAGTCTGTTATTGTTATTGTTTGTACCAGTGATTAAGCCATAGGGCACTTAGTAACACATGGCTACTTGGTATGTAGGAGATCTCATCTGTCACTCACGGTCAATGTCACCTCCCTTTTCTTCCTTGAACCTCCCACGTCAGGTGGTGCGACTGTCTATGGACTATAATCCAATCACGTCTTCAACAATTGCACTCCGATACGACGGACCCCCTTTAGAAATGACTTACGCCAAATTGGTGCAACCCAGGCCAGATCTTTACTTTGTACAATTTATCAGGGGAGAGCGCGAACGCAGTCCCCCACTACCAGAAATTATGCAATCGAGATTTCTACATTTGAGAAATTCGATGGGGTCAGTACAGCCGAATGTGCAATGGCTGAGCCTCGCCCATGGTGAACCACCTTCTTGATCATGGTGTCTCCCTTGCCAGGTAAGTATGAGTTGTACACGTCGGTCGTGGGCAAGTGACTGTGGTGCACAAACTACTGGTCCACGGTGTGGCTCAGTCATTTCCCCATCATGCATTGCGGCATATATAACATGTACAGCTACAGCATATTTTACAGTCCATCTGAGATCTTAAACTAAGCAAGAACACTGTATATCCGCCAGTATAACGAATAGAGTTCAGACGCATCGGCCAAATGGATTCAATGTGTTTTCTTTAATGTGTCGTTCCTTGTTTGTGAGTGAGAGTCGAGAGGACCGTGAGACACCCGGCTGCAATGCCGACATTGAACACAGGGAGAGTGGCGGCGCTGTTGCACACTCATTTGACGCACCGAGTCTACAGTAGTGCAATGTCTATACTCACTACGCGTTGTGATTGACAGTGTCCATACTCGCTACGCCAATCAGATGACAGTGTCCATACCCGCTACACCAATCAGATGGCAGAGCCGGGTATAGACATCCCAATCAGATACCGGTTTGACTGTTTGTCCAGCCTTCAGCACAGAGGTTTGACTGGTTCAATGAAGACAGTCACGCCTTCAGCACAGAGCGAACTGAGCAGAAAAGCGATCAGACTCTAGCCTTCAAAACGAGTGAGTAACTAAGTCATTTTGATATAAATTACTACACACTGTGTGTGTACTTATTCTTTTAATAAGTCAAAGTATTTCTGTGTAAATGAAGCAATGTCCTTCACGAAGCATGCTAGTTAGCGCGTTAACTAGTTCTTTTCACTCCGAGCAGTGTCGACATCGATGGGGGTCTCCAATCGACTCCATTCAAAGTGATTTACATTCCCTGTCCTCTCCCCTGTCCGGACACATTTGAATTTTCACCGTAAGCCCCGGTAAGGCGACGTTATTAACCCGCAAAGAGTGTATCCCGGGCACCGTCTTTGTCCGCGAATAACACCTACCGCGGACAAAGACAATGCCCGGGATACACTCTCTAACACCGGCTAGGAAGGTGGTAAAAATACAAGACTATGCTGGATAACTCCACCATCAGTATACGGTCAGTTTGAGCCATCAGGCATCATTCTGGCACCCCGGGAAGTAATGTTTTGAACCCCGAGAGCATGCATATATGTCTAACCCGAAAATAGTACACTCTCCTCGGCCACTGCACGCGCCTACAGCACCGTGTATTCGGCACGGTTCTTTGCCGGTGTGAAAGCCCTATCCTATCCCTCTGCCTCTCCACTCAATTAATCCTTTATTCATTCATTCATGTATGAATCCACCCATTAGTCCATTATGGACAGTGCGCTAGTTATGGGTGATTGTCAAATGTTTCAGATGTACACATGATTGGTGAAGATGATATGTACTGTCTGTCAGACCATATATCTTTTTTTTAATTCTGGCCCAATATGATTTTCTCTCTCTCCTCCTCTCTCACCCTTATGTCTCTCTCTCCTCCTCTCCTCCTCGTGGCTCTCTCTCCTCCTCTCTCACCCTTATGTCTCTCTCTCCTCCTCTCCTCCTCATGTCTCTCTCCTCCTCTCTCACTCTCATGTCTCTCTCTCCTCCTCATGTCTCTCTCCTCCTTATGTCTCTCTCCTCCTCTCCTCCTCATGTCTCTCTCTCTCCTCCTTATGTCTCTCTCCTCCTTATGTCTCTCTCCTCCTCCTCTCTCTGGTAGTTCAAGGATGAGGTGGTGAAGGAGGTGGTGGAGAGGATGTGTAATGACTTCTCTGGCCAGTGCTGCACCCACAAAGCTGCACCCACAAAAAGAAAACAATGTGGAGACAACGCCAACCCAACTCAACGCTACTTGGTGAAGACAGGAACCACAGGCAACCGGTGAAAATCACAGGCATATGGGCTACCATGTCAGGTAAAATAGTCTTACTGAAAGACCTTGTATAAAAAATATTGATGGGAATCTATAGCCTGTATACCTTAATACTTGATGTCTTTTATTTTCAGAGAATCCACAGCTCCTGTTTGAAGGGACCGTGTTCCTGCCACTCCACAGAGAAGATCCCCTGACAGGCTGTGAAGAGTGAGGGAGCAAAGCTTCTCTTCCCACCCTCAGCCATCACTGACTCCCTCCTGTTCCTACATCATAAAACATTTTGGGAACCATGCCAACTTGTTGGGATAGGTATGAAGTCAACTGCCACCAATGGGCAATACTGTGAAATTGTTGATAAAAGAGTAGTCCACAACATCAGGAACACATGCTACCTGAAGAGTAAGTTTCTCCACTCTCATATGGAGTAACTCTCCCATGTCACACTGTGATGGTGGTCATTGTAGTCTGTCTGGGATGGAGGATGTCAGTGTAGTCTCTTTCAGAAGGACAGTTTAGTCTCTCTGTGGTGGAGGGGAATCTTGGGGGAGTTGTTACACAACAAACACATTCTTGTTTATTTATTTATTTGTATTTTACATAATTAGAGTTAGTAGATTTGTGACAGCCCCCCAGTGTGTCTGAATTGGAGTCCTAGTATACTGTACTTCCAAATGGTTTAGCATGGGGGGTCAGGTTCAGTACTAGATTTGGGCCGAGGTCCAATAGTGTCCTACCTACAAAAGGTTTTGTACATATAATCATTTTGTTCATATAATAATGTTGTACACATAATCATTTTGTTCCTATTTATAATAGTTCCTGCAATTTCCTGTAAATGTCTTTATCAATTAGTAATCCACAGTATGATTATGTATTTGTGTATGTTGTTTTTTAAATAATAAAATGCTGAGACAATACTATGACATTCATTGTGTTCTTCATATTTCCAAGACATCTCAAGACATCTTAAGACATCTTCATATTTCTGTGTGAATAAATGTAAATAAATGGCATTTAGGAAAAGACAAAGCACTCTCACACAAGTATACTTTTGATAAAATAAGCTTTATTTCCATGCAGGAAAATCAGTCCAATAACATGTGAATAAATGTAAATAAATGGCATTTAGGAAAAGACAAAGCACAAGTATACTTTTGATCAAATAAGCTGTATTTCCAAGCAGGAAAATCAGTCACCTAGTGAAAAAATAAAATGTGCACCTAGTAACACATGGCTACTTGGTATGCAGGAGATCTCTGTCACTCTCGGTCAATGTCACCTCCCCTTTATTCCTTGAACCTCCCACGTCAGGTGATGCGACTGTGTATGGAATATTAACCAATCACGTCATCAACAATTGCACTCCGATACGACGGACCCCCTTTGAGAGAAGCCGAGTCTATCGTCGTGCAATGTCCATACTCACTACGCGTTGTGATTGACAGTGTCCATACTCGCTACGCCAATCAGATGACAGTGTCCATACTCGCTACACCAATCAGATGGCAGAGCCGAGTATAGACATCCCAATCAGATACCGGTTTGACTGTTTGTCCCGCCTTCAGCACAGAGGTTTGACTGTTTGAATGAAGACAGTCACGCCTTCAGCACAGAGCGAGCTGAGCAGAAGAGCGATCAGACTCTAGCCTTCAAAACGAGTGAGTACCTAAGTCATTTTGATATTAATATTTAATATTTTAATAAGTCAAAGTATTTCTGTGTAAATGAAGCAATGTCCTTCACGAAGCATGCTAGTTAGCGCGTTAGCTAGTTCTTTTCACTCCGAGCAGTGTCGACATCGATGGGGGTCTCCAATCGACTCCATTCAAAGTGATTTACATTCCCTGTCCTCTCCCCTGTCCGGACACATTTGAATTTTCACCGTAAGCCCCGGTAAGGCGACGTTATTAACCCGCAAAGAGTGTATCCCGGGCACCGTCTTTGTCCGCGAATAACACCGGCTAACACCGGCTAGGAAGGTGGTAAAAATACAAGACTATACTGGATAACTCCACCATCAGTATACGGTCAGTTTGAGCTATCAGGCATCATTCTGGCACCCCGGGAAGTAATGTTTTGAACCCCGAGAGCATGCATATATGTCTATCCGAAAATAGTACACTCTCCTCGGCCACTGCACGCGCCTCTCCTCGGTAACGTGGAGGAACGAAAAGCTTACAGCACCGTGTATTCGGCACGGTTCTTTGCCGGTGTGAAAGCCCTATCCTATCCCTCTGCCTCTCCACTCAATTAATCCTTTATTCATTCATTCATTCATGTATGAATCCACCCATTAGTCCATTATGGACAGTGCGCTAGTTATGGGTGATTGTCAAATGTTTCAGATTTACACATGATTGGTGAAGATGATATGTACTGTCTGTCAGACCATATATCTTTTTTTTTATTCTGGCCCAATATGATTTTCTCTCTCTCCTCCTCTCTCACCCTTATGTCTCTCTCTCCTCCTCTCCTCCTCATGTCTCTCTCTCCTCCTCATGTCTCTCTCCTCCTCTCTCACTCTCATGTCTCTCTCTCCTCCTCTCTCACTCTCATGTCTCTCTCCTCCTCTCTCACCCTCATGTCTCTCTCTCCTCCTCTCTCACTCATGTCTCTCTCTCCTCCTCTCTCACTCTCATGTCTCTCTCCTCCTCTCTCACTCTCATGTCTCTCTCCTCCTCTCTCACTCTCATGTCTCTCTCTCCTCCTCATGTCTCTCTCTCCTCCTCATGTCTCTCTCCTCCTTATGTCTCTCTCCTCCTCTCCTCCTCATGTCTCTCTCTCTCCTCCTTATGTCTCTCTCCTCCTTATGTCTCTCTCCTCCTCTCCTCCTCATGTCTCTCTCTCTCCTCCTTATGTCTCTCTCCTCCTTATGTCTCTCTCCTCCTCCTCTCTCTGGTAGTTCAAGGATGAGGTGGTGAAGGAGGTGGTGGAGAGGATGTGTAATGACTTCTCTGGCCAGTGCTGCACCCACAAAGCTGCACCCACAAAAAGAAAAAAATGTGGAGACAATGCCAACCCAACTCAACCCTACTTGGTGAAGACAGGAACCACAGGCAACCGGTGAAAATCACAGGCATATGGGCTACCATGTCAGGTAAAATAGTCTTACTGAAAGACCTTGTATAAAAAATATTGATGGGAATACCTTAATACTTGATGTCTTTTATTTTCAGAGAATCCACAGCTCCTGTTTGAAGGGACCGTGTTCCTGCCACTCCACAGAGAAGATCCCCTGACAGGCTGTGAAGAGTACAAGCTTCTCTTCCCACCCTCAGCCATCACTGACACCCTCCTGTTCCTACATCATTAATGTTTTTGGGAACCACGCCAACTTGTTGGGATAGGTATGAAGTCAACTGCCACCAATGGGCAATACTGTGAAATTGTTGATAAAAGAGTAGTCCACAACATCAGGAACACATGCTACCTGAAGAATAGGTTTCTCCACTCTCATATGGAGTAACTCTCCCATGTCACACTGTGATGGTGGTCATTGTAGTCTGTCTGGGATGGAGGATGTCAGTGTAGTCTCTTTCAGAAGGACAGTTTAGTCTCTCTGTGGTGGAGGGGAATCCTGGGGGAGTTGTTACACAACACATTCTTGTTTATTTATTTATTTGTATTTGACATAATTAGAGTTAGTAGATTTGTGACAGCCCCCCAGTGTGTCTGAATTGGAGTCCTAGTATACTGTACTTCCAAATGGTTTAGCATGGGGGGTCAGGTTCAGTACTAGATTTGGGCCGAGGTCCAATAGTGTCCTACCTACAAAATGTTTTGTACATATAATAATTTTGTTCATATAATAATGTTGTACACATAATCATTTTGTTCCTATTTATAATAGTTCCTGCAATTTCCTGTAAATGTCTTTATCAATTAGTAATCCACAGTATGATTATGTATTTGTGTATGTTGTTTTTTAAATAATAAAATGCTGAGACAATACTATGACATTCATTGTCTTCTTCATATTTCCAAGACATCTCAAGACATCTTAAGACATCTTCATATTTCTGTGTGAATAAATGTAAATAAATGGCATTTAGGAAAAGACAAAGCAATCTCACACAAGTATACTTTTGATAAAATAAGCTGTATTTCCATGCAGGAAAATCAGTCCAATAACATGTGAATAAATGTAAATAAATGGCATTTAGGAAAAGACAAAGCACAAGTATACTTTTGATCAAATAAGCTGTATTTCCAAGCAGGAAAATCAGTCCAATAACATCGCTAAGTCTGTTATTGTTATTGTTTGTACCAGTGATTAAGCCATAGGGCACTTAGTAACACATGGCTACTTGGTATGTAGGAGATCTCATCTGTCACTCACGGTCAATGTCACCTCCCTTTTCTTCCTTGAACCTCCCACGTCAGGTGGTGCGACTGTCTATGGACTATAATCCAATCACGTCTTCAACAATTGCACTCCGATACGACGGACCCCCTTTGACTAGAAGCCGAGTCTATCGTCGTGCAATGTCCATACTCACTACGCGTTGTGATTGACAGTGTCCATACTCGCTACGCCAATCAGATGACAGTGTCCATACTCGCTACACCAATCAGATGGCAGAGCCGAGTATAGACATCCCAATCAGATACCGGTTTGACTGTTTGTCCCGCCTTCAGCACAGAGGTTTGACTGTTTGAATGAAGACAGTCACGCCTTCAGCACAGAGCGAGCTGAGCAGAAGAGCGATCAGACTCTAGCCTTCAAAACGAGTGAGTAACTAAGTCATTTTGATATTAATATTTAATATTTTAATAAGTCAAAGTATTTCTGTGTAAATGAAGCAATGTCCTTCACGAAGCATGCTAGTTAGCGCGTTAGCTAGTTCTTTTCACTCCGAGCAGTGTCGACATTTTGCCTTCAACCTTCAACTTACCACCACCTTAAAGCGGACAAAAGGCACTGGAGAACACATATACATTCACACCCTTTAATGAAGCAAACTAATTGTGGTGGTTCTGGGCACAGAGGGTGGTCAGCACACGTAGCTCCCCCTGTCAGTCACCATCATTTATATTTGTATAGAATTACATAATTGATGGGCTGAGGCTAGTTATGTTACAGTATGTATATCAGGGCAGACTCTGTGCTCACCACTTATATTGTATTGATTGTCTTGTCCTGTGTTATATGACGATATATTACATGTATTGTTGGCCTGTGTATAGTACTGTGAAATCAAATCCCCCCTGGGACATTAAACAAACTTAGTTAGTTAGCGTTACATCTTAGGATAGATTTGAGTCATGTTCTGTATACATACATACTACCATAAGGGCATACTTAATGTGGTTACTCCATGTTTACTAGCTGTAACATTAACGTTACATCATTCTTTTTCACTTGTTACTCAGTCAACCAGAGTGCAGATATCAAAGACTATCAGCCTGTTATTCACTTTATTTGTATAAGTATTATCCTTTGTTTGATTTCTTACCATGTACCGTAACAGTACCTTGCTATGTTTCATTTTCATTATAACATAACGTTATGTTATGATAGCCAGCTAGCATTAGCAAACCGGAAAAGTAGTGTCAGTGAGTCAGTCACCTTTCTAATAAGATTCACAAACCTGAAACATCATCTATGTCATCACTGCTGGTGATGTTATTGTTGTCAGCTGCTGATACTGCTGCTGCAACAGTTCTTGGCGCTTGTTTGGTTGAAAACAACTTTGGGATATCCATCCTTACAATTTTGCAAGTCAGGCACTGAATGAGATCACTTCTTCTTCAGGGCAGGGCAGGCTACGCAGTACGCAGGCTAATGTCGCGCAGCTGCTGCCTCTCTGTTGGACTCCGGTACTGCACGTTACTCACGAGATTTTTTTTTTTTTTTTAAGTAAAACATTCGGGGCTTTTCAGAAAACATCCGGGGCTTGAGCCCAAGTAGCCACCCCCTAGCGCCGCCCCTGGTCAAATGTTTCAGATTAACACATGATTGGTGAAGATGATATGTTCTGTCTGTCAGACCATATATCTTTTTTTTTATTCTGGCCCAATATGATTTTCTCTCTCTCCTCCTCTCTCACCCTTATGTCTCTCTCTCCTCCTCTCCTCATGTCTCTCTCTCCTCCTCATGTCTCTCTCCTCCTCTCTCACTCTCATGTCTCTCTCTCCTCCTCTCTCACTCTCATGTCTCTCTCCTCCTCTCTCACCCTCATGTCTCTCTCTCCTCCTCTCTCACGCATGTCTCTCTCTCCTCCTCTCTCACTCTCATGTCTCTCTCCTCCTCTCTCACTCTCATGTCTCTCTCCTCCTCTCTCACTCTCATGTCTCTCTCTCCTCCTCATGTCTCTCTCCTCCTTATGTCTCTCTCCTCCTTATGTCTCTCTCCTCCTCTCCTCCTCATGTCTCTCTCTCTCCTCCTTATGTCTCTCTCCTCCTTATGTTTCTCTCCTCCTCTCCTCCTCATGTCTCTCTCTCTCCTCCTTATGTCTCTCTCCTCCTTATGTCTCTCTCCTCCTCCTCTCTCTGGTAGTTCAAGGATGAGGTGGTGAAGGAGGTGGTGGAGAGGATGTGTAATGACTTCTCTGGCCAGTGCTGCACCCACAAAGCTGCACCCACAAAAAGAAAAAAAATTGGAGACAATGCCAACCCAACTCAACCCTACTTGGTGAAGACAGGAACCACAGGCAACCGGTGAAAATCACAGGCATATGGGCTACCATGTCAGGTAAAATAGTCTTACTGAAAGACCTTGTATAAAAAATATTGATGGGAATACCTTAATACTTGATGTCTTTTATTTTCAGAGAATCCACAGCTCCTGTTTGAAGGGACCGTGTTCCTGCCACTCCACAGAGAAGATCCCCTGACAGGCTGTGAAGAGTACAAGCTTCTCTTCCCACCCTCAGCCATCACTGACACCCTCCTGTTCCTACATCATTAATGTTTTTGGGAACCACGCCAACTTGTTGGGATAGGTATGAAGTCAACTGCCACCAATGGGCAATACTGTGAAATTGTTGATAAAAGAGTAGTCCACAACATCAGGAACACATGCTAACTGAAGAATAGGTTTCTCCACTCTCATATGGAGTAACTCTCCCATGTCACACTGTGATGGTGGTCATTGTAGTCTGTCTGGGATGGAGGATGTCAGTGTAGTCTCTTTCAGAAGGACAGTTTAGTCTCTCTGTGGTGGAGGGGAATCTTGGGGGAGTTGTTACACAACACATTCTTGTTTATTTATTTATTTGTATTTGACATAATTAGAGTTAGTAGATTTGTGACAGCCCCCCAGTGTGTCTGAATTGGAGTCCTAGTATACTGTACTTCCAAATGGTTTAGCATGGGGGGTCAGGTTCAGTACTAGATTTGGGCCGAGGTCCAATAGTGTCCTACCTACAAATTTTTTTGTACATATAATAATTTTGTTCATATAATAATGTTGTACACATAATCATTTTGTTCCTATTTATAATAGTTCCTGCAATTTCCTGTAAATGTCTTTATCAATTAGTAATCCACAGTATGATTATGTATTTGTGTATGTTGTTTTTTAAATAATAAAATGCTGAGACAATACTATGACATTCATTGTCTTCTTCATATTTCCAAGACATCTCAAGACATCTTAAGACATCTTCATATTTCTGTGTGAATAAATGTAAATAAATGGCATTTAGGAAAAGACAAAGCAATCTCACACAAGTATACTTTTGATAAAATAAGCTGTATTTCCATGCAGGAAAATCAGTCCAATAACATGTGAATAAATGTAAATAAATGGCATTTAGGAAAAGACAAAGCACAAGTATACTTTTGATCAAATAAGCTGTATTTCCAAGCAGGAAAATCAGTCCAATAACATCGCTAAGTCTGTTATTGTTATTGTTTGTACCAGTGATTAAGCCATAGGGCACTTAGTAACACATGGCTACTTGGTATGTAGGAGATCTCATCTGTCACTCACGGTCAATGTCACCTCCCTTTTCTTCCTTGAACCTCCCACGTCAGGTGGTGCGACTGTCTATGGACTATTATCCAATCACGTCTTCAACAATTGCACTCCGATACGACGGACCCCCTTTTGTGATTGACAGTGTCCATACTCGCTACGCCAATCAGATGACAGTGTCCATACTCGCTACACCAATCAGATGGCAGAGCCGAGTATAGACATCCCAATCAGATACCGGTTTGACTGTTTGTCCCGCCTTCAGCACAGAGGTTTGACTGTTTGAATGAAGACAGTCACGCCTTCAGCACAGAGCGAGCTGAGCAGAAGAGCGATCAGACTCTAGCCTTCAAAACGAGTGAGTAACTAAGTCATTTTGATATTAATATTTAATATTTTAATAAGTCAAAGTATTTCTGTGTAAATGAAGCAATGTCCTTCACGAAGCATGCTAGTTAGCGCGTTAGCTAGTTCTTTTCACTCCGAGCAGTGTCGACATTTTGCCTTCAACCTTCAACTTACCACCACCTTAAAGCGGACAAAAGGCACTGGAGAACACATATACATTCACACCCTTTAATGAAGCAAACTAATTGTGGTGGTTCTGGGCACAGAGGGTGGTCAGCACACGTAGCTCCCCCTGTCAGTCACCATCATTTATATTTGTATAGAATTACATAATTGATGGGCTGAGGCTAGTTATGTTACAGTATGTATATCAGGGCAGACTCTGTGCTCACCACTTATATTGTATTGATTGTCTTGTCCTGTGTTATATGACGATATATTACATGTATTGTTGGCCTGTGTATAGTACTGTGAAATCAAATCCCCCCTGGGACATTAAACAAACTTAGTTAGTTAGCGTTACATCTTAGGATAGATTTGAGTCATGTTCTGTATACATACATACTACCATAAGGGCATACTTAATGTGGTTACTCCATGTTTACTAGCTGTAACATTAACGTTACATCATTCTTTTTCACTTGTTACTCAGTCAACCAGAGTGCAGATATCAAAGACTATCAGCCTGTTATTCACTTTATTTGTATAAGTATTATCCTTTGTTTGATTTCTTACCATGTACCGTAACAGTACCTTGCTATGTTTCATTTTCATTATAACATAACGTTATGTTATGATAGCCAGCTAGCATTAGCAAACCGGAAAAGTAGTGTCAGTGAGTCAGTCACCTTTCTAATAAGATTCACAAACCTGAAACATCATCTATGTCATCACTGCTGGTGATGTTATTGTTGTCAGCTGCTGATACTGCTGCTGCAACAGTTCTTGGCGCTTGTTTGGTTGAAAACAACTTTGGGATATCCATCCTTACAATTTTGCAAGTCAGGCACTGAATGAGATCACTTCTTCTTCAGGGCAGGGCAGGCTACGCAGTACGCAGGCTAATGTCGCGCAGCTGCTGCCTCTCTGTTGGACTCCGGTACTGCACGTTACTCACGAGATTTTTTTTTTTTTTTTTAAGTAAAACATTCGGGGCTTTTCAGAAAACATCCTGGGCTTGAGCCCAAGTAGCCACCCCCTAGCGCCGCCCCTGGTCAAATGTTTCAGATTAACACATGATTGGTGAAGATGATATGTTCTGTCTGTCAGACCATATATCTTTTTTTTTATTCTGGCCCAATATGATTTTCTCTCTCTCCTCCTCTCTCACCCTTATGTCTCTCTCTCCTCCTCTCCTCATGTCTCTCTCTCCTCCTCATGTCTCTCTCCTCCTCTCTCACTCTCATGTCTCTCTCTCCTCCTCTCTCACTCTCATGTCTCTCTCCTCCTCTCTCACCCTCATGTCTCTCTCTCCTCCTCTCTCACGCATGTCTCTCTCTCCTCCTCTCTCACTCTCATGTCTCTCTCCTCCTCTCTCACTCTCATGTCTCTCTCCTCCTCTCTCACTCTCATGTCTCTCTCTCCTCCTCATGTCTCTCTCCTCCTTATGTCTCTCTCCTCCTTATGTCTCTCTCCTCCTCTCCTCCTCATGTCTCTCTCTCTCCTCCTTATGTCTCTCTCCTCCTTATGTTTCTCTCCTCCTCTCCTCCTCATGTCTCTCTCTCTCCTCCTTATGTCTCTCTCCTCCTTATGTCTCTCTCCTCCTTATGTCTCTCTCCTCCTCCTCTCTCTGGTAGTTCAAGGATGAGGTGGTGAAGGAGGTGGTGGAGAGGATGTGTAATGACTTCTCTGGCCAGTGCTGCACCCACAAAGCTGCACCCACAAAAAGAAAACAATTTGGAGACAATGCCAACCCAACTCAACCCTACTTGGTGAAGACAGGAACCACAGGCAACCGGTGAAAATCACAGGCATATGGGCTACCATGTCAGGTAAAATAGTCTTACTGAAAGACCTTGTATAAAAAATATTGATGGGAATACCTTAATACTTGATGTCTTTTATTTTCAGAGAATCCACAGCTCCTGTTTGAAGGGACCGTGTTCCTGCCACTCCACAGAGAAGATCCCCTGACAGGCTGTGAAGAGTACAAGCTTCTCTTCCCACCCTCAGCCATCACTGACACCCTCCTGTTCCTACATCATTAATGTTTTTGGGAACCACGCCAACTTGTTGGGATAGGTATGAAGTCAACTGCCACCAATGGGCAATACTGTGAAATTGTTGATAAAAGAGTAGTCCACAACATCAGGAACACATGCTAACTGAAGAATAGGTTTCTCCACTCTCATATGGAGTAACTCTCCCATGTCACACTGTGATGGTGGTCATTGTAGTCTGTCTGGGATGGAGGATGTCAGTGTAGTCTCTTTCAGAAGGACAGTTTAGTCTCTCTGTGGTGGAGGGGAATCTTGGGGGAGTTGTTACACAACACATTCTTGTTTATTTATTTATTTGTATTTGACATAATTAGAGTTAGTAGATTTGTGACAGCCCCCCAGTGTGTCTGAATTGGAGTCCTAGTATACTGTACTTCCAAATGGTTTAGCATGGGGGGTCAGGTTCAGTACTAGATTTGGGCCGAGGTCCAATAGTGTCCTACCTACAAATTTTTTTGTACATATAATAATTTTGTTCATATAATAATGTTGTACACATAATCATTTTGTTCCTATTTATAATAGTTCCTGCAATTTCCTGTAAATGTCTTTATCAATTAGTAATCCACAGTATGATTATGTATTTGTGTATGTTGTTTTTTAAATAATAAAATGCTGAGACAATACTATGACATTCATTGTCTTCTTCATATTTCCAAGACATCTCAAGACATCTTAAGACATCTTCATATTTCTGTGTGAATAAATGTAAATAAATGGCATTTAGGAAAAGACAAAGCAATCTCACACAAGTATACTTTTGATAAAATAAGCTGTATTTCCATGCAGGAAAATCAGTCCAATAACATGTGAATAAATGTAAATAAATGGCATTTAGGAAAAGACAAAGCACAAGTATACTTTTGATCAAATAAGCTGTATTTCCAAGCAGGAAAATCAGTCCAATAACATCGCTAAGTCTGTTATTGTTATTGTTTGTACCAGTGATTAAGCCATAGGGCACTTAGTAACACATGGCTACTTGGTATGTAGGAGATCTCATCTGTCACTCACGGTCAATGTCACCTCCCTTTTCTTCCTTGAACCTCCCACGTCAGGTGGTGCGACTGTCTATGGACTATTATCCAATCACGTCTTCAACAATTGCACTCCGATACGACGGACCCCCTTTTGTGATTGACAGTGTCCATACTCGCTACGCCAATCAGATGACAGTGTCCATACTCGCTACACCAATCAGATGGCAGAGCCGAGTATAGACATCCCAATCAGATACCGGTTTGACTGTTTGTCCCGCCTTCAGCACAGAGGTTTGACTGTTTGAATGAAGACAGTCACGCCTTCAGCACAGAGCGAGCTGAGCAGAAGAGCGATCAGACTCTAGCCTTCAAAACGAGTGAGTAACTAAGTCATTTTGATATTAATATTTAATATTTTAATAAGTCAAAGTATTTCTGTGTAAATGAAGCAATGTCCTTCACGAAGCATGCTAGTTAGCGCGTTAGCTAGTTCTTTTCACTCCGAGCAGTGTCGACATTTTGCCTTCAACCTTCAACTTACCACCACCTTAAAGCGGACAAAAGGCACTGGAGAACACATATACATTCACACCCTTTAATGAAGCAAACTAATTGTGGTGGTTCTGGGCACAGAGGGTGGTCAGCACACGTAGCTCCCCCTGTCAGTCACCATCATTTATATTTGTATAGAATTACATAATTGATGGGCTGAGGCTAGTTATGTTACAGTATGTATATCAGGGCAGACTCTGTGCTCACCACTTATATTGTATTGATTGTCTTGTCCTGTGTTATATGACGATATATTACATGTATTGTTGGCCTGTGTATAGTACTGTGAAATCAAATCCCCCCTGGGACATTAAACAAACTTAGTTAGTTAGCGTTACATCTTAGGATAGATTTGAGTCATGTTCTGTATACATACATACTACCATAAGGGCATACTTAATGTGGTTACTCCATGTTTACTAGCTGTAACATTAACGTTACATCATTCTTTTTCACTTGTTACTCAGTCAACCAGAGTGCAGATATCAAAGACTATCAGCCTGTTATTCACTTTATTTGTATAAGTATTATCCTTTGTTTGATTTCTTACCATGTACCGTAACAGTACCTTGCTATGTTTCATTTTCATTATAACATAACGTTATGTTATGATAGCCAGCTAGCATTAGCAAACCGGAAAAGTAGTGTCAGTGAGTCAGTCACCTTTCTAATAAGATTCACAAACCTGAAACATCATCTATGTCATCACTGCTGGTGATGTTATTGTTGTCAGCTGCTGATACTGCTGCTGCAACAGTTCTTGGCGCTTGTTTGGTTGAAAACAACTTTGGGATATCCATCCTTACAATTTTGCAAGTCAGGCACTGAATGAGATCACTTCTTCTTCAGGGCAGGGCAGGCTACGCAGTACGCAGGCTAATGTCGCGCAGCTGCTGCCTCTCTGTTGGACTCCGGTACTGCACGTTACTCACGAGATTTTTATTTATTTTTTTAAGTAAAACATTCGGGGCTTTTCAGAAAACATCCGGGGCTTGAGCCCAAGTAGCCACCCCCTAGCGCCGCCCCTGGTCAAATGTTTCAGATTAACACATGATTGGTGAAGATGATATGTTCTGTCTGTCAGACCATATATCTTTTTTTTTATTCTGGCCCAATATGATTTTCTCTCTCTCCTCCTCTCTCACCCTTATGTCTCTCTCTCCTCCTCTCCTCATGTCTCTCTCTCCTCCTCATGTCTCTCTCCTCCTCTCTCACTCTCATGTCTCTCTCTCCTCCTCTCTCACTCTCATGTCTCTCTCCTCCTCTCTCACCCTCATGTCTCTCTCTCCTCCTCTCTCACGCATGTCTCTCTCTCCTCCTCTCTCACTCTCATGTCTCTCTCCTCCTCTCTCACTCTCATGTCTCTCTCCTCCTCTCTCACTCTCATGTCTCTCTCTCCTCCTCATGTCTCTCTCCTCCTTATGTCTCTCTCCTCCTTATGTCTCTCTCCTCCTCTCCTCCTCATGTCTCTCTCTCTCCTCCTTATGTCTCTCTCCTCCTTATGTTTCTCTCCTCCTCTCCTCCTCATGTCTCTCTCTCTCCTCCTTATGTCTCTCTCCTCCTTATGTCTCTCTCCTCCTCCTCTCTCTGGTAGTTCAAGGATGAGGTGGTGAAGGAGGTGGTGGAGAGGATGTGTAATGACTTCTCTGGCCAGTGCTGCACCCACAAAGCTGCACCCACAAAAAGAAAAAAATTTGGAGACAATGCCAACCCAACTCAACCCTACTTGGTGAAGACAGGAACCACAGGCAACCGGTGAAAATCACAGGCATATGGGCTACCATGTCAGGTAAAATAGTCTTACTGAAAGACCTTGTATAAAAAATATTGATGGGAATACCTTAATACTTGATGTCTTTTATTTTCAGAGAATCCACAGCTCCTGTTTGAAGGGACCGTGTTCCTGCCACTCCACAGAGAAGATCCCCTGACAGGCTGTGAAGAGTACAAGCTTCTCTTCCCACCCTCAGCCATCACTGACACCCTCCTGTTCCTACATCATTAATGTTTTTGGGAACCACGCCAACTTGTTGGGATAGGTATGAAGTCAACTGCCACCAATGGGCAATACTGTGAAATTGTTGATAAAAGAGTAGTCCACAACATCAGGAACACATGCTAACTGAAGAATAGGTTTCTCCACTCTCATATGGAGTAACTCTCCCATGTCACACTGTGATGGTGGTCATTGTAGTCTGTCTGGGATGGAGGATGTCAGTGTAGTCTCTTTCAGAAGGACAGTTTAGTCTCTCTGTGGTGGAGGGGAATCTTGGGGGAGTTGTTACACAACACATTCTTGTTTATTTATTTATTTGTATTTGACATAATTAGAGTTAGTAGATTTGTGACAGCCCCCCAGTGTGTCTGAATTGGAGTCCTAGTATACTGTACTTCCAAATGGTTTAGCATGGGGGGTCAGGTTCAGTACTAGATTTGGGCCGAGGTCCAATAGTGTCCTACCTACAAAAAAAATTGTACATATAATAATTTTGTTCATATAATAATGTTGTACACATAATCATTTTGTTCCTATTTATAATAGTTCCTGCAATTTCCTGTAAATGTCTTTATCAATTAGTAATCCACAGTATGATTATGTATTTGTGTATGTTGTTTTTTAAATAATAAAATGCTGAGACAATACTATGACATTCATTGTCTTCTTCATATTTCCAAGACATCTCAAGACATCTTAAGACATCTTCATATTTCTGTGTGAATAAATGTAAATAAATGGCATTTAGGAAAAGACAAAGCAATCTCACACAAGTATACTTTTGATAAAATAAGCTGTATTTCCATGCAGGAAAATCAGTCCAATAACATGTGAATAAATGTAAATAAATGGCATTTAGGAAAAGACAAAGCACAAGTATACTTTTGATCAAATAAGCTGTATTTCCAAGCAGGAAAATCAGTCCAATAACATCGCTAAGTCTGTTATTGTTATTGTTTGTACCAGTGATTAAGCCATAGGGCACTTAGTAACACATGGCTACTTGGTATGTAGGAGATCTCATCTGTCACTCACGGTCAATGTCACCTCCCTTTTCTTCCTTGAACCTCCCACGTCAGGTGGTGCGACTGTCTATGGACTATTATCCAATCACGTCTTCAACAATTGCACTCCGATACGACGGACCCCCTTTAGTAATGACTTACGCCAAATTGGTGCAACCCAGGCCAGATCTTTACTTTGTACAATTTATCAGGGGAGAGCGCGAACGCAGTCCCCCACTACCAGAAATTATGCAATCGAGATTTCTACATTTGAGAAATTCGATGGGGTCAGTACAGCCGAATGTGCAATGGCTGAGCCTCGCCCATGGTGAACCACCTTCTTGATCATGGTGTCTCCCTTGCCAGGTAAGTATGAGTTGTACACGTCGGTCGTGGGCAAGTGACTGTGGTGCACAAACTACTGGTCCACGGTGTGGCTCAGTCATTTCCCCATCATGCATTGCGGCATATATAACATGTACAGCTACAGCATATTTTACAGTCCATCTGAGATCTTAAACTAAGCAAGAACACTGTATATCCGCCAGTATAACGAATAGAATTCAGACGCATCGGCCAAATGGATTCAATGTGTTTTCTTTAATGTGTCGTTCCTTGTTTGTGAGTGAGAGTCGAGAGGACCGTGAGACACCCGGCTGCAATGCCGACATTGAACAAAGGGAGAGTGGCGGCGCTGTTGCACACTCATTTGACTAGAAGCCGAGTCTATCGTCGTGCAATGTCCATACTCACTACGCGTTGTGATTGACAGTGTCCATACTCGCTACGCCAATCAGATGACAGTGTCCATACTCGCTACACCAATCAGATGGCAGAGCCGAGTATAGACATCCCAATCAGATACCGGTTTGACTGTTTGTCCCGCCTTCAGCACAGAGGTTTGACTGTTTGAATGAAGACAGTCACGCCTTCAGCACAGAGCGAGCTGAGCAGAAGAGCGATCAGACTCTAGCCTTCAAAACGAGTGAGTAACTAAGTCATTTTGATATTAATATTTAATATTTTAATAAGTCAAAGTATTTCTGTGTAAATGAAGCAATGTCCTTCACGAAGCATGCTAGTTAGCGCGTTAGCTAGTTCTTTTCACTCCGAGCAGTGTCGACATCGATGGGGGTCTCCAATCGACTCCATTCAAAGTGATTTACATTCCCTGTCCTCTCCCCTGTCCGGACACATTTGAATTTTCACCGTAAGCCCCGGTAAGGCGACGTTATTAACCCGCAAAGAGTGTATCCCGGGCACCGTCTTTGTCCGCGAATAACACCGGCTAACACCGGCTAAGAAGGTGGTAAAAATACAAGACTATGCTGGATAACTCCACCATCAGTATACGGTCAGTTTGAGCCATCAGGCATCATTCTGGCACCCCGGGAAGTAATGTTTTGAACCCCGAGAGCATGCATATATGTCTATCCGAAAATAGTACACTCTCCTCGGCCACTGCACGCGCCTCTCCTCGGTAACGTGGAGGAACGAAAAGCTTACAGCACCGTGTATTCGGCACGGTTCTTTGCCGGTGTGAAAGCCCTATCCTATCCCTCTGCCTCTCCACTCAATTAATCCTTTATTCATTCATTCATTCATGTATGAATCCACCCATTAGTCCATTATGGACAGTGCGCTAGTTATGGGTGATTGTCAAATGTTTCAGATTTACACATGATTGGTGAAGATGATATGTACTGTCTGTCAGACCATATATCTTTTTTTTTATTCTGGCCCAATATGATTTTCTCTCTCTCCTCCTCTCTCACCCTTATGTCTCTCTCTCCTCCTCTCCTCCTCATGTCTCTCTCTCCTCCTCATGTCTCTCTCCTCCTCTCTCACTCTCATGTCTCTCTCTCCTCCTCTCTCACTCTCATGTCTCTCTCCTCCTCTCTCACCCTCATGTCTCTCTCTCCTCCTCTCTCACTCATGTCTCTCTCTCCTCCTCTCTCACTCTCATGTCTCTCTCCTCCTCTCTCACTCTCATGTCTCTCTCCTCCTCTCTCACTCTCATGTCTCTCTCTCCTCCTCATGTCTCTCTCTCCTCCTCATGTCTCTCTCCTCCTTATGTCTCTCTCCTCCTCTCCTCCTCATGTCTCTCTCTCTCCTCCTTATGTCTCTCTCCTCCTTATGTCTCTCTCCTCCTCTCCTCCTCATGTCTCTCTCTCTCCTCCTTATGTTTCTCTCCTCGTTATGTCTCTCTCCTCCTTATGTCTCTCTCCTCCTCCTCTCTCTGGTAGTTCAAGGATGAGGTGGTGAAGGAGGTGGTGGAGAGGATGTGTAATGACTTCTCTGGCCAGTGCTGCACCCACAAAGCTGCACCCACAAAAAGAAAAAAATGTGGAGACAATGCCAACCCAACTCAACCCTACTTGGTGAAGACAGGAACCACAGGCAACCGGTGAAAATCACAGGCATATGGGCTACCATGTCAGGTAAAATAGTCTTACTGAAAGACCTTGTATAAAAAATATTGATGGGAATACCTTAATACTTGATGTCTTTTATTTTCAGAGAATCCACAGCTCCTGTTTGAAGGGACCGTGTTCCTGCCACTCCACAGAGAAGATTCCCTGGACAGGCTGTGAAGAGTACAAGCTTCTCTTCCCACCCTCAGCCATCACTGACACCCTCCTGTTCCTACATCATTAATGTTTTTGGGAACCACGCCAACTTGTTGGGATAGGTATGAAGTCAACTGCCACCAATGGGCAATACTGTGAAATTGTTGATAAAAGAGTAGTCCACAACATCAGGAACACATGCTACCTGAAGAATAGGTTTCTCCACTCTCATATGGAGTAACTCTCCCATGTCACACTGTGATGGTGGTCATTGTAGTCTGTCTGGGATGGAGGATGTCAGTGTAGTCTCTTTCAGAAGGACAGTTTAGTCTCTCTGTGGTGGAGGGGAATCTTGGGGGAGTTGTTACACAACACATTCTTGTTTATTTATTTATTTGTATTTGACATAATTAGAGTTAGTAGATTTGTGACAGCCCCCCAGTGTGTCTGAATTGGAGTCCTAGTATACTGTACTTCCAAATGGTTTAGCATGGGGGGTCAGGTTCAGTACTAGATTTGGGCCGAGGTCCAATAGTGTCCTACCTACAAAATGTTTTGTACATATAATAATTTTGTTCATATAATAATGTTGTACACATAATCATTTTGTTCCTATTTATAATAGTTCCTGCAATTTCCTGTAAATGTCTTTATCAATTAGTAATCCACAGTATGATTATGTATTTGTGTATGTTGTTTTTTAAATAATAAAATGCTGAGACAATACTATGACATTCATTGTCTTCTTCATATTTCCAAGACATCTCAAGACATCTTAAGACATCTTCATATTTCTGTGTGAATAAATGTAAATAAATGGCATTTAGGAAAAGACAAAGCAATCTCACACAAGTATACTTTTGATAAAATAAGCTGTATTTCCATGCAGGAAAATCAGTCCAATAACATGTGAATAAATGTAAATAAATGGCATTTAGGAAAAGACAAAGCACAAGTATACTTTTGATCAAATAAGCTGTATTTCCAAGCAGGAAAATCAGTCCAATAACATCGCTAAGTCTGTTATTGTTAGTACCAGTGATTAAGCCATAGGGCACTTAGTAACACATGGCTACTTGGTATGTAGGAGATCTCATCTGTCACTCACGGTCAATGTCACCTCCCTTTTCTTCCTTGAACCTCCCACGTCAGGTGGTGCGACTATCTATGGACTATTATCCAATCACGTCTTCAACAATTGCACTCCGATACGACGGACCCCCTTTAGTAATGACTTACGCCAAATTGGTGCAACCCAGGCCAGATCTTTACTTTGTACAATTGATCAGGGGAGAGCGCGAACGCAGTCCCCCACTACCAGAAATTATGCAATCGAGATTTCTACATTTGAGAAATTCGATGGGGTCAGTACAGCCGAATGTGCAATGGCTGAGCCTCGCCCATGGTGAACCACCTTCTTGATCATGGTGTCTCCCTTGCCAGGTAAGTATGAGTTGTACACGTCGGTCGTGGGCAAGTGACTGTGGTGCACAAACTACTGGTCCACGGTGTGGCTCAGTCATTTCCCCATCATGCATTGCGGCATATATAACATGTACAGCTACAGCATATTTTACAGTCCATCTGAGATCTTAAACTAAGCAAGAACACTGTATATCCGCCAGTATAACGAATAGAGTTCAGACGCATCGGCCAAATGGATTCAATGTGTTTTCTTTAATGTGTCGTTCCTTGTTTGTGAGTGAGAGTCGAGAGGACCGTGAGACACCCGGCTGCAATGCCGACATTGAACACAGGGAGAGTGGCGGCGCTGTTGCACACTCATTTGACTAGAAGCCGAGTCTATCGTCGTGCAATGTCCATACTCACTACGCGTTGTGATTGACAGTGTCCATACTCGCTACGCCAATCAGATGACAGTGTCCATACTCGCTACACCAATCAGATGGCAGAGCCGAGTATAGACATCCCAATCAGATACCGGTTTGACTGTTTGTCCCGCCTTCAGCACAGAGGTTTGACTGTTTGAATGAAGACAGTCACGCCTTCAGCACAGAGCGAGCTGAGCAGAAGAGCGATCAGACTCTAGCCTTCAAAACGAGTGAGTAACTAAGTCATTTTGATATTAATATTTAATATTTTAATAAGTCAAAGTATTTCTGTGTAAATGAAGCAATGTCCTTCACGAAGCATGCTAGTTAGCGCGTTAGCTAGTTCTTTTCACTCCGAGCAGTGTCGACATCGATGGGGGTCTCCAATCGACTCCATTCAAAGTGATTTACATTCCCTGTCCTCTCCCCTGTCCGGACACATTTGAATTTTCACCGTAAGCCCCGGTAAGGCGACGTTATTAACCCGCAAAGAGTGTATCCCGGGCACCGTCTTTGTCCGCGAATAACACCGGCTAACACCGGCTAGGAAGGTGGTAAAAATACAAGACTATGCTGGATAACTCCACCATCAGTATACGGTCAGTTTGAGCCATCAGGCATCATTCTGGCACCCCGGGAAGTAATGTTTTGAACCCCGAGAGCATGCATATATGTCTATCCGAAAATAGTACACTCTCCTCGGCCACTGCACGCGCCTCTCCTCGGTAACGTGGAGGAACGAAAAGCTTACAGCACCGTGTATTCGGCACGGTTCTTTACCGGTGTGAAAGCCCTATCCTATCCCTCTGCCTCTCCACTCAATTAATCCTTTATTCATTCATTCATTCATGTATGAATCCACACATTAGTCCATTATGGACAGTGCGCTAGTTATGGGTGATTGTCAAATGTTTCAGATTTACACATGATTGGTGAAGATGATATGTACTGTCTGTCAGACCATATATCTTTTTTTTTATTCTGGCCCAATATGATTTTCTCTCTCTCCTCCTCTCTCACCCTTATGTCTCTCTCTCCTCCTCTCCTCCTCTCCTCCTCATGTCTCTCTCTCCTCCTCATGTCTCTCTCCTCCTCTCTCACTCTCATGTCTCTCTCTCCTCCTCTCTCACTCTCATGTCTCTCTCCTCCTCTCTCACCCTCATGTCTCTCTCTCCTCCTCTCTCACTCATGTCTCTCTCTCCTCCTCTCTCACTCTCATGTCTCTCTCCTCCTCTCTCACTCTCATGTCTCTCTCCTCCTCTCTCACTCTCATGTCTCTCTCTCCTCCTCATGTCTCTCTCTCCTCCTCATGTCTCTCTCCTCCTTATGTCTCTCTCCTCCTCTCCTCCTCATGTCTCTCTCTCTCCTCCTTATGTTTCTCTCCTCCTTATGTCTCTCTCCTCCTTATGTCTCTCTCCTCCTCCTCTCTCTGGTAGTTCAAGGATGAGGTGGTGAAGGAGGTGGTGGAGAGGATGTGTAATGACTTCTCTGGCCAGTGCTGCACCCACAAAGCTGCACCCACAAAAAGAAAAAAATGTGGAGACAATGCCAACCCAACTCAACCCTACTTGGTGAAGACAGGAACCACAGGCAACCGGTGAAAATCACAGGCATATGGGCTACCATGTCAGGTAAAATAGTCTTACTGAAAGACCTTGTATAAAAAATATTGATGGGAATACCTTAATACTTGATGTCTTTTATTTTCAGAGAATCCACAGCTCCTGTTTGAAGGGACCGTGTTCCTGCCACTCCACAGAGAAGATCCCCTGACAGGCTGTGAAGAGTACAAGCTTCTCTTCCCACCCTCAGCCATCACTGACACCCTCCTGTTCCTACATCATTAATGTTTTTGGGAACCACGCCAACTTGTTGGGATAGGTATGAAGTCAACTGCCACCAATGGGCAATACTGTGAAATTGTTGATAAAAGAGTAGTCCACAACATCAGGAACACATGCTACCTGAAGAATAGGTTTCTCCACTCTCATATGGAGTAACTCTCCCATGTCACACTGTGATGGTGGTCATTGTAGTCTGTCTGGGATGGAGGATGTCAGTGTAGTCTCTTTCAGAAGGACAGTTTAGTCTCTCTGTGGTGGAGGGGAATCTTGGGGGAGTTGTTACACAACACATTCTTGTTTATTTATTTATTTGTATTTGACATAATTAGAGTTAGTAGATTTGTGACAGCCCCCCAGTGTGTCTGAATTGGAGTCCTAGTATACTGTACTTCCAAATGGTTTAGCATGGGGGGTCAGGTTCAGTACTAGATTTGGGCCGAGGTCCAATAGTGTCCTACCTACAAAATGTTTTGTACATATAATAATTTTGTTCATATAATAATGTTGTACACATAATCATTTTGTTCCTATTTATAATAGTTCCTGCAATTTCCTGTAAATGTCTTTATCAATTAGTAATCCACAGTATGATTATGTATTTGTGTATGTTGTTTTTTAAATAATAAAATGCTGAGACAATACTATGACATTCATTGTCTTCTTCATATTTCCAAGACATCTCAAGACATCTTAAGACATCTTCATATTTCTGTGTGAATAAATGTAAATAAATGGCATTTAGGAAAAGACAAAGCAATCTCACACAAGTATACTTTTGATAAAATAAGCTGTATTTCCATGCAGGAAAATCAGTCCAATAACATGTGAATAAATGTAAATAAATGGCATTTAGGAAAAGACAAAGCACAAGTATACTTTTGATCAAATAAGCTGTATTTCCAAGCAGGAAAATCAGTCCAATAACATCGCTAAGTCTGTTATTGTTAGTACCAGTGATTAAGCCATAGGGCACTTAGTAACACATGGCTACTTGGTATGTAGGAGATCTCATCTGTCACTCACGGTCAATGTCACCTCCCTTTTCTTCCTTGAACCTCCCACGTCAGGTGGTGCGACTATCTATGGACTATTATCCAATCACGTCTTCAACAATTGCACTCCGATACGACGGACCCCCTTTAGTAATGACTTACGCCAAATTGGTGCAACCCAGGCCAGATCTTTACTTTGTACAATTTATCAGGGGAGAGCGCGAACGCAGTCCCCCACTACCAGAAATTATGCAATCGAGATTTCTACATTTGAGAAATTCGATGGGGTCAGTACAGCCGAATGTGCAATGGCTGAGCCTCGCCCATGGTGAACCACCTTCTTGATCATGGTGTCTCCCTTGCCAGGTAAGTATGAGTTGTACACGTCGGTCGTGGGCAAGTGACTGTGGTGCACAAACTACTGGTCCACGGTGTGGCTCAGTCATTTCCCCATCATGCATTGCGGCATATATAACATGTACAGCTACAGCATATTTTACAGTCCATCTGAGATCTTAAACTAAGCAAGAACACTGTATATCCGCCAGTATAACGAATAGAGTTCAGACGCATCGGCCAAATGGATTCAATGTGTTTTCTTTAATGTGTCGTTCCTTGTTTGTGAGTGAGAGTCGAGAGGACCGTGAGACACCCGGCTGCAATGCCGACATTGAACACAGGGAGAGTGGCGGCGCTGTTGCACACTCATTTGACTAGAAGCCGAGTCTATCGTCGTGCAATGTCCATACTCACTACGCGTTGTGATTGACAGTGTCCATACTCGCTACGCCAATCAGATGACAGTGTCCATACTCGCTACACCAATCAGATGGCAGAGCCGAGTATAGACATCCCAATCAGATACCGGTTTGACTGTTTGTCCCGCCTTCAGCACAGAGGTTTGACTGTTTGAATGAAGACAGTCACGCCTTCAGCACAGAGCGAGCTGAGCAGAAGAGCGATCAGACTCTAGCCTTCAAAACGAGTGAGTAACTAAGTCATTTTGATATTAATATTTAATATTTTAATAAGTCAAAGTATTTCTGTGTAAATGAAGCAATGTCCTTCACGAAGCATGCTAGTTAGCGCGTTAGCTAGTTCTTTTCACTCCGAGCAGTGTCGACATCGATGGGGGTCTCCAATCGACTCCATTCAAAGTGATTTACATTCCCTGTCCTCTCCCCTGTCCGGACACATTTGAATTTTCACCGTAAGCCCCGGTAAGGCGACGTTATTAACCCGCAAAGAGTGTATCCCGGGCACCGTCTTTGTCCGCGAATAACACCGGCTAACACCGGCTAGGAAGGTGGTAAAAATACAAGACTATGCTGGATAACTCCACCATCAGTATACGGTCAGTTTGAGCCATCAGGCATCATTCTGGCACCCCGGGAAGTAATGTTTTGAACCCCGAGAGCATGCATATATGTCTATCCGAAAATAGTACACTCTCCTCGGCCACTGCACGCGCCTCTCCTCGGTAACGTGGAGGAACGAAAAGCTTACAGCACCGTGTATTCGGCACGGTTCTTTACCGGTGTGAAAGCCCTATCCTATCCCTCTGCCTCTCCACTCAATTAATCCTTTATTCATTCATTCATTCATGTATGAATCCACACATTAGTCCATTATGGACAGTGCGCTAGTTATGGGTGATTGTCAAATGTTTCAGATTTACACATGATTGGTGAAGATGATATGTACTGTCTGTCAGACCATATATCTTTTTTTTTATTCTGGCCCAATATGATTTTCTCTCTCTCCTCCTCTCTCACCCTTATGTCTCTCTCTCCTCCTCTCCTCCTCTCCTCCTCATGTCTCTCTCTCCTCCTCATGTCTCTCTCCTCCTCTCTCACTCTCATGTCTCTCTCTCCTCCTCTCTCACTCTCATGTCTCTCTCCTCCTCTCTCACCCTCATGTCTCTCTCTCCTCCTCTCTCACTCATGTCTCTCTCTCCTCCTCTCTCACTCTCATGTCTCTCTCCTCCTCTCTCACTCTCATGTCTCTCTCCTCCTCTCTCACTCTCATGTCTCTCTCTCCTCCTCATGTCTCTCTCTCCTCCTCATGTCTCTCTCCTCCTTATGTCTCTCTCCTCCTCTCCTCCTCATGTCTCTCTCTCTCCTCCTTATGTTTCTCTCCTCCTTATGTCTCTCTCCTCCTTATGTCTCTCTCCTCCTCCTCTCTCTGGTAGTTCAAGGATGAGGTGGTGAAGGAGGTGGTGGAGAGGATGTGTAATGACTTCTCTGGCCAGTGCTGCACCCACAAAGCTGCACCCACAAAAAGAAAAAAATGTGGAGACAATGCCAACCCAACTCAACCCTACTTGGTGAAGACAGGAACCACAGGCAACCGGTGAAAATCACAGGCATATGGGCTACCATGTCAGGTAAAATAGTCTTACTGAAAGACCTTGTATAAAAAATATTGATGGGAATACCTTAATACTTGATGTCTTTTATTTTCAGAGAATCCACAGCTCCTGTTTGAAGGGACCGTGTTCCTGCCACTCCACAGAGAAGATCCCCTGACAGGCTGTGAAGAGTACAAGCTTCTCTTCCCACCCTCAGCCATCACTGACACCCTCCTGTTCCTACATCATTAATGTTTTTGGGAACCACGCCAACTTGTTGGGATAGGTATGAAGTCAACTGCCACCAATGGGCAATACTGTGAAATTGTTGATAAAAGAGTAGTCCACAACATCAGGAACACATGCTACCTGAAGAATAGGTTTCTCCACTCTCATATGGAGTAACTCTCCCATGTCACACTGTGATGGTGGTCATTGTAGTCTGTCTGGGATGGAGGATGTCAGTGTAGTCTCTTTCAGAAGGACAGTTTAGTCTCTCTGTGGTGGAGGGGAATCTTGGGGGAGTTGTTACACAACACATTCTTGTTTATTTATTTATTTGTATTTGACATAATTAGAGTTAGTAGATTTGTGACAGCCCCCCAGTGTGTCTGAATTGGAGTCCTAGTATACTGTACTTCCAAATGGTTTAGCATGGGGGGTCAGGTTCAGTACTAGATTTGGGCCGAGGTCCAATAGTGTCCTACCTACAAAATGTTTTGTACATATAATAATTTTGTTCATATAATAATGTTGTACACATAATCATTTTGTTCCTATTTATAATAGTTCCTGCAATTTCCTGTAAATGTCTTTATCAATTAGTAATCCACAGTATGATTATGTATTTGTGTATGTTGTTTTTTAAATAATAAAATGCTGAGACAATACTATGACATTCATTGTCTTCTTCATATTTCCAAGACATCTCAAGACATCTTAAGACATCTTCATATTTCTGTGTGAATAAATGTAAATAAATGGCATTTAGGAAAAGACAAAGCAATCTCACACAAGTATACTTTTGATAAAATAAGCTGTATTTCCATGCAGGAAAATCAGTCCAATAACATGTGAATAAATGTAAATAAATGGCATTTAGGAAAAGACAAAGCACAAGTATACTTTTGATCAAATAAGCTGTATTTCCAAGCAGGAAAATCAGTCCAATAACATCGCTAAGTCTGTTATTGTTATTGTTTGTACCAGTGATTAAGCCATAGGGCACTTAGTAACACATGGCTACTTGGTATGTAGGAGATCTCATCTGTCACTCACGGTCAATGTCACCTCCCTTTTCTTCCTTGAACCTCCCACGTCAGGTGGTGCGACTGTCTATGGACTATAATCCAATCACGTCTTCAACAATTGCACTCCGATACGACGGACCCCCTTTAGAAATGACTTACGCCAAATTGGTGCAACCCAGGCCAGATCTTTACTTTGTACAATTTATCAGGGGAGAGCGCGAACGCAGTCCCCCACTACCAGAAATAATGCAATCGAGATTTCTACATTTGAGAAATTCGATGGGGTCAGTACAGCCGAATGTGCAATGGCTGAGCCTCGCCCATGGTGAACCACCTTCTTGATCATGGTGTCTCCCTTGCCAGGTAAGTATGAGTTGTACACGTCGGTCGTGGGCAAGTGACTGTGGTGCACAAACTACTGGTCCACGGTGTGGCTCAGTCATTTCCCCATCATGCATTGCGGCATATATAACATGTACAGCTACAGCATATTTTACAGTCCATCTGAGATCTTAAACTAAGCAAGAACACTGTATATCCGCCAGTATAACGAATAGAGTTCAGACGCATCGGCCAAATGGATTCAATGTGTTTTCTTTAATGTGTCGTTCCTTGTTTGTGAGTGAGAGTCGAGAGGACCGTGAGACACCCGGCTGCAATGCCGACATTGAACACAGGGAGAGTGGCGGCGCTGTTGCACACTCATTTGACGAGAAGCCGAGTCTATCGTCGTGCAATGTCCATACTCACTACGCGTTGTGATTGACAGTGTCCATACTCGCTACGCCAATCAGATGACAGTGTCCATACTCGCTACACCAATCAGATGGCAGAGCCGAGTATAGACATCCCAATCAGATACCGGTTTGACTGTTTGTCCCGCCTTCAGCACAGAGGTTTGACTGTTTGAATGAAGACAGTCACGCCTTCAGCACAGAGCGAGCTGAGCAGAAGAGCGATCAGACTCTAGCCTTCAAAACGAGTGAGTAACTAAGTCATTTTGATATTAATATTTAATATTTTAATAAGTCAAAGTATTTCTGTGTAAATGAAGCAATGTCCTTCACGAAGCATGCTAGTTAGCGCGTTAGCTAGTTCTTTTCACTCCGAGCAGTGTCGACATCGATGGGGGTCTCCAATCGACTCCATTCAAAGTGATTTACATTCCCTGTCCTCTCCCCTGTCCGGACACATTTGAATTTTCACCGTAAGCCCCGGTAAGGCGACGTTATTAACCCGCAAAGAGTGTATCCCGGGCACCGTCTTTGTCCGCGAATAACACCGGCTAACACCGGCTAGGAAGGTGGTAAAAATACAAGACTATGCTGGATAACTCCACCATCAGTATACGGTCAGTTTGAGCCATCAGGCATCATTCTGGCACCCCGGGAAGTAATGTTTTGAACCCCGAGAGCATGCATATATGTCTATCCGAAAATAGTACACTCTCCTCGGCCACTGCACGCGCCTCTCCTCGGTAACGTGGAGGAACGAAAAGCTTACAGCACCGTGTATTCGGCACGGTTCTTTGCCGGTGTGAAAGCCCTATCCTATCCCTCTGCCTCTCCACTCAATTAATCCTTTATTCATTCATTCATTCATGTATGAATCCACCCATTAGTCCATTATGGACAGTGCGCTAGTTATGGGTGATTGTCAAATGTTTCAGATTTACACATGATTGGTGAAGATGATATGTACTGTCTGTCAGACCATATATCTTTTTTTTTATTCTGGCCCAATATGATTTTCTCTCTCTCCTCCTCTCTCACCCTTATGTCTCTCTCTCCTCCTCTCCTCCTCATGTCTCTCTCTCCTCCTCATGTCTCTCTCCTCCTCTCTCACTCTCATGTCTCTCTCTCCTCCTCTCTCACTCTCATGTCTCTCTCCTCCTCTCTCACCCTCATGTCTCTCTCTCCTCCTCTCTCACTCATGTCTCTCTCTCCTCCTCTCTCACTCTCATGTCTCTCTCCTCCTCTCTCACTCTCATGTCTCTCTCCTCCTCTCTCACTCTCATGTCTCTCTCTCCTCCTCATGTCTCTCTCTCCTCCTCATGTCTCTCTCCTCCTTATGTCTCTCTCCTCCTCTCCTCCTCATGTCTCTCTCTCTCCTCCTTATGTCTCTCTCCTCCTTATGTCTCTCTCCTCCTCTCCTCCTCATGTCTCTCTCTCTCCTCCTTATGTTTCTCTCCTCCTTATGTCTCTCTCCTCCTTATGTCTCTCTCCTCCTCCTCTCTCTGGTAGTTCAAGGATGAGGTGGTGAAGGAGGTGGTGGAGAGGATGTGTAATGACTTCTCTGGCCAGTGCTGCACCCACAAAGCTGCACCCACAAAAAGAAAAAAATGTGGAGACAATGCCAACCCAACTCAACCCTACTTGGTGAAGACAGGAACCACAGGCAACCGGTGAAAATCACAGGCATATGGGCTACCATGTCAGGTAAAATAGTCTTACTGAAAGACCTTGTATAAAAAATATTGATGGGAATACCTTAATACTTGATGTCTTTTATTTTCAGAGAATCCACAGCTCCTGTTTGAAGGGACCGTGTTCCTGCCACTCCACAGAGAAGATCCCCTGACAGGCTGTGAAGAGTACAAGCTTCTCTTCCCACCCTCAGCCATCACTGACACCCTCCTGTTCCTACATCATTAATGTTTTTGGGAACCACGCCAACTTGTTGGGATAGGTATGAAGTCAACTGCCACCAATGGGCAATACTGTGAAATTGTTGATAAAAGAGTAGTCCACAACATCAGGAACACATGCTACCTGAAGAATAGGTTTCTCCACTCTCATATGGAGTAACTCTCCCATGTCACACTGTGATGGTGGTCATTGTAGTCTGTCTGGGATGGAGGATGTCAGTGTAGTCTCTTTCAGAAGGACAGTTTAGTCTCTCTGTGGTGGAGGGGAATCTTGGGGGAGTTGTTACACAACACATTCTTGTTTATTTATTTATTTGTATTTGACATAATTAGAGTTAGTAGATTTGTGACAGCCCCCCAGTGTGTCTGAATTGGAGTCCTAGAATACTGTACTTCCAAATGGTTTAGCATGGGGGGTCAGGTTCAGTACTAGATTTGGGCCGAGGTCCAATAGTGTCCTACCTACAAAATGTTTTGTACATATAATAATTTTGTTCATATAATAATGTTGTACACATAATCATTTTGTTCCTATTTATAATAGTTCCTGCAATTTCCTGTAAATGTCTTTATCAATTAGTAATCCACAGTATGATTATGTATTTGTGTATGTTGTTTTTTAAATAATAAAATGCTGAGACAATACTATGACATTCATTGTCTTCTTCATATTTCCAAGACATCTCAAGACATCTTAAGACATCTTCATATTTCTGTGTGAATAAATGTAAATAAATGGCATTTAGGAAAAGACAAAGCAATCTCACACAAGTATACTTTTGATAAAATAAGCTGTATTTCCATGCAGGAAAATCAGTCCAATAACATGTGAATAAATGTAAATAAATGGCATTTAGGAAAAGACAAAGCACAAGTATACTTTTGATCAAATAAGCTGTATTTCCAAGCAGGAAAATCAGTCCAATAACATCGCTAAGTCTGTTATTGTTATTGTTTGTACCAGTGATTAAGCCATAGGGCACTTAGTAACACATGGCTACTTGGTATGTAGGAGATCTCATCTGTCACTCACGGTCAATGTCACCTCCCTTTTCTTCCTTGAACCTCCCACGTCAGGTGGTGCGACTGTCTATGGACTATAATCCAATCACGTCTTCAACAATTGCACTCCGATACGACGGACCCCCTTTAGAAATGACTTACGCCAAATTGGTGCAACCCAGGCCAGATCTTTACTTTGTACAATTTATCAGGGGAGAGCGCGAACGCAGTCCCCCACTACCAGAAATTATGCAATCGAGATTTCTACATTTGAGAAATTCGATGGGGTCAGTACAGCCGAATGTGCAATGGCTGAGCCTCGCCCATGGTGAACCACCTTCTTGATCATGGTGTCTCCCTTGCCAGGTAAGTATGAGTTGTACACGTCGGTCGTGGGCAAGTGACTGTGGTGCACAAACTACTGGTCCACGGTGTGGCTCAGTCATTTCCCCATCATGCATTGCGGCATATATAACATGTACAGCTACAGCATATTTTACAGTCCATCTGAGATCTTAAACTAAGCAAGAACACTGTATATCCGCCAGTATAACGAATAGAGTTCAGACGCATCGGCCAAATGGATTCAATGTGTTTTCTTTAATGTGTCGTTCCTTGTTTGTGAGTGAGAGTCGAGAGGACCGTGAGACACCCGGCTGCAATGCCGACATTGAACACAGGGAGAGTGGCGGCGCTGTTGCACACTCATTTGACGCACCGAGTCTACAGTAGTGCAATGTCTATACTCACTACGCGTTGTGATTGACAGTGTCCATACTCGCTACGCCAATCAGATGACAGTGTCCATACCCGCTACACCAATCAGATGGCAGAGCCGGGTATAGACATCCCAATCAGATACCGGTTTGACTGTTTGTCCAGCCTTCAGCACAGAGGTTTGACTGGTTCAATGAAGACAGTCACGCCTTCAGCACAGAGCGAACTGAGCAGAAAAGCGATCAGACTCTAGCCTTCAAAACGAGTGAGTAACTAAGTCATTTTGATATAAATTACTACACACTGTGTGTGTACTTATTCTTTTAATAAGTCAAAGTATTTCTGTGTAAATGAAGCAATGTCCTTCACGAAGCATGCTAGTTAGCGCGTTAACTAGTTCTTTTCACTCCGAGCAGTGTCGACATCGATGGGGGTCTCCAATCGACTCCATTCAAAGTGATTTACATTCCCTGTCCTCTCCCCTGTCCGGACACATTTGAATTTTCACCGTAAGCCCCGGTAAGGCGACGTTATTAACCCGCAAAGAGTGTATCCCGGGCACCGTCTTTGTCCGCGAATAACACCTACCGCGGACAAAGACAATGCCCGGGATACACTCTCTAACACCGGCTAGGAAGGTGGTAAAAATACAAGACTATGCTGGATAACTCCACCATCAGTATACGGTCAGTTTGAGCCATCAGGCATCATTCTGGCACCCCGGGAAGTAATGTTTTGAACCCCGAGAGCATGCATATATGTCTAACCCGAAAATAGTACACTCTCCTCGGCCACTGCACGCGCCTACAGCACCGTGTATTCGGCACGGTTCTTTGCCGGTGTGAAAGCCCTATCCTATCCCTCTGCCTCTCCACTCAATTAATCCTTTATTCATTCATTCATGTATGAATCCACCCATTAGTCCATTATGGACAGTGCGCTAGTTATGGGTGATTGTCAAATGTTTCAGATGTACACATGATTGGTGAAGATGATATGTACTGTCTGTCAGACCATATATCTTTTTTTTAATTCTGGCCCAATATGATTTTCTCTCTCTCCTCCTCTCTCACCCTTATGTCTCTCTCTCCTCCTCTCCTCCTCGTGGCTCTCTCTCCTCCTCTCTCACCCTTATGTCTCTCTCTCCTCCTCTCCTCCTCATGTCTCTCTCCTCCTCTCTCACTCTCATGTCTCTCTCTCCTCCTCATGTCTCTCTCCTCCTTATGTCTCTCTCCTCCTCTCCTCCTCATGTCTCTCTCTCTCCTCCTTATGTCTCTCTCCTCCTTATGTCTCTCTCCTCCTCCTCTCTCTGGTAGTTCAAGGATGAGGTGGTGAAGGAGGTGGTGGAGAGGATGTGTAATGACTTCTCTGGCCAGTGCTGCACCCACAAAGCTGCACCCACAAAAAGAAAACAATGTGGAGACAACGCCAACCCAACTCAACGCTACTTGGTGAAGACAGGAACCACAGGCAACCGGTGAAAATCACAGGCATATGGGCTACCATGTCAGGTAAAATAGTCTTACTGAAAGACCTTGTATAAAAAATATTGATGGGAATCTATAGCCTGTATACCTTAATACTTGATGTCTTTTATTTTCAGAGAATCCACAGCTCCTGTTTGAAGGGACCGTGTTCCTGCCACTCCACAGAGAAGATCCCCTGACAGGCTGTGAAGAGTGAGGGAGCAAAGCTTCTCTTCCCACCCTCAGCCATCACTGACTCCCTCCTGTTCCTACATCATAAAACATTTTGGGAACCATGCCAACTTGTTGGGATAGGTATGAAGTCAACTGCCACCAATGGGCAATACTGTGAAATTGTTGATAAAAGAGTAGTCCACAACATCAGGAACACATGCTACCTGAAGAGTAAGTTTCTCCACTCTCATATGGAGTAACTCTCCCATGTCACACTGTGATGGTGGTCATTGTAGTCTGTCTGGGATGGAGGATGTCAGTGTAGTCTCTTTCAGAAGGACAGTTTAGTCTCTCTGTGGTGGAGGGGAATCTTGGGGGAGTTGTTACACAACAAACACATTCTTGTTTATTTATTTATTTGTATTTTACATAATTAGAGTTAGTAGATTTGTGACAGCCCCCCAGTGTGTCTGAATTGGAGTCCTAGTATACTGTACTTCCAAATGGTTTAGCATGGGGGGTCAGGTTCAGTACTAGATTTGGGCCGAGGTCCAATAGTGTCCTACCTACAAAAGGTTTTGTACATATAATCATTTTGTTCATATAATAATGTTGTACACATAATCATTTTGTTCCTATTTATAATAGTTCCTGCAATTTCCTGTAAATGTCTTTATCAATTAGTAATCCACAGTATGATTATGTATTTGTGTATGTTGTTTTTTAAATAATAAAATGCTGAGACAATACTATGACATTCATTGTGTTCTTCATATTTCCAAGACATCTCAAGACATCTTAAGACATCTTCATATTTCTGTGTGAATAAATGTAAATAAATGGCATTTAGGAAAAGACAAAGCACTCTCACACAAGTATACTTTTGATAAAATAAGCTTTATTTCCATGCAGGAAAATCAGTCCAATAACATGTGAATAAATGTAAATAAATGGCATTTAGGAAAAGACAAAGCACAAGTATACTTTTGATCAAATAAGCTGTATTTCCAAGCAGGAAAATCAGTCACCTAGTGAAAAAATAAAATGTGCACCTAGTAACACATGGCTACTTGGTATGCAGGAGATCTCTGTCACTCTCGGTCAATGTCACCTCCCCTTTATTCCTTGAACCTCCCACGTCAGGTGATGCGACTGTGTATGGAATATTAACCAATCACGTCATCAACAATTGCACTCCGATACGACGGACCCCCGTTCGCAGAAGCCGAGTCTATCGTCGTGCAATGTCCATACTCACTACGCGTTGTGATTGACAGTGTCCATACTCGCTACGCCAATCAGATGACAGTGTCCATACTCGCTACACCAATCAGATGGCAGAGCCGAGTATAGACATCCCAATCAGATACCGGTTTGACTGTTTGTCCCGCCTTCAGCACAGAGGTTTGACTGTTTGAATGAAGACAGTCACGCCTTCAGCACAGAGCGAGCTGAGCAGAAGAGCGATCAGACTCTAGCCTTCAAAACGAGTGAGTAACTAAGTCATTTTGATATTAATATTTAATATTTTAATAAGTCAAAGTATTTCTGTGTAAATGAAGCAATGTCCTTCACGAAGCATGCTAGTTAGCGCGTTAGCTAGTTCTTTTCACTCCGAGCAGTGTCGACATCGATGGGGGTCTCCAATCGACTCCATTCAAAGTGATTTACATTCCCTGTCCTCTCCCCTGTCCGGACACATTTGAATTTTCACCGTAAGCCCCGGTAAGGCGACGTTATTAACCCGCAAAGAGTGTATCCCGGGCACCGTCTTTGTCCGCGAATAACACCGGCTAACACCGGCTAGGAAGGTGGTAAAAATACAAGACTATGCTGGATAACTCCACCATCAGTATACGGTCAGTTTGAGCCATCAGGCATCATTCTGGCACCCCGGGAAGTAATGTTTTGAACCCCGAGAGCATGCATATATGTCTATCCGAAAATAGTACACTCTCCTCGGCCACTGCACGCGCCTCTCCTCGGTAACGTGGAGGAACGAAAAGCTTACAGCACCGTGTATTCGGCACGGTTCTTTGCCGGTGTGAAAGCCCTATCCTATCCCTCTGCCTCTCCACTCAATTAATCCTTTATTCATTCATTCATTCATGTATGAATCCACCCATTAGTCCATTATGGACAGTGCGCTAGTTATGGGTGATTGTCAAATGTTTCAGATTTACACATGATTGGTGAAGATGATATGTACTGTCTGTCAGACCATATATCTTTTTTTTTATTCTGGCCCAATATGATTTTCTCTCTCTCCTCCTCTCTCACCCTTATGTCTCTCTCTCCTCCTCTCCTCCTCATGTCTCTCTCTCCTCCTCATGTCTCTCTCCTCCTCTCTCACTCTCATGTCTCTCTCTCCTCCTCTCTCACTCTCATGTCTCTCTCCTCCTCTCTCACCCTCATGTCTCTCTCTCCTCCTCTCTCACTCATGTCTCTCTCTCCTCCTCTCTCACTCTCATGTCTCTCTCCTCCTCTCTCACTCTCATGTCTCTCTCCTCCTCTCTCACTCTCATGTCTCTCTCTCCTCCTCATGTCTCTCTCTCCTCCTCATGTCTCTCTCCTCCTTATGTCTCTCTCCTCCTCTCCTCCTCATGTCTCTCTCTCCTCCTTATGTCTCTCTCCTCCTTATGTCTCTCTCCTCCTCTCCTCCTCATGTCTCTCTCTCTCCTCCTTATGTTTCTCTCCTCCTTATGTCTCTCTCCTCCTCCTCTCTCTGGTAGTTCAAGGATGAGGTGGTGAAGGAGGTGGTGGAGAGGATGTGTAATGACTTCTCTGGCCAGTGCTGCACCCACAAAGCTGCACCCACAAAAAGAAAAAAATGTGGAGACAATGCCAACCCAACTCAACCCTACTTGGTGAAGACAGGAACCACAGGCAACCGGTGAAAATCACAGGCATATGGGCTACCATGTCAGGTAAAATAGTCTTACTGAAAGACCTTGTATAAAAAATATTGATGGGAATACCTTAATACTTGATGTCTTTTATTTTCAGAGAATCCACAGCTCCTGTTTGAAGGGACCGTGTTCCTGCCACTCCACAGAGAAGATCCCCTGACAGGCTGTGAAGAGTACAAGCTTCTCTTCCCACCCTCAGCCATCACTGACACCCTCCTGTTCCTACATCATTAATGTTTTTGGGAACCACGCCAACTTGTTGGGATAGGTATGAAGTCAACTGCCACCAATGGGCAATACTGTGAAATTGTTGATAAAAGAGTAGTCCACAACATCAGGAACACATGCTACCTGAAGAATAGGTTTCTCCACTCTCATATGGAGTAACTCTCCCATGTCACACTGTGATGGTGGTCATTGTAGTCTGTCTGGGATGGAGGATGTCAGTGTAGTCTCTTTCAGAAGGACAGTTTAGTCTCTCTGTGGTGGAGGGGAATCCTGGGGGAGTTGTTACACAACACATTCTTGTTTATTTATTTATTTGTATTTGACATAATTAGAGTTAGTAGATTTGTGACAGCCCCCCAGTGTGTCTGAATTGGAGTCCTAGTATACTGTACTTCCAAATGGTTTAGCATGGGGGGTCAGGTTCAGTACTAGATTTGGGCCGAGGTCCAATAGTGTCCTACCTACAAAATGTTTTGTACATATAATAATTTTGTTCATATAATAATGTTGTACACATAATCATTTTGTTCCTATTTATAATAGTTCCTGCAATTTCCTGTAAATGTCTTTATCAATTAGTAATCCACAGTATGATTATGTATTTGTGTATGTTGTTTTTTAAATAATAAAATGCTGAGACAATACAATGACATTCATTGTCTTCTTCATATTTCCAAGACATCTCAAGACATCTTAAGACATCTTCATATTTCTGTGTGAATAAATGTAAATAAATGGCATTTAGGAAAAGACAAAGCAATCTCACACAAGTATACTTTTGATAAAATAAGCTGTATTTCCATGCAGGAAAATCAGTCCAATAACATGTGAATAAATGTAAATAAATGGCATTTAGGAAAAGACAAAGCACAAGTATACTTTTGATCAAATAAGCTGTATTTCCAAGCAGGAAAATCAGTCCAATAACATCGCTAAGTCTGTTATTGTTAGTACCAGTGATTAAGCCATAGGGCACTTAGTAACACATGGCTACTTGGTATGTAGGAGATCTCATCTGTCACTCACGGTCAATGTCACCTCCCTTTTCTTCCTTGAACCTCCCACGTCAGGTGGTGCGACTGTCTATGGACTATTATCCAATCACGTCTTCAACAATTGCACTCCGATACGACGGACCCCCTTTAGTAATGACTTACGCCAAATTGGTGCAACCCAGGCCAGATCTTTACTTTGTACAATTTATCAGGGGAGAGCGCGAACGCAGTCCCCCACTACCAGAAATTATGCAATCGAGATTTCTACATTTGAGAAATTCGATGGGGTCAGTACAGCCGAATGTGCAATGGCTGAGCCTCGCCCATGGTGAACCACCTTCTTGATCATGGTGTCTCCCTTGCCAGGTAAGTATGAGTTGTACACGTCGGTCGTGGGCAAGTGACTGTGGTGCACAAACTACAGGTCCACGGTGTGGCTCAGTCATTTCCCCATCATGCATTGCGGCATATATAACATGTACAGCTACAGCATATTTTACAGTCCATCTGAGATCTTAAACTAAGCAAGAACACTGTATATCCGCCAGTATAACGAATAGAGTTCAGACGCATCGGCCAAATGGATTCAATGTGTTTTCTTTAATGTGTCGTTCCTTGTTTGTGAGTGAGAGTCGAGAGGACCGTGAGACACCCGGCTGCAATGCCGACATTGAACACAGGGAGAGTGGCGGCGCTGTTGCACACTCATTTGACTAGAAGCCGAGTCTATCGTCGTGCAATGTCCATACTCACTACGCGTTGTGATTGACAGTGTCCATACTCGCTACGCCAATCAGATGACAGTGTCCATACTAGCTACACCAATCAGATGGCAGAGCCGAGTATAGACATCCCAATCAGATACCGGTTTGACTGTTTGTCCCGCCTTCAGCACAGAGGTTTGACTGTTTGAATGAAGACAGTCACGCCTTCAGCACAGAGCGAGCTGAGCAGAAGAGCGATCAGACTCTAGCCTTCAAAACGAGTGTGTAACTAAGTCATTTTGATATTAATATTTAATATTTTAATAAGTCAAAGTATTTCTGTGTAAATGAAGCAATGTCCTTCACGAAGCATGCTAGTTAGCGCGTTAGCTAGTTCTTTTCACTCCGAGCAGTGTCGACATCGATGGGGGTCTCCAATCGACTCCATTCAAAGTGATTTACATTCCCTGTCCTCTCCCCTGTCCGGACACATTTGAATTTTCACCGTAAGCCCCGGTAAGGCGACGTTATTAACCCGCAAAGAGTGTATCCCGGGCACCGTCTTTGTCCGCGAATAACACCGGCTAACACCGGCTAAGAAGGTGGTAAAAATACAAGACTATGCTGGATAACTCCACCATCAGTATACGGTCAGTTTGAGCCATCAGGCATCATTCTGGCACCCCGGGAAGTAATGTTTTGAACCCCGAGAGCATGCATATATGTCTATCCGAAAATAGTACACTCTCCTCGGCCACTGCACGCGCCTCTCCTCGGTAACGTGGAGGAACGAAAAGCTTACAGCACCGTGTATTCGGCACGGTTCTTTGCCGGTGTGAAAGCCCTATCCTATTCCTCTGCCTCTCCACTCAATTAATCCTTTATTCATTCATTCATTCATGTATGAATCCACCCATTAGTCCATTATGGACAGTGCGCTAGTTATGGGTGATTGTCAAATGTTTCAGATTTACACATGATTGGTGAAGATGATATGTACTGTCTGTCAGACCATATATCTTTTTTTTTATTCTGGCCCAATATGATTTTCTCTCTCTCCTCCTCTCTCACCCTTATGTCTCTCTCTCCTCCTCTCCTCCTCATGTCTCTCTCTCCTCCTCATGTCTCTCTCCTCCTCTCTCACTCTCATGTCTCTCTCTCCTCCTCTCTCACTCTCATGTCTCTCTCCTCCTCTCTCACCCTCATGTCTCTCTCTCCTCCTCTCTCACTCATGTCTCTCTCTCCTCCTCTCTCACTCTCATGTCTCTCTCCTCCTCTCTCACTCTCATGTCTCTCTCCTCCTCTCTCACTCTCATGTCTCTCTCTCCTCCTCATGTCTCTCTCTCCTCCTCATGTCTCTCTCCTCCTTATGTCTCTCTCCTCCTCTCCTCCTCATGTCTCTCTCTCTCCTCCTTATGTCTCTCTCCTCCTTATGTCTCTCTCCTCCTCTCCTCCTCATGTCTCTCTCTCTCCTCCTTATGTTTCTCTCCTCCTTATGTCTCTCTCCTCCTCCTCTCTCTGGTAGTTCAAGGATGAGGTGGTGAAGGAGGTGGTGGAGAGGATGTGTAATGACTTCTCTGGCCAGTGCTGCACCCACAAAGCTGCACCCACAAAAAGAAAAAAATGTGGAGACAATGCCAACCCAACTCAACCCTACTTGGTGAAGACAGGAACCACAGGCAACCGGTGAAAATCACAGGCATATGGGCTACCATGTCAGGTAAAATAGTCTTACTGAAAGACCTTGTATAAAAAATATTGATGGGAATACCTTAATACTTGATGTCTTTTATTTTCAGAGAATCCACAGCTCCTGTTTGAAGGGACCGTGTTCCTGCCACTCCACAGAGAAGATCCCCTGACAGGCTGTGAAGAGTACAAGCTTCTCTTCCCACCCTCAGCCATCACTGACACCCTCCTGTTCCTACATCATTAATGTTTTTGGGAACCACGCCAACTTGTTGGGATAGGTATGAAGTCAACTGCCACCAATGGGCAATACTGTGAAATTGTTGATAAAAGAGTAGTCCACAACATCAGGAACACATGCTACCTGAAGAATAGGTTTCTCCACTCTCATATGGAGTAACTCTCCCATGTCACACTGTGATGGTGGTCATTGTAGTCTGTCTGGGATGGAGGATGTCAGTGTAGTCTCTTTCAGAAGGACAGTTTAGTCTCTCTGTGGTGGAGGGGAATCCTGGGGGAGTTGTTACACAACACATTCTTGTTTATTTATTTATTTGTATTTGACATAATTAGAGTTAGTAGATTTGTGACAGCCCCCCAGTGTGTCTGAATTGGAGTCCTAGTATACTGTACTTCCAAATGGTTTAGCATGGGGGGTCAGGTTCAGTACTAGATTTGGGCCGAGGTCCAATAGTGTCCTACCTACAAAATGTTTTGTACATATAATAATTTTGTTCATATAATAATGTTGTACACATAATCATTTTGTTCCTATTTATAATAGTTCCTGCAATTTCCTGTAAATGTCTTTATCAATTAGTAATCCACAGTATGATTATGTATTTGTGTATGTTGTTTTTTAAATAATAAAATGCTGAGACAATACTATGACATTCATTGTGTTCTTCATATTTCCAAGACATCTCAAGACATCTTAAGACATCTTCATATTTCTGTGTGAATAAATGTAAATAAATGGCATTTAGGAAAAGACAAAGCAATCTCACACAAGTATACTTTTGATAAAATAAGCTGTATTTCCATGCAGGAAAATCAGTCCAATAACATGTGAATAAATGTAAATAAATGGCATTTAGGAAAAGACAAAGCACAAGTATACTTTTGATCAAATAAGCTGTATTTCCAAGCAGGAAAATCAGTCCAATAACATCGCTAAGTCTGTTATTGTTAGTACCAGTGATTAAGCCATAGGGCACTTAGTAACACATGGCTACTTGGTATGTAGGAGATCTCATCTGTCACTCACGGTCAATGTCACCTCCCTTTTCTTCCTTGAACCTCCCACGTCAGGTGGTGCGACTGTCTATGGACTATTATCCAATCACGTCTTCAACAATTGCACTCCGATACGACGGACCCCCTTTAGTAATGACTTACGCCAAATTGGTGCAACCCAGGCCAGATCTTTACTTTGTACAATTTATCAGGGGAGAGCGCGAACGCAGTCCCCCACTACCAGAAATTATGCAATCGAGATTTCTACATTTGAGAAATTCGATGGGGTCAGTACAGCCGAATGTGCAATGGCTGAGCCTCGCCCATGGTGAACCACCTTCTTGATCATGGTGTCTCCCTTGCCAGGTAAACTATAGAACTATGTAACTATGTAACTATAGAACCACAAAGGCCCAAAAAACAAGACTCCAGACAGCCCAAAATAAACTGGTTAGGCTTCTGCTAGGCCTCAACCCTAGGACACATCTAACCGCTGCTCATTTTTTGAGCCTTGATTGGCTACGAGTAGTTGACAGAGTGCAGCAGCTTGCACTGGGCCTGGTCTTCAAGATACGCTACACCACAAAGACACCCAAGTACCTGTCAACATACTTCCAAAAAGTGAACAAAGTCCACACATACAATACCAGAGGAAGCTCCACGAACCACGTTCAACCGCGTTGCACCACAAACAAGGGGTTAAACTCGTTTGCAAACTATGCAGTAAAAATGTGGAACGCCCTTCCTATAATCTTAAAGGAGTGCAAAACACTGCCCACCTTCAAAACCACTCTCAAAAAACATTTACAGGAGGCTGCAATCCGCAACTGGACCCTCTAAATCAAAAATCGGATTAAAAGACCCGAACTACCCACTGTACATACTTTGTGTTTTGTCCCCCGCCCCCACCTGTGGTGTATGTCCCCACCTGTCCTACCCGCTGTACATACCTTATGTTTTGTTGTATTGTTCTTCCCATGATGGATGTATGTTTATCTTGTAGATAGTACTAGTTATTTGTCTGTATTATCTTGTAGATAGTACTAGTTTTTTTGTCTGTCTTACATGTAACGATGAATTGAGAATCAAGGACCCCAATTGAAATAAGCCAGTGGCTTTCTTGGGTTTTTATCCTGTTAGTTGACCTTGTATGTATTATGTACTTTCATGTACCTACTTCTGCAAATCTTCTAATAAAGTTTTCAATCAATCAATCAAGTTGACTGACCATCTAGCCCAGACCTAGGCATTGCATGCGGCCCTATGGCTGTCCCTGGCTGGCTCTGTGTGAGGTAAAAAAAAAAGTGTTTTCATAATAATAGAAATAACGTAAATAAGTGTAGGCAATGCGTCCAGAACAATTGCATTGCTTTTATTTTGAAGGCGACAATTTTATTTTCAATTTACGTATGTGCGTGCGTGACTATGTTATGGCGCTTTTCCACTACCGTGCCGACCCGTGCCGTACCGGTTTGTTTTGCTTTCTCCACTGCCAACCGAGCAGGGCCGAGCCGTTTTAGTTCTCGTTTCAGAGGGGTAGCGAGAGGTACTTTTTGCCAGGCTGTGTGTGACGTGTGACGCTGCAGATTGTTGATTGGTCAATGAAAATCGTCACAACATCGTCATTCCATGTTCAGAGTTCATCCTCAACCGCCATTTTTAAATACCACAACAGATTTCGCTCTCGGAAAATGTCACTTACTGTTTCTGTAATAACTTATTAATAAAGATTTGAAAAATTATGATAACCATCTTATTATCTTAGTTTAATGTCATTTCAATGCATCATAGTCATTTCAATGCATCATAGATCGCTATTATGGCGATGTGCTGTGCCTATGCTAGACATGCATTGTCGGTGTGTGTGCACTGCTTTTATATCACAAAATGTACATTTGATAAGTAAAGGTAAGCTGATGCAGAAGGGTTAATGCATGAATGAATGGACTTTATTGTCATTGCTACAGTACAGGTACCAAACAACGAAATTTAGGAGGGGTGGCTCCCCTGGTGTTAGGAAAAAAAAAAAAAAAAAAAAACTTTTAGAAAAAGAATAAAATCACAAGAAGGTAAGGAGCTGGTTTACATAAATAAAGGCTATGTACACAATCCACTGTACTATACTGCACAGATAGTCAACTAGGGTTGTCATATTGCACAAAAGTATTTTTTCACGTTATTTAAAGTGTCACAGTTTGCAGGCTTGAAATGTACATGTTTGTGCCTCAGCACTAGCTGCCATACAATCCGTCCAGACTGTCCTGGGCCCAGAACTTAGGCCTTTGCTGTGTTCAGGGCCTTGACGGCCCTGTGGTAGAAGCAGTTCTTCAGTCTGTTTGTCTTAGCGGCCGGGGTCCTGTACCTCCTTTTCGAGGGCAGCCTGATAAAGTGTACGTGCCCAGGGTGGGTCGGGTCCCTGGAGATCTTGGAGGCCTTCCTGAGACAGCGTGTGTTGTACAGCTCTTCCAGAGAGGGGAGGGGGGCGCCGGTGATCTTCTGTGCTGTTCTCACGACTCTCTGTAGCGCGTTTCTCTCCGCTGTTGTGCAGCTGTAGAACCAGTTGCAGATGCCGTAGGTGAGGATGCTCTCCACTGCGCCGCGGTAGAAGGCCACCAGTATCTCCTGCTTGTTGTGTTCTTTCCTGAGGCATCTCAGGGTGTATAGCCGCTGTTGTGCCCTCTTGATGGTGCCTTTTGTGTTGTCCTTCCAGGCCAGGTCATCCCGCATGTGATGTCCCAGGAATCGGAGGGTTGAGACTCTCTCCACGCTCTCTCCATCGATGAGCAGGGGCTGGATCTCGGACTTTTTCCTCCTGAAGTCTACGATGAATTCCTGGGTCTTTGACTTGTTTAGCAGCAGGTTGTTAACCTTGCACAGCTTGCTCAGTTGCTCTACCTCATCCCTGTACGCCGCCTCGTCCCCCTCGAGATACATGCTTTTGTTATTACCCGTTTGGACTATTGTAACGGTCTCCTTTCTGGTCTTCCGTAGAAAACTATTGGCCAGCTGCAATTAGTCCAAAATGCAGCAGCGAGAGTTTAACCAAAACAAGCAGAAGAGCTCATATAACTCCTATTTTAGAGACTCTACACTGGCTTCCTGTTAAGTTCAGAATAGATGTTAAGATCCTTCTGCTTGTTTATAAAGCTCTCACTGGCACAGCACCAGAATATCTGAAAGACCTTTTGCTAGTATATCAGCCCAATAGAGCTCTCAGGTCTTCTGATGCTGGCTTGCTCTGTGTACCACATGTACAAAAGAAGAAGATTTGGTGAGGCTGCATTCTGCCAATGCACTGCCAGTTTACATTAGGGATGCAACCTCAGCAAATTTCAATAAGTTAAGACAAAAAACCTTCTCCCCAAAAAATATTTTTAATATTGCCTTTAAATGACTAAATTATGAAATTATGATTATAATGATTAAAGCCCTTTGAGCTGCAACGTTTGCAGGAAAAGTGCTATACAAATAAAAGTATAAAGTAATAATAAAATAAGAATTGGCCGACACCAATTCAATTCCATCCTGCGTCTAAATAACATTAGGTCTAATTGCTTACGAATAACATAAATGGCAACCCCTGATTTTGTATGTATATCAAGGAAGGGTTAATACAGACCTGGGCATTGTATGGTATGGCTGTCCCTGGCCGGCCCTGTATGAGGTCAATATTATAATTTATTTTTTTCATAATAATTGTGAAGAGTGGTCGTGTGATTCGACACCTCGTCGCGCTAAAAGTAGGTAAAGAAACATTGCGCGTCTAGTGTTAAGGCTCGCTGATATGTTTGTTTTTTAACAGAGGGGATTTGGACAATTAACACTAATAACATGTTTTTTTTAATAGGATATACTTCAACAGACATAACAAATTATATTATTTGTTCATAATTATAATATCATATATAATTATATTATATTATAACCTGCATTACAGAGGGGATTGAAATTCCACTATTTATTTATTTTTTAAATTGTGACATACATTCTTTGCCTTATATGGTCATCATGCTGATGGAATGGGTGGTTGCTAAAACAATATTTCATAGACAAGCTGCATCTTTTAAGTTTTTGAAAACAAACTTCAATGATGAAAGTCATTGAACTGAAACTTCAACTCCAACTGTGTTCTTTTCAGGAAAGACAGAAAAGTTACATTCAAACCACAAACCTTGCTGGTGAAATGCAGTCGTGCAATACTATGAATTCCAACGCCTTCCAGTTCTACAAGTCTCAGACTGCTCTTTTAGGCCTCTACTCCACTGTTGCCAGTGGCGAGGAGCCCCAAAGTGACTCTGACTCTGACGACTTATCAGGTAAGGGCTAACCTTTATTTTCTCCCTTATCTGCTAATCTTTGTTATTTGGTTTTGTTTGTGTAAGCAAATTATTCATACTCTACATGCCTGTCCTGTTTGGTCTGCAGCTTGGGGCTTCTCTCCTGCTGGGCCAAGAGTAGGGAGCCCTGCTAGCAGCCAGAGAGACCATTTGCTTTTGGAGATCACCCTTCTTCTATCCCGGCTCTCTGAACTTTCTCTCTCAGATCGACCTAGAGCGGACCCTCTGCCTGGCCCCAGCAACCCTCAGCCTGGCCCCAGCAGTGCTCGGCCCAACCAACACACGAGAGGCAGGGACTGGGTAGATGGACCAGTGGTCCAACCAAACCGCAAGAGAGCCAGGCCTGGCCCCAGCAACCCTCTGCCTGGCCCTAGCAACCCTCTGCCTGGCCCCAGCAACCCTCTGCCTGGCCCTAGCAACCCTCTGCCTGGCCCCAGCAACCCTCTTCCCAACCACAACAAGAGAGGCAGGGACCGGGGTGACGGACCAGTGGTCCACCCAAACCGCAAAAGAGCCAGGCCTGGCCCCAGCAACCCTCTGCCTGGCCCTAGCAACCCTCTGCCTGGCCCCAGCAACCCTCTTCCCAACCACAACAAGAGAGGCAGGGACCGGGGAGACGGACCAGTGGTCCAACCAAACCGCAAGAGAGCCAGGCCTGGCCCCAGCAACCCTCTGCCTGGCCCCAGCAACCCTCTGCCTGGCCCTAGCAACCCTCTGCCTGGCCCCAGCAACCCTCTGCCTGGCCCTAGCAACCCTCTGCCTGGCCCCAGCAACCCTCTGCCTGGCCCCAGCAACCCTCTTCCCAACCACAAAAAGAGAGGCAGGGACCGGGGAGACGGACCAGTGGTCCACCCAAACTGCAAGCTACTCAGGATATGAGACCATGGGCCCTATTATGCACTTCTTAACTTGCCGTCTTAAGTGTTAATTAAGACGCACCGCCAGGTTAAGACCTACCGCCACCCTTATTATGCGCTTCATACGCGCTACTGCTATTATGCAGGTGTCGATAGGCGCCCACACATAAGACGTAAAACTCCCGTGCATATATTGCTCATTGTGGGAGTGTTCATATGGTAATGAAGTGCACTAGGCGCCCCTGCTATTATGCGATCTGACTTTGCTCCTATCGCTAAGAAGTCGTTTGAAAAGTTCTTAAGTTTAGACTTCATGCACGTTTTGAAACACGAGCGCGCCTCCGCGGTTTGCGCATGCATGTGGGCACACATGAACACGCACGTGGCTCCACGGCAAGACGTCAATTACGATCACAGTATAAATGCTTTATTTCAGAAGGGAGAGGCAGAGAAGCGCGCTGACCTCCTTCTTAGGACTTCCATAATAGCATAGCGCTAATGACTCAACGCAGCCGGTTCTTAAAGGGAATGGCACCTGGCACGCTGATTGGGTTGATTGAGAAGACGCCCAAAACACACCCATGACTAATTTCTTTGCTTAGCGCCGGGTTTTAGGTGCCCACTACAGCACGCATAATAGCAAAGTGGCCTTGACCACGCCTCCACGTCTTAAGTTTAGATCTACCGCCTCGTCTTATTGATGAAGTGCATAATAGGGCCCCATGTCTCAAGAACTCAATTAGGACATGAGGACTTAAACATCCCATTTATCTTTCAATGTATCATTCAATTTAATTTAAGAATTAATTTGTTATATTTTAATTGCAATATTATTGACTTTGTGTTGGCTCTTTTAGAAACATAAGTAAGTATTTGTTGTAGTATTTTAAAGTAGTGTTATAAATGTAATGTTTGAATTCTAAATAAACATTTTAAATGATCACTGACTGCTGTTTTTGTTACATAATGTACTGTGTCCATTACTTTTTGTATTATTGAGATTGCAATATCGATAGTCATACAATATATTGTGCAGCCCTAGCCTAATAGCCGCTACTAAACTGTATTTGAAGTTTCTCTGAGGAGATTGTCATTTTAATACCTTACTGTGTGTCTCATTATGCAGAATAACTCTTCAGTCAACATCCTTTAGATAGAAACGGTGCTAATTGACTGCAGTTCAACTAGATAACTTTGCTAAATTCAGCTATTTCAGTAGGCACTCAGGTAAAGCAAACACCAATAAACAAGTGTATTAATTCATAAAAATCCATCTATCTATATTGCTGTGGAAAACCTGAATTACACATATTTTCTATAAGTTCGGAATGTCTAATTTGAAGTGCTGTATAGTGTAATATTATTTTGTATTGAGTGAGTGTCACAAGCGTCTTGCAATATGGAATTGCACATCGATAGTGCCGTACTCCACACATGACATAGTAAAACGAATATGTTCTCCACGTAAGGCTTGCTGATATGTTAGTTTTTTTAGCAGAGGGGAGTATGGACAACTACTAATAACGTGTTTTTTTATAGGATATATTTCAACAGACATAACAAATAATATTATTTGTTCATAATTATAATATAATATATAATTATATTATATTATAACCTGCATTACAGAGGGGATTGAAATTCTGCTATTTAAAGGAGCAAGGCGTAACTTTGTTGGAACACTGCCACCTCTGGCCGTGCGGCGAAATTCATTTTGAAGTTCCAAACAACAACTTCCTCCCAAAAGTAATTATACATAATATTATAATAGACTTGCATTGTCAGACATTAGCTGTTGTGTTTCTGCATATGCACACGATTTGAAGAGGAAGCTACCAGATACAAAAAAGGTGACATTTGTGAGTCAATGAGTAGGACACTCCATTGTATTCCCACTTACCCTTAAGTATTTTTTGCTTAAATTATACTATTATAAACTATAATATTTCAATTAAGTAATTTTACCCATAAAAAGATGAGGGAGCACTTACTGTTGCTTAAATACTTAATTCAGTTATGAAGATCACATAATGTAAAGGTCAAATACATTTACATTTCATTCACTGCTGGTGGATGCTGCTATCCCTCATTGTCTTACGTTAGTAAGCGCTACAGTTGCCTCTGCACTAATTACGCATGTAATCGTACCTCGATACCTCGATAACAAAATCGAAGAAAACTTAAACAAACCACGTGACCTTTGGAAGCTACTTAATAGCCAACTAGGTTGCAGTCAAAAACTCAAAACCAGGTCTACAAACATCAGCATAAAATCTGGAGATTCTCTCTTTACAGACAAGCTGGATGTGGCTAAGTGCTTAAACACTTTCTTTACAACCATAGCCACTAAATTAGTTAACAATCTACCACCCCACCCAGGGCGTTATGGTGTAGAGCACATCCGTGCGTTCTACAATAAACTGGGTGTACGCAAAGATGATTTTAAACTCTCCATGGTGTCAAACGATGAGGTGTTTAAAAAACTGGGCGCTCTACACTCAGAAAAGGCCACGGGCCATGACAATATTCCAGCCAGATTTCTAAAAGACTCAGCTGCCTCCATTACCCCAATCATCACCCACATAATAAACCTCTCCATCAAACAGGGACACGTCCCCCTTGACTTTAAAATAGCAAGGGTAACCCCACTGTATAAAAAAGGAAGCAAATTAGACCCAGGCAACTACCGACCTGTTTCTATTCTTAATTCCATCTCGAAACTTATGGAAAAAATAGTTTATGAACAGGTTGATAGGTACCTTACCGAAAAAAATCTGATGTATGAATTTCAATCAGGATTCAGAACATCCCATTCCATTGACACATGCCTTCTCTATTTGAACGACCACATCAACCATGAGGTGGACTCGGGCAAGTACTGCGGCATGGTCATGCTGGACCTCCAGAAGGCCTTCGACACAGTAGATCACCACATATTGTTAGATAAACTGAAAGCAATTGGGTTCGATAGAACATCGGTGAGCTGGATGCAATCCTACTTAGAGGGGAGGGAACAGGTGGTTAGTGTGAACGGAACACTGTCCCCCCCCCTCCCAGTGACCTGCGGCGTTCCACAAGGAAGCATATTGGGACCTTTACTGTTCCTAATATATGTGAATGACATGTCATCAGCATGTGATTGCAATTTGTTCCTGTTCGCGGATGACTCGGCTCTGCTGGTCTCTGACAGGGACATATTGCAGGTGGAAAAAGCGCTAAGCACTGAACTGAGTAGAATCTGCATCTGGCTAGCTGACAATAAACTATCAATACACCTAGGTAAAACTGAAACCATCCTATACGGATCCCCATCTAAACTCAGAAAGGCTGTAAATTTCAAAATAAAAGTGGGTAACATTAATATCACAAGAAAAGAGGATATTACATACCTGGGCTCCATCTTAGAGGCAAATCTTTCCGGAGATAAAATGGCAGCAAAAGTAATCAAAAAAGTGAACCATAGAACTAGATTCTTGTACAGGATATCCTCACTTGTCAGTAAAAACACACTGAGGACCCTATCAGGAGCTCTCATTCAATGTCACTTCGACTATGCCGTAACATCATGGTACTATAGAACCACAAAGGCCCAAAAAACAAGACTCCAGACAGCCCAAAATAAACTGGTTAGGCTTCTGCTAGGCCTCAACCCTAGGACACATCTAACCGCTGCTCATTTTTTTAGCCTTGATTGGCTACGAGTAGTTGACAGAGTGCAGCAGCTTGCACTGGGCCTGGTCTTCAAGATACGCTACACCACAAAGACACCCAAGTACCTGTCAACATACTTCCAAAAAGTGAACAACGTCCACACATACAATACCAGAGGAAGCTCCACGAACCACGTTCAACCGCGTTGCACCACAAACAAGGGGTTAAACTCGTTTGCAAACTATGCAGTAAAAATGTGGAACGCCCTTCCTATAATCTTAAAGGAGTGCAAAACACTGCCCACCTTCAAAACCACTCTCAAAAAACATTTACAGGAGGCTGCAATCCGTAACTGGACCCTCTAAATCAAAAATCTGATTAAAAGACCCGAACTACCCACTGTACATACTTTGTGTTTTGTCCCCCGCCCCCACCTGTGGTGTATGTCCCCACCTGTCCTACCCGCTGTACATACCTTATGTTTTGTTGTATTGTTCTTCCCATGATGGATGTATGTTTATCTTGTAGATAGTACTAGTTATTTGTCTGTATTATCTTGTAGATAGTACTAGTTTTTTTGTCTGTCTTACATGTAACGATGAATTGAGAATCAAGGACCCCAATTGAAATAAGCCAGTGGCTTTCTTGGGTTTTTATCCTGTTAGTTGACCTTGTATGTATTATGTACTTTCATGTACCTACTTCTGCAAATCTTCTAATAAAGTTTTCAATCAATCAATCAAGTTGACTGACCATCTAGCCCAGACCTAGGCATTGCATGCGGCCCTATGGCTGTCCCTGGCTGGCTCTGTGTGAGGTAAAAAAAAAAGTGTTTTCATAATAATAGAAATAACGTAAATAAGTGTAGGCAATGCGTCCAGAACAATTGCATTGCTTTTATTTTGAAGGCGACAATTTTATTTTCAATTTACGTATGTGCGTGCGTGACTATGTTATGGCGCTTTTCCACTACCGTGCCGACCCGTGCCGTACCGGTTTGTTTTGCTTTCTCCACTGCCAACCGAGCAGGGCCGAGCCGTTTTAGTTCTCGTTTCAGAGGGGTAGCGAGAGGTACTTTTTGCCAGGCTGTGTGTGACGTGTGACGCTGCAGATTGTTGATTGGTCAATGAAAATCGTCACAACATCGTCATTCCATGTTCAGAGTTCATCCTCAACCGCCATTTTTAAACCACAACAGATTTCGCTCTTGGAAAATGTCACTTACTGTTTCTGTAATAACTTATTAATAAAGATTTGAAAAATTATGATAACCATCTTATTATCTTAGTTTAATGTCATTTCAATGCATCATAGTCATTTCAATGCATCATAGATCGCTATTATGGCGATGTGCTGTGCCTATGCTAGACATGCATTGTCGGTGTGTGTGCACTGCTTTTATATCACAAAATGTACATTTGATAAGTAAAGGTAAGCTGATGCAGAAGGGTTAATGCATGAATGAATGGACTTTATTGTCATTGCTACAGTACAGGTACCAAACAACGAAATTGAAAACGAATAGGAGGGGTGGCTCCCCTGGTGTTAGGAAAGGAAAAAAAGAAAAAAAAAACTTTTAGAAAAAGAATAAAATCACAAGAAGGTAAGGAGCTGGTTTACATAAATAAAGCCTATGTACACAATCCACTGTACTATACTGCACAGATAGTCAACTAGGGTTGTCATGCTCTGAAGTTCAAAAATGCAAATCAAAATTAGTGAAACACTTAAACGAAGATCTCAAAACCCACTTTGAGAAAATTAAAAAACAATGCAACAAACTATGCAATCAGGTAATTACCATGACCAAATCTGCTAAGAAAAAATACCTCGATAACAAAATCGAAGAAAACTTAAACAAACCACGTGACCTTTGGAAGCTACTTAATAGCCAACTAGGTTGCAGTCAAAAACTCAAAACCAGGTCTACAAACATCAGCATAAAATCTGGAGATTCTCTCCTTACAGACAAGCTGGATGTGGCTAAGTGCTTAAACACTTTCTTTACAACCATAGCCACTAAATTAGTTAACAATCTACCACCCCACTCAGGGCGTTATGGTGTAGAGCACATCCGTGCGTTCTACAATAAACTGGGTGTACGCAAAGATGATTTTAAACTCTCCATGGTGTCAAACGATGAGGTGTTTAAAAAACTGGGCGCTCTACACTCAGAAAAGGCCACGGGCCATGACAATATTCCAGACAGATTTCTAAAAGACTCAGCTGCCTCCATTACCCCAATCATCACCCACATAATAAACCTCTCCATCAAACAGGGACACGTCCCCCTTGACTTTAAAATAGCAAGGGTAACCCCACTGTATAAAAAAGCAAGCAAATTAGACCCAGGCAACTACCGACCTGTTTCTATTCTTAATTCCATCTCGAAACTTATGGAAAAAATAGTTTATGAACAGGTTGAATTTCAATCAGGATTCAGAACATCCCATTCCACTGACACATGCCTTCTCTATTTGAACGACCACATCAACCATGAGGTGGACTCGGGCAAGTACTGCGGCATGGTCATGCTGGACCTCCAGAAGGCCTTCGACACAGTAGATCACCACATATTGTTAGATAAACTGAAAGCAATTGGGTTCGATAGAACATCGGTGAGCTGGATGCAATCCTACTTAGAGGGGAGGGAACAGGTGGTTAGTGTGAACGGAACACTGTCCCCCCCCCTCCCAGTGACCTGCGGCGTTCCACAAGGAAGCATATTGGGACCTTTACTGTTCCTAATATATGTGAATGACATGTCATCAGCATGTGATTGCAATTTGTTCCTGTTCGCGGATGACTCGGCTCTGCTGGTCTCTGACAGGGACATATTGCAGGTGGAAAAAGCGCTAAGCACTGAACTGAGTAGAATCTGCATCTGGCTAGCTGACAATAAACTATCAATACACCTAGGTAAAACTGAAACCATCCTATACGGATCCCCATCTAAACTCAGAAAGGCTGTAAATTTCAAAATAAAAGTGGGTAACATTAATATCACAAGAAAAGAGGATATTACATACCTGGGCTCCATCTTAGAGGCAAATCTTTCCGGAGATAAAATGGCAGCAAAAGTAATCAAAAAAGTGAACCATAGAACTAGATTCTTGTACAGGATATCCTCACTTGTCAGTAAAAACACACTGAGGACCCTATCAGGAGCTCTCATTCAATGTCACTTCGACTATGCCGTAACATCATGGTACTATAGAACCACAAAGGCCCAAAAAACAAGACTCCAGACAGCCCAAAATAAACTGGTTAGGCTTTTGCTAGGCCTCAACCCTAGGACACATCTAACCGCTGCTCATTTTTTGAGCCTTGATTGGCTACGAGTAGTTGACAGAGTGCAGCAGCTTGCACTGGGCCTGGTCTTCAAGATACGCTACACCACAAAGACACCCAAGTACCTGTCAACATACTTCCAAAAAGTGAACAACGTCCACACATACAATACCAGAGGAAGCTCCACGAACCACGTTCAACCGCGTTGCACCACAAACAAGGGGTTAAACTCGTTTGCAAACTATGCAGTAAAAATGTGGAACGCCCTTCCTATAATCTTAAAGGAGTGCAAAACACTGCCCACCTTCAAAACCACTCTCAAAAAACATTTACAGGAGGCTGCAATCCGTAACTGGACCCTCTAAATCAAAAATCAGATTAAAAGACCCGAACTACCCACTGTACATACTTTGTGTTTTGTCCCCCGCCCCCACCTGTGGTGTATGTCCCCACCTGTCCTACCCGCTGTACATACCTAATGTTTTGTTATATTGTTCTTCCCATGATGGATGTATGTTTATCTTGTAGATAGTACTAGTTATTTGTCTGTATTATCATGTAGATAGTACTAGTTTTTTTGGTCTGTCTTACATGTAACGATGAATTGAGAATCAAGGACCCCAATTGAAATAAGCCAGTGGCTTTCTTGGGTTTTTATCCTGTTAGTTGACCTTGTATGTAATATGTACTTTCATGTACCTACTCCTGCAAATCTTCTATCTTCTTTTCAATCAATCAATCAATCATATTGCACAAAAGTATTTTTTCACGTTATTTAAAGTGTCACAGTTTGAAATGTACATGTTTGTGCCTCAGCACTAGCTGCCATACAATCCGTCCAGACTGTCCTGGGCCCAGAACTTAGGCCTTTGCTGTGTTCAGGGCCTTGACGGCCCTGTGGTAGAAGCAGTTCTTCAGTCTGTTTGTCTTAGCGGCCGGGGTCCTGTACCTCCTTTTCGAGGGCAGCCTGATAAAGTGTACGTGCCCAGGGTGGGTCGGGTCCCTGGAGATCTTGGAGGCCTTCCTGAGACAGCGTGTGTTGTACAGCTCTTCCAGAGAGGGGAGGGGGGCGCCGGTGATCTTCTGTGCTGTTCTCACGACTCTCTGTAGCGCGTTTCTCTCCGCTGTTGTGCAGCTGTAGAACCAGTTGCAGATGCCGTAGGTCAGGATGCTCTCCACTGCGCCGCGGTAGAAGGCCACCAGTATCTCCTACTTGTTGTGTTCTTTCCTGAGGCATCTCAGGGTGTATAGCCGCTGTTGTGCCCTCTTGATGGTGCCTTTTGTGTTGTCCTTCCAGGCCAGGTCATCCCGCATGTGATGTCCCAGGAATCGGAGGGTTGAGACTCTCTCCATGCTCTCTCCGTCGATGAGCAGGGGCTGGATCTCGGACTTTTTCCTCCTGAAGTCTACGATGAATTCCTGGGTCTTTGACTTGTTTAGCAGCAGGTTGTTAACCTTGCACAGCTTGCTCAGTTGCTCTACCTCATCCCTGTACGCCGCCTCGTCCCCCTCGAGATACATGCTTTTGTTATTACCCGTTTGGACTATTGTAACGGTCTCCTTTCTGGTCTTCCGTAGAAAACTATTGGCCAGCTGCAATTAGTCCAAAATGCAGCAGCGAGAGTTTAACCAAAACAAGCAGAAGAGCTCATATAACTCCTATTTTAGAGACTCTACACTGGCTTCCTGTTAAGTTCAGAATAGATGTTAAGATCCTTCTGCTTGTTTATAAAGCTCTCACTGGCACAGCACCAGAATATCTGAAAGACCTTTTGCTAGTATATCAGCCCAATAGAGCTCTCAGGTCTTCTGATGCTGGCTTGCTCTGTGTACCACATGTACAAAAGAAGAAGATTTGGTGAGGCTGCATTCTGCCAATGCACTGCCAGTTTACATTAGGGATGCAACCTCAGCAAATTTCAATAAGTTAAGACAAAAAACCTTCTCCCCAAAAAATATTTTTAATATTGCCTTTAAATGACTAAATAATGAAATTATGATTATAATGATTAAAGCACTTTGAGCTGCAACGTTTGCAGGAAAAGTGCTATACAAATAAAAGTATAAAGTAATAATAAAATAAGAATTGGCCGACACCAATTCAATTCCATCCTGCGTCTAAATAACATTAGGTCTAATTGCTTACGAATAACATAAATGACAACCCCTGATTTTGTATGTATATCAAGGAAGGGTTAATACAGACCTGGGCATTGTATGGTATGGCTGTCCCTGGCCGGCCCTGTATGAGGTCAATATTATAATTTATTTTTTTCATAATAATTGTGAAGAGTGGTCGTGTGATTCGACACCTCGTCGCGCTAAAAGTAGGTAAAGAAACATTGCGCGTCTAGTGTTAAGGCTTGCTGATATGTTTGTTTTTTAACAGAGGGGATTTGGACAATTAACACTAATAACATGTTTTTTTTAATAGGATATACTTCAACAGACATAACAAATTATATTATTTGTTCATAATTATAATATCATATATAATTATATTATATTATAACCTGCATTACAGAGGGGATTGAAATTCCGCTATTTATTTATTTTTAAAATTGTGACATACATTCTTTGCCTTATATGGTCATCATGCTGATGGAATGGGTGGTTGCTAAAACAATATTTCATAGACAAGCTGCATCTTTTAAGTTTTTGAAAACAAACTTCAATGATGAAAGTCATTGAACTGAAACTTCAACTCCAACTGTGTTCTTTTCAGGAAAGACAGAAAAGTTACATTCAAACCACAAACCTTGCTGGTGAAATGCAGTCGTGCAATACTATGAATTCCAACGCCTTCCAGTTCTACAAGTCTCAGACTGCTCTTTCAGGCCTCTACTCCACTGTTGCCAGTGGCGAGGAGCCCCAAAGTGACTCTGACTCTGACGACTTATCAGGTAAGGGCTAACCTTTATTTTCTCCCTTATCTGCTAATCTTTGTTATTTGGTTTTGTTTGTGTAAGCAAATTATTCATACTCTACATGCCTGTCCTGTTTGGTCTGCAGCTTGGGGCTTCTCTCCTGCTGGGCCAAGAGTAGGGAGCCCTGCTAGCAGCCAGAGAGACCATTTGCTTTTGGAGATCACCCTTCTTCTATCCCGGCTCTCTGAACTTTCTCTCTCAGATCGACCTAGAGCGGACCCTCTGCCTGGCCCCAGCAACCCTCAGCCTGGCCCCAGCAGTGCTCGGCCCAACCAACACACGAGAGGCAGGGACTGGGTAGATGGACCAGTGGTCCAACCAAACCGCAAGAGAGCCAGGCCTGGCCCCAGCAACCCTCTGCCTGGCCCTAGCAACCCTCTGCCTGGCCCCAGCAACCCTCTGCCTGGCCCTAGCAACCCTCTGCCTGGCCCCAGCAACCCTCTTCCCAACCACAACAAGAGAGGCAGGGACCGGGGAGACGGACCAGTGGTCCACCCAAACCGCAAAAGAGCCAGGCCTGGCCCCAGCAACCCTCTGCCTGGCCCTAGCAACCCTCTGCCTGGCCCCAGCAACCCTCTTCCCAACCACAACAAGAGAGGCAGGGACCGGGGAGACGGACCAGTGGTCCAACCAAACCGCAAGAGAGCCAGGCCTGGCCCCAGCAACCCTCTGCCTGGCCCCATCAACCCTCTGCCTGGCCCTAGCAACCCTCTGCCTGGCCCCAGCAACCCTCTGCCTGGCCCTAGCAACCCTCTGCCTGGCCCCAGAAACCCTCTGCCTGGCCCCAGCAACCCTCTTCCCAACCACAAAAAGAGAGGCAGCGACCGGGGAGACGGACCAGTGGTCCACCCAAACTGCAAGCTACTCAGGATATGAGACCATGGGCCCTATTATGCACTTCTTAACTTGCCGTCTTAAGTGTTAATTAAGACGCACCGCCAGGTTAAGACCTACCGCCACCCTTATTATGCGCTTCATACGCGCTACTGCTATTATGCAGGTGTCGATAGGCAGCCACACATAAGACGTAAAACTCCCGTGCATATATTGCTCATTGTGGGAGTGTTCATATGGTAATGAAGTGCACTAGGCGCCCCTGCTATTATGCGATCTGACTTTGCTCCTATCGCTAAGAAGTGGTTTGAAAAGTTCTTAAGTTTAGACTTCATGCACGTTTTGAAACACGAGCGCGCCTCCGCGGTTTGCGCATGCATGTGGGCACACATGAACACGCACGTGGCTTCACGGCAAGACGTCAATTACGATCACAGTATAAATGCTTTATTTCAGAAGGGAGAGGCAGAGAAGCGCGCTGACCTCCTTCTTAGGACTTCCATAATAGCATAGCGCTAATGACTCAACGCAGCCGGTTCTTAAAGGGAATGGCACCTGGCACGCTGATTGGGTTGATTGAGAAGACGCCCAAAACACACCCATGACTAATTTCTTTGCTTAGCGCCGGGTTTTAGGTGCCCACTACAGCACGCATAATAGCAAAGTGGCCTTGACCACGCCTCCACGTCTTAAGTTTAGATCTACCGCCTCGTCTTATTGATGAAGTGCATAATAGGGCCCCATGTCTCAAGAACTCAATTAGGACATGAGGACTTAAACATCCCATTTATCTTTCAATGTATCATTCAATTTAATTTAAGAATTAATTTGTTATATTTTAATTGCAATATTATTGACTTTGTGTTGGCTCTTTTAGAAACATAAGTAAGTATTTGTTGTAGTATTTTAAAGTAGTGTTATAAATGTAATGTTTGAATTCTAAATAAACATTTTAAATGATCACTGACTGCTGTTTTTGTTACATAATGTACTGTGTCCATTACTTTTTGTATTATTGAGATTGCAATATCGATAGTCATACAATATATTGTGCAGTCCTAGCCTAATAGCCGCTACTAAACTGTATTTGAAGTTTCTCTGAGGAGATTGTCATTTTAATACCTTACTGTGTGTCTCATTATGCAGAATAACTCTTCAGTCAACATCCTTTAGATAGAAACGGTGCTAATTGACTGCAGTTCAACTAGATAACTTTGCTAAATTCAGCTATTTCAGTAGGCACTCAGGTAAAGCAAACACCAATAAACAAGTGTATTAATTCATAAAAATCCATCTATCTATATTGCTGTGGAAAACCTGAATTACACATATTTTCTATAAGTTCGGAATGTCTAATTTGAAGTGCTGTATAGTGTAATATTATTTTGTATTGAGTGAGTGTCACAAGCGTCTTGCAATATGGAATTGCACATCGATAGTGCCGTACTCCACACATGACATAGTAAAACGAATATGTTCTCCACGTAAGGCTTGCTGATATGTTTGTTTTTTTAGCAGAGGGGAGTATGGACAACTACTAATAACGTGTTTTTTATAGGACATATTTCAACAGACATAACAAATAATATTATTTGTTCATAATTATAATATAATATATAATTATATTATATTATAACCTGCATTACAGAGGGGATTGAAATTCTGCTATTTAAAGGAGCAAGGCGTAACTTTGTTGGAACACTGCCACCTCTGGCCGTGCGGCGAAATTCATTTTGAAGTTCCAAACAACAACTTCCTCCCAAAAGTAATTATACATAATATTATAATAGACTTGCATTGTCAGACATTAGCTGTTGTGTTTCTGCATATGCACACGATTTGAAGAGGAAGCTACCAGATACAAAAAAGGTGACATTTGTGAGTCAATGAGTAGGACACTCCATTTTATTCCCACTTACCCTTAAGTATTTTTTGCTTAAATTATACTATTATAAACTATAATATTTCAATTAAGTAATTTTACCCATAAAAAGATGAGGGAGCACTTACTGTTGCTTAAATACTTAATTCAGTTATGAAGATCACATAATGTAAAGGTCAAATACATTTACATTTCATTCACTGCTGGTGGATGCTGCTTTCCCTCATTGTCTTACGTTAGTAAGCGCTACAGTTGCCTCTGCACTAATTACGCATGTAATCGTACCTCGATACCTCGATAACAAAATCGAAGAAAACTTAAACAAACCACGTGACCTTTGGAAGCTACTTAATAGCCAACTAGGTTGCAGTCAAAAACTCAAAACCAGGTCTACAAACATCAGCATAAAATCTGGAGATTCTCTCTTTACAGACAAGCTGGATGTGGCTAAGTGCTTAAACACTTTCTTTACAACCATAGCCACTAAATTAGTTAACAATCTACCACCCCACTCAGGGCGTTATGGTGTAGAGCACATCCGTGCGTTCTACAATAAACTGGGTGTACGCAAAGATGATTTTAAACTCTCCATGGTGTCAAACGATGAGGTGTTTAAAAAACTGGGCGCTCTACACTCAGAAAAGGCCACGGGCCATGACAATATTCCAGCCAGATTTCTAAAAGACTCAGCTGCCTCCATTACCCCAATCATCACCCACATAATAAACTTCTCCATCAAACAGGGACACGTCCCCCTTGACTTTAAAATAGCAAGGGTAACCCCACTGTATAAAAAAGGAAGCAAATTAGACCCAGGCAACTACCGACCTGTTTCTATTCTTAATTCCATCTCGAAACTTATGGAAAAAATAGTTTATGAACAGGTTGATAGGTACCTTACCGAAAAAAATCTGATGTATGAATTTCAATCAGGATTCAGAACATCCCATTCCACTGACACATGCCTTCTCTATTTGAACGACCACATCAACCATGAGGTGGACTCGGGCAAGTACTGCGGCATGGTCATGCTGGACCTCCAGAAGGCCTTCGACACAGTAGATCACCACATATTGTTAGATAAACTGAAAGCAATTGGGTTCGATAGAACATCGGTGAGCTGGATGCAATCCTACTTAGAGGGGAGGGAACAGGTGGTTAGTGTGAACGGAACACTGTCCCCCCCCCTCCCAGTGACCTGCGGCATTCCACAAGGAAGCATATTGGGACCTTTACTGTTCCTAATATATGTGAATGACATGTCATCAGCATGTGATTGCAATTTGTTCCTGTTCGCGGATGACTCGGCTCTGCTGGTCTCTGACAGGGACATATTGCAGGTGGAAAAAGCGCTAAGCACTGAACTGAGTAGAATCTGCATCTGGCTAGCTGACAATAAACTATCAATACACCTAGGTAAAACTGAAACCATCCTATACGGATCCCCATCTAAACTCAGAAAGGCTGTAAATTTCAAAATAAAAGTGGGTAACATTAATTTCACAAGAAAAGAGAATATTACATACCTGGGCTCCATCTTAGAGGCAAATCTTTCCGGAGATAAAATGGCAGCAAAAGTAATCAAAAAAGTGAACCATAGAACTAGATTCTTGTACAGGATATCCTCACTTGTCAGTAAAAACACACTGAGGACCCTATCAGGAGCTCTCATTCAATGTCACTTCGACTATGCCGTAACATCATGGTACTATAGAACCACAAAGGCCCAAAAAACAAGACTCCAGACAGCCGTAGTATGATTTGCGTTAGCTACTTGACACAAACAGCTAACCTGCTTTTAATGACATACACCCCTCTATCTAATTCCTGGCGGTGAATATCATTTACCAAGCCAAATGACTCCTGTGCTTTCACTTCACAAACCACACACTTCCGTAGCTAACCCTAACTTAGCTAATAGGACTAGCATTGGTGTTTAGCTAGCCTATTGCTCCCTAGCCTAAAGCTAATGCGGTTAACTCAGTTATCAAACAAACACATTCACAAATCATTCAATCGTTCAAATCCCAGAGGAGCGCCCCAATTATGTCACGACCCAACAGCAATGTGCGTACATTGATAGTCAATGGGCTCGTTCCCACACAGGGCCGAGGCCGGACACAGGTAGATTAGCTCAGGGTTAGCTGACAGCACCCAGGTAGATGTAAAGGGGAAATGGCTTACCTGGCTCCGATGTATCGTGGCCAGTGTTGCCACAGTTACTTTGAAAAAGTATTCTGATTACTGATTACTGATTACTCCTTTAAAAAGTAATCTAGTTACTTTACTGATTACTTGATTTTAAAAGTAACTAAGTTAGATTACTAGTTACTTTTTTAGTTACTATTGGCAGCTGCCTAGGCACCCGACCCCCCCCCCCCCCCCCCCCCGCAACATAAAAATGAAAACTGGTTTTGCCAAAACTCACTTTATTTTAACAGTAACTTAAATTACATAATTAAACTTTAAACAATAACTTAAAACAACAAAATAAAGAGTCTTTCTTTGCCTCACCCAACATAAATACTTGTTTTTAAACAATAAAATAAATATAATCTTTATTTAACACAGTAACTAGCAAGGAGTGGTTTCACAAAACCTAAAACCTACCCTGACCATTCAGATATGATCCTAATATAATCCTAATCCTAAACTGGGTGAGTCTGAGTTTATCAATGAAGAGTGAACTCAGCTGTCAAGACTGGAAGGAGGCCATGAACACGCTATGGAGGCCATGAACACGCTATGGAGGCCATTAACACGCTATGGAGGCCATGAACACGCTATGGAGGCCATGAACACACTATGAGTGAAACAGTGGAAAGGGGCGAGTAAACCAGTGGTTGTATCTCATTAACAGAAGCTTCTCAAACCTCTTGTCAGAAAGTCTGTTCCTTCTAGGCGTGAGCACCAAACCTCCCAGACTAAAGAGCCGCTCTACAGGAGCGCTAGATGGGGTTGGAGTGTTATACTTCAAGAAAATGTTCTTAATGTTTGGATACTGATTCAGAATCTGAAGCTCATGCCCTGACCTCAAGTAGTCCATGACTTCCTTTTCTGCCGAGTACCGTATTTTCCGCCCTATAAGGCGCACTTAAAAGTCCCCCCAAAAAAAAAAAAACGACAGTGCGCCTTATAACCCGGTGCGCCTTATATATGGATCAAAATGTAAAAATTACATGACCAATATTTTTTTTTTAATAATAATACAATGTTTCAGTACGACTGGTAAACTACAAAGCCGCACCGCTTGCAGCATTACGGTAATCAGTAAACGACGGCCGCCATCTTGGAATCTCCGCGAATGCTATGCTTGTGGTGGGTTAACATAATTCACCCCCGGAACTAATAGTTGGGAGTATTGTTCCGTACGGAGGGTTAAGTGGGTGGTACTGAGTTTTAGTTCCTGTTTTAAGTGTGTGATAACAACTGGTTCATGTCTGTCAATAAACGTCTAGCTGTGACATTTAATACGCCGCCTCCGACTCCCGTCTCTCGGCACTACATGCTATTGTTATTCTATCATGTGCTCTGAATGGATGCCGTACTCACCCAACTGTTCAATTCGGACACTCACACCGCTTGCAGCATTACGGTAATCAGTAAACACCGGTGTTGTGCTTACTCACAGTCCCACACCACAAGACCCCAAGTAAAGAAGACTAAACAGAGTTTCCGAGGGAACAAAGTGAGATTCTTGGTGCTTTCAACTTGAAGTTTTAAAGTACCCACTCGATATAATAAACAACAGTTTAACGATCACTAAACACTTATCATTTGTGTATTGGATTCATTATTCTCGTTTGCCGGAGGCTACCGGTAAGGGAGGGTTGATTTGTAAACATACTTTCGTTTTAGCTCGTGTTCAAAAGCAAGAACTGTGTGTTCATCTAGTTATGTGTAGTTATGTGTTTTTAGCATGTCGATGTTCTCCCAGTATGTTGTCATGTTATTAAAATACAGTTTAGACCTTCGTAGCGATGTGTTTTGTTAGCTGTTAGCCGCTAGCAGCGTTTGTTGTGGTTTGGTCAGATTTACTTTTCTCCCATTCAGTGTTTGAGATGAACCAACATTCAAATACGCCTGTCGTGTTCAATCTTTCTCTGATTTGAATGTATGACACATCATTTGAAAGCTTACAATCTGTAGTTTAAGCATGTGTAAAAACTGAAAAAGTACGTTGCACATTTCACCAGGAGCTGTCACATATTGGTTGTTGGTTATAATTGTATAGCCTATTGGTTGTTTTCTGGTGTTGTTTTGCTCTGTTTGTAGTCTACTTGATGTATTTTTATCAGCTGTTAAATCACCACAGCGGTTAATCCACTAATAGAGATAATAGCAGATTGAAAATGCTTGTAGCTAACTACTCTATATCTCGTGGTTGCAGCTATTGCGAATTGCTATTCACGCGAGTCAGCTGTGAATCACCGCAGGTCCTTGACGCTTGTTGCAAAAATGGATGACGAACGGCTGATACTTGAGGTGGAAAAATATATATTTTTGACAGTGGAGCAGGTAGAACGTTGATGGTGACAACGCTCAGGTGGAGCTTGGACAACGGGAAGTTGACACAACACCGATGGAGAGGTGACGCAACGCAGTAGGTGGAGCTTGGGCGTAACGCAACCCCAGTCAAACGTTTGACTGCAGTATCTATTCTATGCGCCTTATAAGCCGGTGCGCCTTATAAGCCGGTGCGCCTTGTATATGAAAAAATTTCTAAAATAGGCCATTCATTGAAGGTGCGCCTTATACTCCGGTGCGCCTTATAGGGCGGAAAATACGGTAGGTCTCCTCTGGCTCCGCCTCAAAAGCAAAAAAGTCCATCTCGCCTTGGTTGGCAGTCGTGGTGGGTACACTGGCAGGGCTCTGTGCTGCAGGAGCAGTTTTGCGACATTCTGCTGTGAGAAGCTCCTTTACTTGCTCCCTCCTACCTTCATCTCTCAGCCATCGGAGTTTGAATTTTGGACAACTAGCAGCTGCGAGAAGGGCATCTTTGTTGTCCAGCACACTGGCAAAACGAGTCTGGATAGCCTGAAAGATATAATTTGATATGTTTATTATTATCTAGTTGTAGCCTATAAGGTCTATTATTTATACCTTTATTTACTAATTATGTATGCAATTAGTTTGTGCAACTGACAACCTACATACTGCAGTATGGTGTGACTCTGCTCCATGTTCATGAATAGTGCAATGAAAATGTATTTATTTATCTTTAAGATGGAACAACATAGCATACCTGCACTATGGCATCTGGAAGGCCTGCAGTCATCTTGGATAGGGTGTCTTTCACAGCAAGGGTCTTCTGCATCAGGACTTCAAGTGTGGGCAGTAAAGTCCCATACGGACAGTCACCTTGTAGGATATCCAGTGCTATAGTTAGAGGCTTCATGACGGTACAGTACTCATGCAGGTACTGGTACTCCTGGTCTTTGAAGCACTTCACTCCCAGCTTGTTGCACAGAGTAGTCAGCTCATTCATGGGGATTTCTGCGATTCTCTTTATGGCTTCGTAAAAGGAATTCCACCTTGTGGATGTCGGTACCAGGAGCTTTCTTTTGTTAACCTCCTCCACCGTTTCTGACGCAACGGTAGATCGGCTTGCTTTCGTCCAGAGAGCTGTGCATTTTGCTGTGCTGCTCCTATACACAGCCTTGCTCTCTGGTTTGGAAGTGATGTACTTCTCCACATCACTTGTAGAAATAAGGTTGAGGGTATGTGAAGCACACCTTTGGTGCGGGGGAAGAATCAGCTGGCCATCACTATCATCCTCAGCTGATAGGATTTCTGACACATCTAAAAAAGTGACATCATCCGTGGCCTCCTCCACCGTCTCATCATCGGACTCTGTGACAGCAGGCTGATAGACTTGAAATGCCTTGACAAAGTTAGATCCATTATCTGTCACTGTTGCTACTACTTTGTTGATTAGTCCATATGAAGAGTGAATGTTTTCGATTTCTGCACCAATAACATCATACGTGTGTCTACCGCGGATTCTCCTACACGCCAATGCAGCCTTGTTGCGGTCTAATGTGGATCTACTAATCCAGTGGAGCGTTACTCCCATATAGCTCCTATTGTTAGCTGTCCAAATGTCCGCTGTAGTTGACACATAGTCGACCTCGTTCAGCGCAGCCTTCAGATGTTTTTCCATCTCTGCATACTCCTTCTCTAAGTACGAAGAAAAATATGTTCTGTGAGGTAGCTCGGCATTGGTAGTAGTGGGGATCTTGTTAATGATGGCACGGAAAGAGGGCGAGTCAACTGTGTTTATGGGCAGCATTTCCTCTACAACATACCGCCCGACCAATTTATTCAACTCTCCCACACTTACAGGTTGTGATTTTGTAGGCCTACTGAAGTCCAGCTTTTGTTGCTTGAGCGGTGTGGGACCTCCCGCAGAAGTCGAGGCCGCGGTCTCTGGGACTTTCTCCGCGAGCTTGACTGTGCTGTGCTGAGATTCCAAATGTTTCTTTAAATTTGATGTTGTGGTTTTACCACAGGACAATATTTTCTTTCCAGCACAGAGTGTACAACGAACATTTATGTTCTTGTCATCCTTTGCTGACACAAACTCAAAATAATCCCTATATTTCCAGCTATTTAACGCATATCTCTGTTCTCGCTCCATTGTGTAGGCTATACGCTTCTGTTTACACTGTGCAATCAGCGTGGTGATACACGTGAGCGATTCTGCTGCACCTCGTGTTGAAAACGTGATCACTGACGTCACTCCCCAAGACGCGAGAAAAGCAATAAATGTTTGTTTACTATCGAACATTACAAAGAAATACTGCATTTAGCCTAAGTTATGAGGTAGTAACGCAATAGTAACGCACAGTCACTTGAATAAGTAACTTTAATCCGATTACTGATTTGGAAATAGTATCGCGATAGAATACTCGTTACTGGGAAAAGTAATCAGATTAGAGTAACACGTTACTTAGTATCGCGTTACCGGCATCACTGATCGTGGCGCAGGGGAGGCTGGTTCATTAGGGGCAATTGGACAATGCCCCACCAAAGGGAGAAGAGAGAGATTTTTTTTCTATGACTTCTAGACAGTGTTGCTTCTGAATATCATAGTCCAATCAGCTAGTGTTCTGTGGAGTATATCATAGTCCAATCAGCTAGTGTTCTGTGGAGTATATTCCAATCAGCTTCAAGTCCCGCCCCTTTCAGTGCAACTTTCACTCTACTCGAAATTGCACTAGGCTGTTCTCGTAGACTTGCATGTAAAATCTATTTTGGCAACTTCAGGCCATTCGGTCATTTGTCTATGGGGTTTTGGGACATGCACAAAGAATCGTACATGCTTACGTCATGTCATACGGCCGGCGTAGCTTTAGACGAGCTAGCCAATTAACCTACATTTCAGATCACGTTCGTTCACCTGCTTCACCATGGCTATGGCGGCTAGTAATGTTCTGAACAACTCGGTTGAATCTTTAAAAGAAACACCGTTCAGCCGTCGTAGCAACCAGGAGAAATTAACAGTAAAGGAATTAGGACCACCCAGACCAAATTTAATTATAAAGCAAGTTTATACAAAGGCAGGGAAAATTGGAAAATCGTATAACCGAGGATTTACGAGGGGTTGGTATGAGAAAAAAACATGGCTAGCGGGATGTGAAGTAACAAATGCGTTGTTCTGCTTTCCCTGCATGTTATTCCATCCGAGTGCGGACGCATGGACAAGTACAGGTGTCACAAACATGCACCATTTGTCTGAAAAGGCAAAAAAACATGACCTGTCAAAGCTACACATGGCTAGTTGCATGAAGCTTCAAGCATTCGGGAGGGTCGACATTGCCACACAGTTGGATGAGAGCAACAGGGTCGCTGTGCGTCGTCACAACGACGAGGTGAACAAAAACCGACATATTCTCTCCCGTCTGATTGAGTGTGTGAAGTTTTGTGGGGTGTTCGAGGTAGCTTTGCAGGGGGAAAATGAAAATGACTCGGGTTCCGGCAACCCAGGGATTTTTCGTGGACTGGTGGACTTGGTGGCATCGATGGATGAAGTGTTTGAGGAACACTTGAAAACAGCAACAGTCGACATGCACTTCCTAAAGTTAGAAAAGATTAAGTTCACGCTTAGAGGTTCAACAAAAAAATTCTACTTGCACTGGCAACCGTTCATTACATATTTTGAGAACCTGACAGCACTTCCTACAAACTGATGCTTTTGTAACCAAGCAGTTTGTTGTCTGCCTTGGCCTCAGAGACCATGACATTTCCAAATAAAACTGACACTAACTTACCTATGAATATATTGTAGCTCATGATCTGACGCCTGAATATGACTTATGTAAGCAGCAATCTCCTACTACCGTACATCATTTATACAACCTAGCAGAATTCCTTATGATATTATTCCCCCCCCAATTTTTCTTCTACATTTTATTATTATAATTTGTTTGTGTATATGTATGTATATGTGTATATATGTATGTATGTATGTATATATGAATATATTTAAAAATATATATAATTTCTTATAATTTAGTTTTTATCTATTTCTTTACTTAACGTTTTTTTTTGGTAACTTGTTTATATGTGTGTGTGACTGGATGGACAGATCTATATGTATATATGTATGCAGACATGTTTAAGAGGGAGGGGTGGGTGGAGGGCAGGGAGAAAAACAGAAAATATTCATGCCTTTTTCAATGTACATGACATCTATACTGGAATAAAAAAATATTATAAAAAAAAAAGAAAACAGCAACAGTCTTCAAGGGAACGTCAAAGACTGTGCAGAACGAGCTGTTGGATTGTATGCTGTCAGTCATCAGGGAACGGATTATGGAGGAAGTGAAGTTAGCCAGATTCGTAGCAATCCAAGCAGATGAGACCACGGATGTTTCTACACAGACTCAGTTGGTGCTTGTGCTGAGATACATAGACAGGAACCATGCTGTCCAAGAACGTTTTTTTGAATTCATCCCCATCTTGAATGCAACGGCCGACTCGATCGCTACTGTACTGCTGGAGAGACTTGGCAGCCTTTTCACTGAAGAAGAGAAAGGTAATGTCGCTCCCTCCCGGTTGTTTCAGTATTAAGAATGGAAAATTATGTTTATTTATTTATTTTGTGTTGTTTCAATATTAAGAATGAAAAAGTATTACTACTGATGATACTGAAATAATTATTATTAGTGTAGCGTTCCCGTACGGGGCCTGTTAACAGCTCCTCCCTTGGTGTTGTGGTTAGCGAGCCGAGATCGGGGTTCGACTCCCGCATGGGGCGAGCTACACTACCAGTTCCTCGTTCGTTACATTATTATTAATTAATTGGATTATAATGTAATATGACTGTAAAGTGTTATAACATATTAGTTATTTGTTCTTTTATTATTTTAAATCATGTTCGAAAATAAAATATTCATTCATTCATTCATTCATTCAAGGTAAACTTGTCGCTCAAGCGTATGACGGGGCCAGTGTGATGAGGGGCGAGAGAGCTGGTGTTCAGCAGAAGGTGCGTGAACATTATGGAAATGCCCATTATGTCCACTGTTACGCACACCAATTGAACTTGATTATGCAGCAAGCCACTTCTAACATCCCCGCAGTGAGAGTTTTTTTTTCGGATTTGAGTGGTATTGCCACTTTTTTTTCCCCAGTCGCCTAAACGCACGAGCATCCTCGACGCGGTTGTTGCAAGAAGGCTGCCAAGAGCCTCGTCCACAAGATGGAATTTCAACAGCAGAATCGTGAACACTGTATACGAGAACCTGGATGACCTCATAGAGTGTTTCGAAACCATCAGGACCAGCTCCTTTGATAACACCACAGTGCAGGAGGCATCTGGCTTTGTGAGGATGCTGGAGGATGAGAACTTCCGGTTTTTCCTGCATGCTGTACAAGAAGCTGCAGAAGAAGGACATTGACGCAGTCTTCATAAAACATGCCGTCCAAAGCTTCACAAGCAGCATGCAGGCCATAAGGTAAGATCAAAAATATATAGTTTGTACATTGATACAATTACAACTACAAGACAGCAGATTGTTCAGCTACATTTTCTTATTTGAAATCGTAACACTGTTGGTCTGTCTGCCTTCAGGGACCAAAGCTCATCTCAAGAGCAGCAGCAAGAAGCCACAGGAACCAGAACCAGGGTTTCCGTTAGAAAAAATTGCCGCCGGACATCGTGTCCGGGAAGATTTCGATTTACCGGACAAACGTGATATATTCCGGTCATCATATTAAAATATAATTTAAAAAAAAAATATCAAATTTTATTATTTTTTTTCAAATCTAATATAGCTGTTTGTCGCGGTGATTACTGTTGTGTAGCGGCCTATATATGCCATTTAATGTCTATTTCTCATCCGATACGATTAGATGCGAGCTATATAATATATAATAATATAACATGATTCGCATGCGCGCTATGCCATTATGTCCAGCGCTGAACGGGCGCCTCACTGGGAACTGAACAGACAGCATCGATCAATGAACGGACTCCACATTACGTTAACTGAAGTTTGTTAAATTGTTTGGGATTAATGTGAGTTTTCTATTTTCTCTTTCCAGTTTTACCCTTTTTTTTATCAATAAAACAACGTCATTTCTATAACCAGGTCTCGCTGGTTGGGAAGGCATTTCGTTTAGCTGCCTGTCAAATCATACTTAATCGGACTCGGGAGTATGACAATGAGGAGAACATAACTGTTTATTGAGAAACAATAGGCAGGCTGGGATACGTATATAAAGAAATACCACAATGTCTAGATGTATAACATTTTATTGAACAGTGCAAGCATGTAGGCTTCTGGCGTGACATCGTACCCCTAACGTTCTTAGGGCTTGTTTGAAAAGCTTAGACTGAAAGTTAGTGCCCTGGTCAGATTGTATAACAAGAGGAAGACCGAATGTGGAAAAAAACGTTGTTAAAGCTTTCACCACTGAGCTGGCTGATATGTTACGCAACGGAACAGCTTCGGGAAAACGAGTAGCAGCGCACATAATAGTGAGCAAATACTGACTTCCACTTTTAGTCCTAGGCAAAGGTCCAACACAATAAATTATTACACGTTCAAATGGCTCCCCTATAGCAGGAATGGGATGCAATGGTGCGGGTGGAATGGATTGATTAGGCTTACCCGCCATCTGACAAGTATGGCAACAGCGGCAGTGCTTGGCAACATCCGCCTTCAGTCCGGGCCAAAAGAAATGTTTCAATATCAGCTGATAAGTTTTAGTTATACCTAAATGTCCTGACCACTGGCTCTCATGTGCTACAGATAACACCTGTTGTCTATAACCCACAGGCACAACCACTTGTTTTACAGTATTCCACTCACAACCATTTGCATTAGGAGGAGACCATTTACGCATTAATATCCCATCGTTAAGGAAATAAACTACGTTGCCCCCTATTTCAGATTCCTCACTAGCTGCATGTAAAAAACATTTGTTTAATGACTGATCAGCTACTTGAGCGACACGCAATCGCTCGCCGGTTACAGGCAGAGATAGGCTGTCAGCGGATGGTATGGTAGGACTCGGGGAGGATGGTAACTCTACCACTTTCTCCCTGGGAGAAGCTGAAACAATCGGGTTCTCATCCCTTTCAGAAAAGGCTTGCATAATCACACTATCACAGAGAGAAACATCGCTATCCTCCTCTCTGCCTCGACTCGATTGTGCACGAGTTATAGCGCACACCGGAAACAACCGCTGTTTCGCATAGGCAGCCTACACATTAGGAGTCATCATCATGCCGGTGTCAAATCATATCATAATAAAAGAAATACATAGCCTATATATTCGTCTTTTTTAAAATAGAAGGAATCAGAATGTGAACTTTAGCGAATTGTATTCAAATTGTGCTTAGAGGGAATTATTTTCACCGGACATTTATGTCCGACGAGTTTTCAATTTGTCGGACTTCAACAAATGTTACCGGACAAAGACCGGTAAACTAATTACCGGTTAACGGAAACCCTGACCAGAACATCAAGGAGGGTCTTGGGAGAAGAAGAGAAGCAGAGGCTGTCTAAAGAGGTAGGTCCAAGTTTTGAAACACAGTGTTGGAAAATCACCACCAATCAGAGTTACATTCAGGGATGGGATGGTAGCAGTCTTTATTCAGTGTTGTACTTCCAAAGTGCTTATTTCCACATTTTCTTTGACACCCCATACTTTTGACAGATCTGCGACACAATCCTGGCCCACTCCAAAGAAAGGTTTTCTTTCACCAACCACCTTGTGAGTGCCACACTGCTCCAAGGAGAGATGTTCCAACAGCACTGCCATGCATTCCCTGTTGAGGCTCTGAACACCACTGTCAAGGCATACCCCATGCTGAACCAGGTGAAGCTCAAGACTGAGCTGTCCCTTGTCTATGAGAGTGCTGAGTTCAAGGGCTGCTCTGGTGCACTGGCACTGTACCAGGTTCTACACAGTTACAACCTCCAGGAGACTTTCTCTGAGACTGTAGCTCTGTTGAACATCCTAATTACTACTCCCATGACAACAGCTGAAGCTGAGAGGTGTTTCTCGACCCTTAAGAGAATCAAGAACTTCCTGCGAAACACAATGGGCCAGGAGCGCCTGAATGCACTGGCCATGCTTTCAATGGAGAGGGAACTAGTCAGGAAGATGCCTGATTTTAATGAGAGGGTCATTGATTGTTTTGCTGCTTTGAAAGAGAGACAAGCTAAATTTCAATACAAGTGAGCAGTATGTATGCCGTCCATATTTTGTATTTTGTAGTATGTAAATAGTTTTATCCATCCATTGCACATTATCAGCCCCTGTGCCACTGCTCTTTATCCTGGATTTGCTGCACCTAAAATAAAATATGTGATAACTGAATACCAATGGCTGTGAGAGTCAATTTATTTAAGCCCGCTGATTTAGGTGAATTTACCCTTGAACGTGTCACCTTAACCATCAACGCAACAATTGCCCCCCCTGAGAGATTTGGCAGGAGCCGCCACTGTCGTGGCGTGGTCCGCGGGGATACTGAACAGCCCGCACGTTCGTTCAGTGGGGTGTTCCTTCCCGTTCAGTATTGACATATAACATAACAAACAAAACCGGACACGACACAACACGACCTCGGGGGTAATCCACTATTCCACACGGTAATAGTCTTGATAATAATTGTCAAAGGGGTTCTCTTCTAGGTAAGGCGTCTCAATCAGTATTTCTCTTCTCAGTTAACTCCACTCTCTCGACTCTCGACTCTCGACCCTCAGGTAACAAATGAGCACCTGTCATATACCTTTCGAGACCCGCCAACAGGCAAGCCACTCCCCCATGTACCCTGGGTAGCCAATCAACACCCCCTGAGCTTACCATGACAACTAGGAACAGTTGGATCGTGACAATATCACCCCCCATAACCATATGACTTCTAAATACGGTGATTAAGGCAATAAACAAACAAGTAAACTCACAATAAACCCAGCCTGTTATACTAAATACCCCCTAAATCATATTCATGCCTCCGACAACACCTCAGGCCTTTGGGTGGTTCATCCACATGGATGGAGGCAGACTGAAAGTCTGTAATCCTACTTTGATTGTTTGTGAGAGGAGACCCAGGGGTGCACGTGGTAGGGTGGGGAGGAACCAGGGGGTGTTATGGAGGAAGGGAGGCTGATGATGAGGCACTAAGACCGGACACTATAGGGTAGGCCATAGGCCCTGGAGGTCAGAGCTCCAGAGGAGGGGATACTAGTAGACAGCTAGGCCCAGTGAGGTCACTCCTACTCGGACTGGTAGTGTATCACATAGGCCCTGGAGCTGGACTTAGTCTGTGGTGAGTACAAGCCTGTTATGGAGAATACACGGTGCTGTAAGCTTATATACACAGCCACCGAGCCAAGCAGAACTAATGTTTCTGTCACAGTATTAGTATAGTGTTCCTAAAGGGAGGCCCGTACCCAGTATTAGTATAGTGTTCCTATAGGGGGGGGGGGGCACTGCTGTGCGCTGCTAGGCAAACTGCCGTCCGTAACGACGAGGAGCTGAACAAACTGCTGGGCGGTGTGACCATCGCTCAGGGCGGTGTGCTGCCCAACATCCAGGCAGTGCTGCTCCCCAAGAAGACCGAGAAGCCCGCCAAAAAGTAAACGACCACCGCGGCTTCACCTCCAACCCCAAAGGCTCTTTTAAGAGCCAACCACTTCTCTCTCCAAAAGAGCAATGCATCACTCCATCCTCTGTTTGTCTGCGCTGTGAGTGTCATGTTGTGAGATGTCCTCATTCTTATCTTATGTCCATGAGGCAGAGAAAACGCACCAACGATACACACAGTCGTGACAGAAACATTCCTCATGATGTGACATTTTCAGCATTCAAAATAATATTCAGTTCTCCATAAGGTTTTAAAAATCAACCCTTCCTTGTGAAGTGAACCTTGTTCTTCGACATGTAGTTAATGTTTGTTTGGTTCATTTGTATGAACTCGGCGGGGACAACTAATGATGGATGTAGATAAAGGATAGAGAACAACAAACACAGTAAAAGGACGTCCAATGGAACACAAGCACCATAAAGACTAAATAAGTATCCACTATTTGCAACCTGCTGATCTCTACATAATGTTCATACAGTTCTAATTTACTTGTGTATATATATTTTTTAAGTTATCAGCTCTTTAGTCTAGTAGTAGATTACTTTATTTATTTTTGTTATCTTCACACTTGCTTTGGCAATATAAACGGTTGTTTCCAATGCCAATGAAGCCCATTAAAATAGAACAATAAAGGATAGATTATCTTTGACAAAAGTTAAAGGATATATCTCTTTGAAGCCAGCTGTTTGGTGGAGGGGGCAAACAAAATGTTTGAATGTATGGCGGCAAAGGCGTGGACGGGGCTCGTGTCCAATGGCAGCCGGAGAAGGAGGTGACAACGAGCCAATGAGCTCGTCTATAGTCGCCAACCAATCGGAGCACGACCGGGGCTTTATAAACTAAACTCTGAGACTTTTTAAGGACATCTAAATTCCAACTGAACGTAGGAAGTTAGCGCCATGGCCAGAACCAAGCAAACCGCTCGTAAATCCACCGGTGGCAAAGCCCCCAGGAAGCAGCTCGCCACCAAGGCTGCCTGTAAAAGCGCCTCGGCGACCGGCGGTGTGAAGAAGCCTCACCGCTACAGGCCTGGCACCGTGGCTCTGAGGGAGATCCGTCGTTACCAGAAGTCCACCGAGCTGCTGATCCGCAAGCTGCCCTTCCAGCGCCTGGTGAGAGAAATCGGCCAGGATTGCAAGACCGACCTGCGCTTCCAGAGCTCTGCTGTGATGGCCCTGCAGGAGGCTAGCGAGGCGTACCTGGTTGGTCTGTTCGAGGACACCAACTTGTGCGCCATCCACGCCAAGAGGGTGACCATCATGCCCAAAGACATCCAGCTGGCCCGCCGTATCCGTGGAGAGCGCGCCTAAGACGACCACCCTGATCTGAGTAAATCCCCAAAGGCTCTTTTATGAGCCACCCCAATATCTCCCCGAGAGGCGAGTTTCCATTTACCACCCGTCTACTCCATGAATCCCTATTATAGTTCGTCTCTCAACGACTGTGAAAATGAACCTACCTATTCAAATTTTAGGGGGGGTAAAATACTTATTTTCTCTACTGTATACACCAGGGAATAGACAGCATACCAGTGAATAATAATAACCTTTATTTGTATAGCACTTTTCCTGCCAACGTTGCATCTCATAGTGCTTTAACATAAAAATTATAATAGAACAATTATAGTAATCAATAAAACACAATAGCAGTATTATAAACTACATGGCTGCGTGCTGATCCCCATCCTCTACAACCTCTACACCCACGACTTCACCCCCGTCCACCCCAGCAACTCCATCATAAAGTTTGCAGACAACACCACCGTGGTGGGCTGCATCTCGGGGGGGGACGAGGCGGCGTACAAGGATGAGGTGGAGCAGCTGGGCAAGCTGTGCAAGGTTAACAACCTGCTGCTGAACCAGTTAAAGACCAGTGATGCGAATAACGGCGTTAAAACAAACGGCGATACTAAAGGCGTTACTTTTTCAGTAACGGGTAATCTAATTAATTACTATTTCCATCGTTACAACGCCGTTAACGTTACCGGTAATTCAATGCGGCGCGTTACTACTGAAGCTTCTCATTGTCATCCGACCTCAGTCGCAGCTGCAAAGGTGTTTTTTGTTTGTTTGTTGGGGAGGGGAGGGGCGAGACAACCGCTTAAGTGATCATGATTGGCTATGGTAGAGAACATTTCATGGTAAGCCAACCATAAGCCAACCATTGTTCAGTGTCAACACTTCATATTGGCTAGGATGGTTAGATGACTGTGTTGAATGTATGGTAACATACGAGTACTAGACACATTGGGCAGTCCAATGGCAATACCGCCCTCAAGTGGAACGAATTGGATGAGCAACTTAGGTCGACCTCCCTAAAAACAAACGGAAAGGTTCGGGTTTGTTTCACTGGTGTAAGTCCAGGGTTTCCGTTAACCGGTAATTCCCGGACATTGTCCGGTAAAAGTTTTTGATGTCCGACAAATTGAAAACTCGTCGGACATAAATGTCCGGTGAAAATAATTCCCTCTAAGCACAATTTGAATACAATTCGCTAAAGTTCACATTCTGATTCCTTCTATTTTTAAAAAGACGAATATATAGGCTATGTATTTATTTTATTATGATATGATTTGACACCGGCATGATGATGACTCCTAATGTGTAGGCTGCCTATGCGAAACAGCGGTTGTTTCCGGTGTGCGCTATAACTTGTGCACAATCGAGTCGAGGCAGAGAGGAGGATAGCGATGTTTCTCTCTGTGATAGTGTGATTATGCAAGCCTTTTCTGAAAGGGATGAGAACCCGATTGTTTCAGCTTCTCCCAGGGAGAAAGTGGTAGAGTTACCATCCTCCCCGAGTCCTACCATACCATCCGCTGACAGCCTATCTCTGCCTGTAACCGGCGAGCGATTGCGTGTCGCTCAAGTAGCTGATCAGTCATTAAACAAATGTTTTTTACATGCAGCTAGTGAGGAATCTGAAATAGGGGGCAACGTAGTTTATTTCCTTAACGATGGGATATTAATGCGTAAATGGTCTCCTCCTAATGCAAATGGTTGTGAGTGGAATACTGTAAAACAAGTGGTTGTGCCTGTAAGTTATAGACAACAGGTGTTATCTGTAGCACATGAGAGCCAGTGGTCAGGACATTTAGGTATAACTAAAACTTATCAGCTGATATTGAAACATTTCTTTTGGCCCGGACTGAAGGCGGATGTTGCCAAGCACTGCCACTGTTGCCATACTTGTCAGATGGCGGGTAAGCCTAATCAATCCATTCCACCCGCACCATTGCATCCCATTCCTGCTATAGGGGAGCCATTTGAACGTGTAATAATTGATTGTGTTGGACCTTTGCCTAGGACTAAAAGTGGAAGTCAGTATTTGCTTACTATTATGTGCGCTGCTACTCGTTTTCCCGAAGCTGTTCCGTTGCGTAACATATCAGCCAGCTCAGTGGTGAAAGCTTTAACAACGTTTTTTTCCACATTCGGTCTTCCTCTTGTTATACAATCTGACCAGGGCACTAACTTTCAGTCTAAGCTTTTCAAACAAGCCCTAAGAACGTTAGGGGTACGATGTCACGCCAGAAGCCTACATGCTTGCACTGTTCAATAAAATGTTATACATCTAGACATTGTGGTATTTCTTTATATACGTATCCCAGCCTGCCTATTGTTTCTCAATAAACAGTTATGTTCTCCTCATTGACATACTCCCGAGTCCGATTAAGTATGATTTGACAGGCAGCTAAACGAAATGCCTTCCCAACCAGCGAGACCTGGTTATAGAAATGACGTTGTTTTATTGATAAAAAAAAAGGGTAAAACTGGAAAGAGAAAATAGAAAACTCACATTAATCCCAAACAATTTAACAAACTTCAGTTAACGTAATGTGGAGTCTGTTCATTGATCGATGCTGTCTGTTCAGTTCCCAGTGAGGCGCCCGTTCAGCGCTGGACATAATGGCATAGCGCGCATGCGAATCATGTTATATTATTATATATTATATAGCTCGCATCTAATCGTATCGGATGAGAAATAGACATTAAATGGCATATATAGGCCGCTACACAACAGTAATCACCGCGACAAACAGCTATATTAGATTTTTTTTTTTTTTTTTTTTTTTTTTTTTTTTATATTTTAATATGATGACCGGAATATATCACGTTTGTCCGGTAAATCGAAATCTTCCCGGACACGATGTCCGGCGGCAATTTTTTCTAACGGAAACCCTGATCTGTGGCAGGCCTGGCAGATGACGCTAAAGTAGACGCCAGTAATTGTGAGAGACTGTGTAATAATGTCTGAATCAATATATTCTATTTTAAGAAAATGTCATCGCTGAAATATAAATCCACCATATTTAAATATGATGTCTTATCATAAACGTGCAATTATATATAATGAATAAAAGAACCGCCCTTAATTCGATGATATCATCATAGGGAAAGGGGACGAACTTCCCATGAAAGGTGTGCCCTAATCTAGTGGAACAATTTCCAGTGAGCAGCGTTGCGTCGTCGCCTCTAGTAAACTTTTCTTTCAGTGTTTTATTCCTACATGATATGAAACCGTTTGATCAGGATTAAATGGACTATAAGCGGTTTAAGGAATATGTTTCTTTTGTTTGTTTCAATGGTTTGTCTTTGATATAAAAACCGTCAACTTCCTCAAAATATTTTGGCTACGATTTGAGAAAGGAAAAAAAGAAAAGTTAAAGAATAATTGAAACAATGACAGAAAACATTCTCCGAATAATTTCAGATTGAACAGTGTGGCCTCGTAAAAGCTATGGCAGTAATGTATTTTCTGTTGCTTCTCATTTTCAACAATCTCGCACCTGTGCTGGGTGGTAAGTGTTTTATACAAATAAACGACTGTTGTTGTTGTGGTTGTTGTTGTTGTTGTTGTAGTTGTTGTTGTTGTTGTTGTTGTTGTTGTATGATTACAGTAGGCTATAGGCCGAGGCCTATTCTCCCAGATAATGAATAATAGTTTTCTTATTGATTACTTCTTTTTGTAGCAATGAGTGAGATGAATCTTCACTGCTTCAATGACTATGAAGATTTTATGGTTTGTAATTTTACATCTGACAAGTCTAATTGTTCTGGATACAACATGGATATGGATCTTTTGGACAGTTCTACGCCTCGGTAAGTATCAGTGTTGTTTAATGCTGCATGATTATGTTAATCGCGTTAGGAAGACGTATTTCTAATGTCTACCTGTATTTCCCAGAATGACTCATTGCACATTCGAGGAAAAAGAGAGGTCCAAAGATATTTCCAAATGTGGATGCTCTATTGAAATGGCACTAATCTGCGGGGAGCGGTATAATGCAACACTTTGGAATTCTGGGAAACCTCAATATGTTAAAGTCATCGACATCACGGAAAGCAGTGAGTTTCTTCTTGCAGATTTCTATTTTTTATATTACACTAGAGACTGACTAACAACCCTACAAATAAAACGTATGTAAAATTAACCTTATTGTTTGTCCTCTTCAGTAAAGCCTAGAGTTCCCACAATCCTAAATGTGACACAAACAGTAAATGGCAATTTCCTGGTCGAATGTCAGACAAACTACAAGTTGAATGGCTGGATGTCGAGAAATCTAATTTGTCAACTAAACTACAGAAAAAAAGGAGAAACAAAGGAAGTAAGGGTGATGTAATAAACCAGTCATATTACACCATTTCCTCTCATTGTCTTATGGAGTCAGTCAACCAAAACGAAACTACATTGACCCCCTTCATTTTTCCTATAGGAAATCCCATCAACATACGAGATACTTGGCAAAGACTTGGAGCCAAATAAAAAATATGTGCTTAGGGTCAGAACATTAATAAACTCATCTGGCTTAAACAGTCATATCAGTGACTGGAGTGAAGAATGGGAATTTATTAAGCGTAAGTTATAAAACAAAGATGTTAGCAGGTTCTCAAACCTTGACTGGTGATACCTAACTTATTCTCCATCCATCTCTTATTCACAGCTGCATCGCCTCAAAGTCCACTCAACATTGTAATTGTTGTCCTCTCCATTGCTGTTGTAATCATTACATTACCTGCCTATTGGTGCTGTGTTAGGTATGTACTCCTGAAATTGTTATCATGTTTTTCAAGTTTTTTTCTAATCAGAGGATGTATGTGTATTTATCAGCCTATGACTAAATACATCCTTGTCCTCCATACAGACTCAAAGGTAAATGGTGGGATAACATTCCTAAATGTTCAAACCAAGACCTTTTGTCTATGGTTCCAGGAGAAATTAAGGTAAGGCCCCATTAACTGAATGGGTAAACTTAAATGTAGTTTAACTAGTTGTCTTTCTCTAGATTTCAAACATGCAATCTCAAATATTGTTCATTTTACAACCTTCATTATACAACGGATTGATGAAAACAAGCATTGTGATTGGCCGAGAGGAGTTCGAAGATGTGAACAATAATGTCACAGTTAAATCACATATTATGATATTCCTACACCGCAGTAGATTTCTGTATCACGTTCCCTTAACAACGTTTGTAGTTTTAGGAACAATATTTCTCAGCACAGGGCAGAAACCACCACAATCTATCACAAAATAAATACATAAAGCTTTGTTTTCTTGTCACAATTTTCTAATTTGTTGTGTAACTGTTGTATTTGTAGCATTAATGCCCTCAAGGCTGTGATTTATCGTAAATATTGTCATTTGGTAGGGGTTAGCCAGCCCTTCACTGTGCATTGTGCCTTACAACTCCCCCTACCCATGGCAATATTGACAGTAAATCACGGCCTCTCAGGCATTGCTTAATTATATTATATATATATTATATCTAGAGGCCCTATAAGTTGTTATATATTTCAAATGAAGTATTTTCATTTGGTGATGCCTTTTTCTCCATCACAGTTTTTCTCTCCTCGAAAAATAGTTTTATCATCCATCTATGTTGATTCTCCTAAAATGGACATAACTGACGGAAAACCATGGTGAGCATTTTGCTATAGTAATATAATGTCTGCACATTCAGTCCTGCTTGTCTTGGCAGTCAAGTCCTTGTATTGGAAATAAATGTAAACAAATATCTTCTCTTTTTTTGCTATACAGGACAACCCCCTCCATTAGAGAAAGTGGTGAGAGATGCCAGAATGGCAGTGGGATGGATTCCTCTTCCCTAGGTTATGCCCACACTTGCCCGCACAGCAATGAGCAAATCATCAATCATGTTCAGGAAGCCCTGAGCAAAGTTTCCCCCAACCTTGTTCATCTTGATAGGCATCCGCATAAGTCATCACTGTCTGACAGTTCTCTGATGGGTTATGCAAGTACACATATGAACTGCCCACAGTCAAACAGAGACAGTGCTGTGTCCTCATCTGACTATAATGCTAAAGTTGGAGGTTTTGGATCATCTTCCTACAACAATAGGGCCTATTTTAGCCGTCAAGAGTCAACTCTGACACCCGTGTTTTCTACACAGCCTGTGCTCTCCTGTGACTTTGCCTACCATCCTAATGAAGGAGAGGTGTTGAAAAATGTCAAACCACAGGTCTGTCTAGCTATTGTTCAACAAGACCTTAACTTGTCCACAAATGTTGCAACCCTCATGCAAACAGACTTTTCATATTGCCCATATGACGGTGGCCCATCCACAGAGGATACTAGCCTGAGTTATGCTTCCAGTGAGAACAATGTGTCCACAGCTGAAAATGTCAAAAGGGACATTGTTGGATATCAGAGCTTCAGTGAGGCGGTTAGCCTGGGAAATAAGAGAGAGACTGATATCTGCAGGAATGCCCCACTGATGAGCTTCCAACATGAGTACAGTAAAGAGGCACTGAACTATGATATGAATCCATGTCACAACAGTCTGCCTACCCCTGAATGTGGCGTTCCTCCAAGCGACAGTGATTATCAAGATTTACAACATCTGGGACTAAACAGCCCAGATCTGTGGATCCCAGGACCAGGGCAGAGTGTTGAACAAGTGAAATTGCTAAATAAGTGTCAGGAGAGTGAGATACCTCAAAGCCCTACAGGGAATATGCCTCTAGATTTCATACACAATTCCCAGGGAGAACCATGTCTGACCCTTGGAAATCCCTTTCTTTCTACTTTTGGTGCAAATCAGGCTGAGCAAATACTCAGTGACAGCACTTATCACTGTTTGTAATAATACCTTAGACACCATAGAACCTACACAGACAGTTTGTTATGAAATCTATTCAGTCATGTGGTATTTTTATGCTAATTAATTTAGCTATAGTGACTTGAGCTTACTTCAAATAATAGATGTTTGGTTTGGGGGTCTTTACGGTACAGAAATGATCAGGTATTTATTAGTAATTACAGCACTCCTTTGGTACCAGCACATTTGGTATCAGGTAGTTCTTTAAAGTAAGTACCAGGAAGTAAATACTTGATAATACCAGTAGAACAATACTGTTAAATAAAGTGCAACGGATGGTTGTTTTTTTCCAATACCATATTTTTTCTATGGTTTACTTCTTTACCGATAGCAAACATTCAAAATTCAAGTCATGATATTATTTTAGAGTGTACATTTACAGATTACTTTAATAAATATGAGTGTAAAAACTGCAAATACCTAATTGGAGAAGAAACTAAATATTCTCTCTACCATTGTTCTAATAAAATGAATAAAGCTGTTCAAATGGGGCATTTTATGTACTACTGGTTGTAAAATGTAAGGTTGGCATTTGTCTTAACAAGTTAACATTAGACACATATTTGCTGTACAGTACCCTGACTTAAAATTGAACTCTAATTGTGCTCTGCAGAACATTCTGGGGAGAACCAGAGATGATTACATGTTAATGCAATGGACCAACCTTTCAGATGAATGTTAGAGGGAGAGACACTTGAATATTCATACAGATGTTCCATCCATAAAAAATGTTTTATGTTAAATGTAAAAAATGTTATTGTCCTTAATTTCACAAGTGTCCTCTAGTTGCTGATAGAGACAGAACCATACACAAGATCGCCAGGAGAGGGCGTCACACAATACCATCATTAATATTCCGTGTGTGTGTGTGTGTGACCCTACCATTAGTTCCAGCATGGTGATGGTGTGGTTCAGAGGTTCCCACGGCGGCAGTAACGTCGTTAAATCAAGGGTTCAAGGGTACTTTATTTGTCACATGCACAGAAATACAAAGTAAAACATGCAGTGAAATGAAATGGGACGAGACACTCAACACTGTGCCAGAAAAGAAAGAGACAATAGTAACAATAAAAGACAGAGGACATAAGGGACATCAAGTGCTAAACATAAAGTGCTGTGCAAGTAGCAATAGTGTCCTGCGCTATAAACAATAACAGACAATTTTAAAAAGGCAGTAGCCTAGCGTAGTACAAGGGAACCAATTTTGCTTTAAGAGATAAATATACTATTTCTGCTTTCCTTCATATTTTCCTCTAGCCCATTCCACATGGTAACTCCGTAGAATGTTATGCACCTGCTCCTGAGATGGGTGTAAGCATAACCCTTGTTAAAGTTGTGTTTACCACTCATATGATATCCCTTATCCCTCTCTATAAATATATTTTTAAAAATATTACCTGGGAGTTCTTGGGCCTCATTTATAAAAAAGTACTTCAACGTCATCTTTGACTTTCACGTAAGCACATTTTTCTAAACGGACTTAAGCATTATTTATAAAATGGGCTGAGATGGTTTAAAGTTGCGTACGTGCTTCCTTCTATAAATACCAACGCAGGTAAAATGAACGCAGGTGAATGAGGTTTGTATTAACGCCCTTACCTGTGATAGCGGCTCAATTATAGCGACTGAATTAAGACAAGTGCTATAATATAGGGTCGTCTGGAAGCGGGAGAGGGCAGAGAAGGGTGGCTTCTCGGTAAGTTGCATTTGTAACGTTTGATCATGACAACTAACCAGGCACATGCTTATACTCAGTACTCAAGTTGTAAAAGAAAATCAGGGGGGATGGTGGATTTTATCATATGAGGACAATTTTAGCATCCCCTCAGCGTCAGTGACTTCAGTGTCAGTAAAAATGTCATTGCATGTGTGCGTGCCCCCTCGCACCTTGAAATAGCAGTAATACCACGTTAATTGATAAATGACAAAACGTATGGAAAGAGGGGAGGGCAGTTTTAGACAATTTTGACTGTTTTCATCCCGCCTCAACTCGAGTGCTGCTTAAACTGTAATAATATAATGGTCTTAATCTTATCAGGTGACATTGAAAACATGATTGCGAACTCCCTTTGCGAACTCCCAGACACCGGAGAAACTCCAGTATCATTTAGCGCGTGGCCGGGCAAGGTCCGTTGTGGAACGCACTAGGCATGTTGAAGGCGAGATAGACAGCTCCGGAGGGATATAAAGAAAGACTGAAATACAATCATAAACATCAGTTCCCTTTAAATCTTGAATTAAACTCATTTTCTCGGCAGATAACAACATCGTTAATTTTATTACGAGCCACTTAAACTTCGCATGAATTACAGTAGGCAACGTTTTTCCAGTGCGGCTCACATGCCTGTAATAACTCTGCATAACCAGTAGGTAATGTCAGTGGCGGCTGGTGGGGCACAGGTTATGGGGGCATGCTCCACGGGGAAGAATATCAACTTTAAAATCTGGATTTACAGTCGATTTTAGCATGAGAATATATATATAACTTAATTATTTTTCATATATAACTTATTAAAGGGCAAACTGCAAACCAGTGGCGGCTGGCCGATAGAGGGCGCTGGGGCGCCGCCCCCACCTTCACTTCCTAGTTGCGATTTGTAAAAGTTTTTTTTTTAAATAAACATTGTTTATTCACAAAATGCGGCTGATATTCTGTCTGCGCCTATCAGCATTCATTAAAAATCCTCCAATACAATAAACATTTGATCTGTGTGTGTGTAAAATTCACAGTTAAAATACATAGAGGGAGGAGTCGGGGCGCCGGCCGAATGCAAGTCTATAGCAGGCCAAATACTTTTGTCTTACATGTGAGCTGTAGCAGCGCTCCAATTGGCTGTCTCCTATTTCTCGGCCGGGGCGCAAAAATTGCGCCCTGAATATCCGGTTGTTAAGTCTGACGTCAAACGTGACGTTTTGCCATTTCCGACTCCAAACCAGAAATACAACATTGTGCGCGCGAGCATCAACGCCTACGTGGTGTTCAGGGACGATGAGGACGCGGTGAAGGCCTTGGAGAGGTACGCAGGAACCAGCTAGCTAGCTAACTAGCTAACTAACTGACTAACTGACTAGCTAGGTAGCTAACTAACGGCCAAGCTCCACCATGGCCATCGAGCGTTGCGTCTAATGTGCGTTGCGTCCGAAATTGGGATCAAATGCATTGTAATCAATGAAAGGTGCTCCACCTGCTGCGTTGCGTTGCGTCAACGTTGCGTCCGATGGCTGCTTGATTTTTGACGGTGGATGGACGCAGACGTCACAATGAGACGCCCCACGTGGGCGCCGTGCCCACGTGGGGCGTCAATCACCGCACCTGTGTTGAACTCTTGTTGCAGGAATGGACGACGAACGGCTCATCCTTGTTACTGTAACCGCTAGCAGATGTGGATAAATTAAGCTATACGTACCCATAATTGATGAAAGAGATGTAAGAGAATGTAGGTGCTCTCCTGATCCAGAAATTCCCGCTATGAACGTCTTTGTTAATAACCTCGCGCTCTGCTCTCCTCGCGCTCGGTGGAGCATATGACAGTATGACATTTCCTACTTGACTGGGGTCACACTTTATTCCCTTATAGATGATCCACAGCTGCTCAAACTATCAACTGCAACTCTGTTGATATGTAACTAGATTTATGGTTAAGGATAGGTGTAACCAGGGAGTAGCTGAAAAGGACTGTATAATTTAGGAAGGGGCTGGTTATCTAACTAATGGAGCTAAATAGGCAGTATAGGAGGATACAGGCAGGGGGCGCCAGCAAACCGTTAGACTAGCAGTTAATATCGTTAGCATTAGCATGGGAACTAGCATTAGCATTAGCCGTTAGCATTCAAACAACTAGCATTAGCATTAGCCTTGTACTTAGCATTAGCATACAATTAGCATTAGCATTGGAACTACAAACAACTAACACACGGTATTACATATGAACAACACATTTATTTACATGACGGTTGTATACATCCCCATATATACATTCCCTCCCGGCCGGCCACACACACACTCAATCACTCACTGATAGTCTCTGGCCTGAACAGGCTGATAGTCCAGGGCTGTGGTGCGCGTTGAGGCCTGGTTGAATGGCATGTGCGTCGATGAAGTTAGCCGACGAAAGGGGGGGGTGACGTAGCAACACGGAGGGAAAGGGCCGTCTTCGTGGTCTACCACGAGGTGAAGGGCCCAAGTCCGGTGGTCCGCGTCGAAGCTCCGCTGGAGTCAGTGTTCGGTCGCAGTCCGCTCGTGGAGGCGACGATTATGTCCAGCTGGCGTCTCGCTTGGTCCAACGTTGAACAGCCGGCTGCTGGCAAGGCGGTCCAACGGGAACACAACTAAACGGGCTACAGTGGTACACTCAATAATCGCTTTCCTGGCGTCCTCAGCTTCTGCACGGTGTGCGTCGTACTGAATCCGCCATCTTACATTGAATTCGCGTTACTCTCTCTCTCATTTGGTCTCTCTCGTTCTGATGCTCACCACACACTGACTCGCGGACTACTTCCGTTTCTTATATATACACCACCGAACGTAGCATCCGGGTCACGGACACACCCCGGATACTACGTCGTCAAACATATGCATAAACATTACAAGAATAATACATACACTTCACGAAACGTATATGAATAGTATAGAAAATAACAAAGTAAATAACTGGGGCAGAAGGGCTGATTTCGGGGAAACTAAAACTGGCTCTAAAACTGTGGGCCTTCACAACAGCCGCCCCATGAAACCCTCGGTTTCAGTTAACTAAGAAGGCACACTGGCTAGGCTGCTCTAGCAGCGTGAGGTAGGAGGTGATAGTGTCCTGGCTAATTTGAGGGAGCTCAATCAGGCGTGCCACAGGTCGGGTGTAAGTGCGACCACCAACGTCCACGATGGCCGTCCGCACCCTTCCATCCGGACCCGGCAGGACCTTGGTCACTCTGCCTGTCTGCCAGGCGGCGCGTGGAAGGGACTGGTCGATCACCAGTACCACGGCACCTTCGGACAAGTTGTCTCTCTCCCTCGTCCACTTCTGCCTGACTTGCAGGGTCGGCAGGTAGTGCAGTATGAACTGCTTCCAGAACTGGTCCGCGAGCACCTGGCTGTGCCTCCACCATCTTCTTCCGGTGAGCTCTGCAGGGTCGTAGACTAGCTGAGGCAGTGCAGAGTCTCGCCGCCCCATCAGCAAGAAGTTAGGCGTGATGGGATCCAGATCTGCTACATCACTGGAGGTATAGCCTAGGGGCCGGGAGTTCAAGATGCCCTCAATCTCTGCTAGCACAGTCTGGAGCACCTCATCGGTAGGCACCTTCTGTCCGAGAATGGTACGTAGGACGTTCTTTACTGAGCGAATCTCCCGCTCCCAGGCTCCCCCGAAGTGTGGAGCATTTGGGGGGTTGAACTCAAACTTCACTTGCTGGGAGGCGAGTCGGTCACGGGCCTCCTCAGTCATCGCAGCGTAGCTCGCCCTCAGCTCGGCCTCACCACCGACGAAGTTGGTGCCTCTGTCCGACCGGAGGGTCTTAGGGGTCCCTCGCCTGGAGGTGAACCTCTTGAAGGACATGAGGAAGCTGTCGCTTGTGAGCTGGTGCAGAACTTCCAGGTGCATTGCTCTCGTCGTCAGGCACGTGTAGATCATGCCCCACCGCTTTTCGGAGGCTCGCCGGTTTCGGACTAGGAGTGGCCCGAAACAGTCGACCCCAGTAGAGTGGAACGGAGCCTGTCTCAGTCGCAGCCGGTCCTCGGGCAGATCGGACATCATGGGCTGCGGCGGCGTGGCTCGCCACCTCTGGCAGTCCGAGCAGGACCTTTGATATCTCCGTACCGCCTCCCGTCCATGGAGTATCCAGAATCTCCGTCGTACCTCCGCGAAGACACGCTCTCCACCCGCGTGCTGCACTTTGTCATCATGGTGCTTGATGACCAACCTGGTGACCTGATGCTTAGTGGGAAGCACGATGGGATGCTTCGTGTCCAGGTCTAGATCTTGAGCGCGGCGCAGTCTGCCACCCACGCGAATGAGAACACCGTCGAGCTCTGGAGCTAAGCCGCGGAGTCTACTGTCCGAGGGGATCGGCTTCCCTTTCTCGAGACACTCCCGCTCTCGGGAGAAGGCATCCTGTTGGGCACTCTGCAGCACCAGGAGCTCCGCCGCGGTGTAATCTTCGGCGCTGAGCGTAGTATCTAGGGGTAGACCGGCCTTGGAGCAGAACATCCTCTTCTGCAGCTCTTCGAGCGTCTCACACTCCTCTCCTGGAGTAGTCGCAGGGTCTACGACCTGGGTGACTCCGCAGAACAACGTCTTACGCAGCTCTTTGTCCTCTCTGTCTTCTGCTAACGCCGGCGTGGCTGGCCACTCTGACTCCCGCTCCTGTAGGAAGTCTGGTCCCGTGTGATACAGGTGGGGCTCAGCCAGATCCTGTAGAGTTGCCCCTCTCGTGATGACGTCAGCAGGGTTCCTCTTGGTGTCTACATAACGCCAGCAGTTCACCTCAGTCAACTCCAGAATCTCTGCGACTCGGGTGCCCACGAACACCTTGTACCGACATGAGCTGGACTTCAACCACTGGAGGACGGTAGTGGAGTCTGACCACATGGTGACGCTCTTCAGAGGTAGCTGGAGCTCGTCGAGCAGGAACCTTCCCAGTTGCGCGCCGTTCAGGGCAGCACACAGCTCCAGTCTTGGGATGGACTGTTGCTTCTTCGGCGCCACTCGGGAACGTGCCAGGACAAACGAGACGTGGACTTCACCTCCAAGCTCTGCCGCTCTGACGTATGCCACGGACCCGTACGCCATCTCCGAGGCGTCGCAGAATACATGTAGCGTGATGACACTCCTCTCTAGGTCCGTGGAGGGAGGGAAGTAGCTCCGCTGCAGCTTGATGTGCTGGAGAGTGGGAAGTTCCTGCTCCCAGGCCTTCCACTTCTCTTCTAGGTGACGAGGCAGAGGATCGTCCCATCCTCGTTCTTGGGCCCACAGCTCCCGGACAAGCACCTTGGCCATCGTCGTGAAGGGAGCGATATACCCCAGTGGGTCGTACTGGCTCGCTAGAGTGCTGTATATCGTTCTCATCGTGACGCGTTGAGGCTTTGCAGGCTTATTGCGATAGCGTAGAGTGTCGGTCTGGAACTGCCAGATAAGTCCGAGCGTCATCTCCTGAGCATCATCTGGTGAGTGAGAGACCCAAGCCTCGCTGCTGGTCGAGGTGGCCTCCTTCGGGAGGTCTCTGATGACTTGCGGGTCGTTGCTGGCCCACTGGCAGATCTCAAATCCACCCTCCTGGAGATGAGCACGCAGGTCCTGGACTAGCTGACGGGCTTCCGTGGCTGTCTTCGAACTGTGGAGGCAGTTGTCCACGTAAAAGCTCTTCTGGACGGCGTCAAACACTCCAGGAGGTGCCGTCTCCTGCGCGGCGTGAGTCTGTAGCGCATAGGTAGCGCAGCAGGGGCTGCAGGTTGTCCCGAAGGGTAGCACCTCCCACTGGTAGATAGAGGGGTCGGGGTCGCTCGGGTCCTCTCTCCAGAGAAACCTCATGAGTGGCTTGTCTTCCTCCAACATCCTGACCTGGTGAAACATTCGCTTAATGTCACCACTGACTGCGATCGGCTGCTGACGGAAGCGCACCAGAACTCCCAAGAGGGCTGGGGTCAAGGTTGGACCAGGGAGAAGATAGTGGTTGAGGTTGAGCTTCCCCACCTGGTAGCTACAGTTGAAGACCACTCGGTTCTTCCCGTTGTGGTGAACATTGTGGTGCGGGAGGTACCAAGACTCGGCACTCCGGTTCGCCTCGGCTGGCTCAAGCTTCTTCACCAGACCGGACTCCGTCAGTTTCTTCATCTCCGTTCGGTAAGAAGCAGCAAGGACCTCGTCCTTCCTCATACGCTTCTCAGTGCTGGTCAGACACTGTAGGACGGTTCGAGGGGATACTCGAAACTCTGGCATGAGTTCTCTGCGGAGTAGTGGTGTGACGTATCTCTTAACGCCCTGGACTTCGATACGCACTGTCTTTGCTTTAAGGAGGTCTAGGGCGTAGACGTCCTCCTTTGACCGTACGTAGAGCTTCTCATTCTTGTAGGGCGCAACGTCTAGCGTCCACAGCTTCTGGACGTTGTCTAGCAGCGCCGCATTCATGGAGTCCACACTGGTGTGAAGGCAGTTGATGGTCTGCACTTCTTCGGTGCGGACATGGAGGGATGACGTAGCTCTCCCGTCTCTATCTCTCCACTCGGTAGCGCCTTGGAGGGCCCACCCAAGCGCAGTCTTAACAGCCATCGGGCAGCCTCGTGGTCCTCTCAGCGGAGGACGGAGCGACACGATCAGTGCAGCGTTGTCCGAGCCGATGAGAAGGGTTGGCTCCGCTCCTTCTATCGGATGTAGTTCTACTCGCCGTAGGTGGGGATATCTTGCGCGTAACCTCTCCAGGGGGTAGTCGTAGCGGGAGAGCGCTAGCTGGTCGGCGGTGAAGACATTCTGAAGCCGATGTCTATCCGACGGCCTCCCCGCCGGGGAGATAGAGAAGTTGATTCTCGCCCCGGTGACCTCTTTAAGGTCGCGACGTATCGTGCGCAGAGTCAGCTTCTCCTCAGTCCCGTGGAGCCCCAACCGGCGCACTGCCTCCTGGAGGAGGATGGTCCGTTCCGACCCGTCGTCTAGAACGGCGTACGTGTCGTACACAACGTTGTTGTGGTGGAGTCGGACCTTCACCACCTTCAGTAGGACCTCGGAGCCGCTGCTCTGGGTTGGGTCTAGGTAGTAGACAGGGGTTTCCTCTTCCGGTGCGCGACCGGACCTAGGGCTTCTGGTGCCCTCCGTGGACCTGGCGAGGGAGACCTCGTGTAGAATGTTGAGGTGGACCTCCTCACAGCGATTGCACTTTCTCCTCAAGGTGCAGTTCTTAGCCAGATGGTCGCGCCCACAGTTCCAGCACCTCTGGTTCTCCTCGAGCCACCTCTGCTTGTCCTCGGTACTCAGGTTGTTGAAGTCACTGCACTCATTGAACCAGTGCTCGCTGGTGCAGTACGGACATGGCGGTGGACCTCTCCGTCCCCTTTGAGGGGGTTGAGAGGAATCCTTTCCCTCAGGTCGGGCTTTCCTCTCTCTCCGAGGCTCCTCCTCCGTGTGCAGCACTCCTACTGGGCGTCCTCTGTTCGAGCTCGGCCGGTCCCAGCGGTCTCCCTTCTCCCTCTCCTTCTTCGGCTCAGCGTAACCCATGGCGTCTACGTTGGTGTCATGCACTTCCTCCAGTAGGAACTCCGCGAAGGCAGCCATGCTCAGACCCAACTTCCCGGGGTTACGAACGCGCTGCTGTCGCCGGAACCTCTCCTGCCGGAAGCGTGGGATCTTGCGGAGCAGCCGCTCTACGTTGGAGGTGCTGTTGATCTCGCTGGCGCCAGCTGGGCCCTGCGTCTTCAGCATTCCAACCAAGGTGTGCACGCGGAGCGCGAAGTCATCCAGCGCCCGGTCATCCTTGATGGGGGCCTGCTGTTCGAGGGCTTGCAGTTCAGCAAGGGCGTGGTTCCAGGGACGACCGTAGCGGGCATCCAAGTCAGCGAGCGCTCTGGTGTAAGGTGTCGGTGCGGAGGCATGGGCCAGTACCATGTTGTGGGCTCTGGGGTTCCTCACATGCTGAAGGAGAATCGCATATTTGTAGGACTCTGAGCAGGAGTTGTCCAAGAGCGTGTCTAGGCAGATGCGTAGCTCCACATACTGGCTCCTGTCCTCGTCCTTGAAGAAGGGGAACTTGGGTCCCTCCACCTGGGGGAACATCCTGTAGTGGATCATCGGTGCTGGAGTGACGGTCTGGGTGTCCGGCCTGCATGCATTTTGGTGCACTGGAGGACCTAGGGGTGTGCTACGCTCTTGGGGGATGGCTCCCCTCCCGGGCAGCGACGCGGGCTCCCTCTGGGCCGCGTAGCGGTCGGGTCCCTGGTCCTCTTCCTTCCAGGTGGTCAGCTGGGCCTGTAGTTGGACAGTCATGGCGGGGGTCATGGAGCCATCGGCGGGGGGTTCAGGAGATGGCACTCGAGAGGGCCGTGCGGATGATGCTCTGGAGCTACGGGCCGACGGAGTTCTGCTGATGCACACGTCGCGCATGGTCTGCATCATTTCCTCCATCTTCTCTGCGTGCAGTTGCTCTCTCGCCATCTGCCTCTCCGCCGCGCGTTCCGCCCCCTCCATCTGCCTCTCCGCCGCGCGTTCCGCCCCCTCCATCTGGAGGCGCTCGCGCTCGTACTGGATGCGTTCCCTCTCTAACGCCTCCTGGCGCTGTCTCTCCGCCGCACGTTCCGCTCCGTTCATCTGGAGGCGTTCACGTTCTAGCGCCTCCTGGCGCTGCCTCTCCGTCTGGAGGCGGTCGCGCTCCATCTGGAAGCGTTCACGTTCTAGCGCCTCCTGGCGCTGTCTCTCCGCCGCGCGTTCCGCTCCGTTCATCTGGAGGCGTTCGCGTTCTAGCGCCTCCTGGCGCTGGAGGCGTTCACGCTCGAACTGGAGTCGTTCCCGCTCTAACGCCACCTCGGCCTGTTGGCGCTCCCGCTCTAACGCCATCTCGGCCTGTTGGCGCATACATTCGGACAGCGCGGCACTACTCCCTCTGGAGTGCAGGCTATCCGCCCCAGAGGCAGAACTGCCCACGGAAGCCCTGGACCGGTAGGAAGCCACTGAGCGGCAGGAGCTAGGTCTCGAGCGCGTCGTACTGGGAGGCAGATCGTTAAGGCTGAGGCCCTCCCTCTTGCGCCCGCAGGCGCTGTCGGACCGGGCCTCTCCTTCCTGTTCTTCCGTTTCCACGGCAAAACCCTGCGGTTCTGCCATCTCATCCTCAGGCTGGTGCTCTTTGAGGGCTGTCTCAGTGCTAGCCACCCGCGCGCCGGCGGACACCTCGGCCTCTCCGACCACTGTATCCCGTGGAGTGCGCTCCTCGCTACCACTCAGTGAGCTTTCGAGCTCAAGCTCATACTCCTCTAACCTCGGAGGCAACCGCGGGACTCTCTGTGGTCGTGGCTCTGGCTCAGGGGGCGGAGAAGGGGGGGTAACTGTCTGGTCTGGTTGGCTGCGCTCAGCCATGCTATCACTACACTACCTATCCGGCTCGAAGGACCAATTGTAACCAGGGAGTAGCTGAAAAGGACTGTATAATTTAGGAAGGGGCTGGTTATCTAACTAATGGAGCTAAATAGGCAGTATAGGAGGATACAGGCAGGGGGCGCCAGCAAACCGTTAGACTAGCAGTTAATATCGTTAGCATTAGCATGGGAACTAGCATTAGCATTAGCCGTTAGCATTCAAACAACTAGCATTAGCATTAGCCTTGTACTTAGCATTAGCATACAATTAGCATTAGCATTGGAACTACAAACAACTAACACACGGTATTACATATGAACAACACATTTATTTACATGACGGTTGTATACATCCCCATATATACATTCCCTCCCGGCCGGCCACACACACACTCAATCACTCACTGATAGTCTCTGGCCTGAACAGGCTGATAGTCCAGGGCTGTGGTGCGCGTTGAGGCCTGGTTGAATGGCATGTGCGTCGATGAAGTTAGCCGACGAAAGGGGGGGGTGACGTAGCAACACGGAGGGAAAGGGCCGTCTTCGTGGTCTACCACGAGGTGAAGGGCCCAAGTCCGGTGGTCCGCGTCGAAGCTCCGCTGGAGTCAGTGTTCGGTCGCAGTCCGCTCGTGGAGGCGACGATTATGTCCAGCTGGCGTCTCGCTTGGTCCAACGTTGAACAGCCGGCTGCTGGCAAGGCGGTCCAACGGGAACACAACTAAACGGGCTACAGTGGTACACTCAATAATCGCTTTCCTGGCGTCCTCAGCTTCTGCACGGTGTGCGTCGTACTGAATCCGCCATCTTACATTGACTTCGCGTTACTCTCTCTCTCATTTGGTCTCTCTCGTTCTGATGCTCACCACACACTGACTCGCGGACTACTTCCGTTTCTTATATATACACCACCGAACGTAGCATCCGGGTCACGGACACACCCCGGATACTACGTCGTCAAACATATGCATAAACATTACAAGAATAATACATACACTTCACGAAACGTATATGAATAGTATAGAAAATAACAAAGTAAATAACTGGGGCAGAAGGGCTGATTTCGGGGAAACTAAAACTGGCTCTAAAACTGTGGGCCTTCACAACAATAGGGTTAGATTTAAGGTTAGGGCAAGGTTTAGGATTAGTGGTTAGTTAGTTGAAATGTTGTTGACAGTTAGTTGAACATCTACTGAACTAGCAACTATCTATTTGGGAATATGTAGATAAAATATTACCCTGATTGGAAAATGTTCTGTATGATGTTGTTATTGTTGTGGACATAATTGCAGTCAAGGGTGAAATTACTCCCGTATACAAAAAATGCCAGTGGAGCTAGAGTAGAACGTTGACGTTGACGCAACGTTGACGCGACGCAGCAGGTGGAGCTTGGACAACGGGAAGTTGACGCAACGTCGATGGCGAGTTGACGCGACGCAGCAGGTGGAGCTTGGCCGTAACTGACTAACTGACTGACTGACTGACTGACTGACTAGCTAGGTAGCTAACTAACTAACTAACTGACTGACTGACTGACTAGCTAGGTAGCTAACTAACTAACTGACTAACTAACTAGCTAGGTAGCTAACTAACTAACTAACTAACTAACTGACTGACTGACTAACTAGGTAGCTAACTAACTGACTGACTGACTGACTAGCTCGGTAGCTAACTAACTAACTGACTAACTAACTAACTGACTGACTAACTAACTAACTGACTGACTAGCTAGGTAGCTAACTAACTAACTGACTGACTAGCTAGGTAGCTAACTAACTAACTAACTGACTGACTAGCTAGGTAGCTAACTAACTACCTACCTAACTAACTAACTAACTGACTGACTGACTAGCTAGGTAGCTAACTAGCTAACTAACTGACTAACTAACTAGGTAGCTAACTAACTCACTGATATAGTGTTATATAAGATGTAGTGATATATAAGATGTAGTGATATATAAGATGTAGTGATATATAAGATATAGGGCCGGTTTCAGAGACAAGGCTTAAGCCTAGTCCTGGACTAAATCACACTTTCAATGTAAAATCTCCATTGAAGATGTTTTTTAGTCTAGGATTAGGCTTAAGCCTTCTCTGTGAAACCGGCCCAACGTGATATATAAGATGTAGATATAGTGATATATAAGATGTAGTGATATATAAGATGTAATGATATATAAGATGTAGTGATATATAAGATGTAGTGATATATAGATATAGTGATATATAAGATGTAGTGATATATAATATATAGTGATATATAAGATGTAGTGATATATAAGATGTAGTGATATATAAGATGTAGTGATATATGCTCAGAGGTGATGAGATGAGCTAGTCTGCTGCACACATGCCAGCTAAAGAGCTAAATGGAGGCACTTTATTATTTTACTTAAAGTAGATATACAATCTTTCTTATTCTGCTAGAATTGGGCTTCATTGGTAATACCATAATGGCATATTTACAGTACATGGACAGTGGATTGAAGCATTTGAAATGTCTGTTTTGTATAGTATAGTTGGACATGTTTTTTTCCAGGTGAGAGAGTAATGTCAAAATGACATTATCTGACTGCATTGCCCATAGCAATCCAAAATTAAATTATAATTATGTTATAAATTGATATGGATCAATTTATACCTCTTATTAGATTATAAATACTCTGGTTGTTATGTTTGCCTTTTGGTTGACAGCAAAAGGGAGAGAGGAGGATAGAGAGGGAGAGAAGGAGAGAGAGCAGGATGGTGTCGGCACACCAGAGAGAGAGAGCAAGAACCAGGTGAGAAAGTGGACAGGTAGTCAAGACCACATAAGTAAGTAGCCTTGAGAACCGATGGTTCTCGAGCCTAATGGCCCATAGGGAAGGAGCCTATCTCCTGTTTCCGTAGCGTGAGGCGGCTTAATGTACAAGTTAGTACACCCCCTGGACATGACGCTGGTATGTCGCAGGGTCTTACCCCCTGGGGGGGGGGATCCATGCCACGGTCCATGCCACCCCCCCAAGGCAGCAAACCTAGGCGAAACACTGTTATTCTCATGCTAAAATTGACTGTAAATCCAGATTTTAAAGTTGATATTCTTCCCCGTGGAGCATGCCCCCATAACCTGTGCCCCACCCAAAATGTTTAGCACCAGCCGCCACTATGAGCTCATTAAAAACTTATTTGAAAGACAAGCCTTTGTCAAAGGAAATGCCCTGGTATTTATAAACGGGGACACACTCCATGGGGCATCATCTACATGAAGATCCAGACAACCTCTGAATGAGTAGGTAATGGTTGACCGTTTCTAATGACTTGGAGAGATCAATAAATACGTTTAATAAGCAATTTAACACATAATTGAAGACAAGTGTAGACAACTAGCCTGTGCTATGGCCAGGTGAAATGCCAGATTGGTGTACATTTAGGTTACATTCAAAGGTTAATCGTACGACAGGAGGAGTGATTACAAAGCTGGTAATATCTGGTGATTGATTGTGGTGAATTCCCCACATGTCTTGTCCATGAAGATGAGGGGAAACCACTTTAGATGATTGACATGCAGCCAACGTCCAACTAGTCAAACAACTCGCTGCCTGTCTGTCTGTCACTGGGCGTGGGTTGCAATCTTTTGAAAATTAAAAAACGTGCCATTAAGCGTCTATAATCAGCACAAGTGTTTTCATTGTGTATTTTTATTGAAATTACATAGTTGTGTTTACAGTGATATATTACATAGTTGTGTTTACAGTGATATATTCAGGGGTGCACATAACTGGTGCGCCAGTGCGCATGCGTCGCCAAAATGCATGCTGCGCGGAAGATCAGCGGCATGAACGCGCTCTTGCGCACCAACAGCTGGGAGCGCTGGGAGAGGAATTTACTTCCTCAAAATCCACCTGCTGACTGCTGACTGCTGCATCACTGCAAGCCCCGTAACGCCATCACAACGACCACGGCGACTCCCCTCACGAAAACATTCGGAAAGTATCGTAACTTGTACTTTCATTCCGCGTATCGCACGGTTATCACGGTTATCACGCCGACACGTGACAATTCAGTCCCGAACGACTCGTCGCTAAAAGGAAAAACAACACCAAGGAACTTCACGTTTCTTTTCTCTGAAGCTTTCAAACGTTCAGACGTTTGTTTTACAGCTTCATTATCGCACCTAGACCCCTGACCCAGGGAATATGGTTGGGAATTCTATAAAATAAAATAAAAAAGACTTTGTTGCACAATCAAAATAATGAGCTATTTAAAGTGATAGCCTACAACATCCTCTACCATGGTTGAAATTGAGGACAGTGATAACAGCAGTCAAGAGAGCAGTGATGATGATTAAGCTTGTAGCATAAATAAATGCTTAGGCTGTAACTTTTTGTTGAAAAGTTGATTTCAGTGTTTACAGAACAGAGCAGTGCTTAAAGAGATGTCAGTTGATTTCATTGTGTTTAAAGAACAGACATTCAGTTAGTGCTTAAAGAGATGTCAGTTGATTTCATTGTGTTTAAAGGAGTCTGACAGACTTTCATGCTTAAAGAGCAGTCATTTGATTTTGCATTTGTTTCTTTTGTTTTGCACACAATCATTTGTTCGTTCATCTTTATTTATGAATAAATGTCGTTTTGCTAATATAAGTTATCCATGTATCCCTTTTTTATCCATCCTGTGGGACGGGTCGCGACTCGCGAGCTCGGGGAGCACCAAGCAGCATCCCTAGGTGCTCCTCTGAGCACTGGCCCCAAAAAGTTATGTGCACCCCTGGATATATTACATAGTTGTGTGTACAGTGATATATTACATAGTTGTGTGTACAGTGATATTTCTACAGGCCGGCATTGTAAATAAGAATTTTGTTCTTAATTGTCTCGCCTGGTAAAATAAAGGTTATAATAATAATAATAATATATTACATAGTTGTGTTTAGGGTTAGGGTTACAGTGATATATTACATAGTTGTGTTTAGGGTTAGGGTTACAGTGATATATTTGGGGGCGATCAATAATATTTTTCCCAATGGGCGTTCCCTGATATAAAGGACCGCCTATAGCAAGAAACGAATTGTGTTCTGCAGTTACACCCGACTGGGTTGTCCTTAGTAGAAGCTCCCGCCCTCTACAACACGCTTTCCTGTGTGGAGGGTGGTCTCGATCACGTCCTCACAGCGGAGATAAATAAAGCTCCACGCTTGTCTAACAACTCACACATTAACTTGTACTCATCGTGATCATGTCTGGTAGAGGAAAAGGAGGAAAGGGACTCGGCAAAGGAGGCGCCAAGCGCCATCGCAAAGTTCTCCGTGATAACATCCAGGGAATCACCAAGCCCGCTATCCGCCGCCTGGCTCGCCGTGGGGGAGTCAAGCGCATCTCTGGCCTGATCTATGAAGAGACCCGCGGTGTGTTGAAGGTGTTCCTGGAGAACGTGATCCGTGACGCCGTCACCTACACCGAGCACGCCAAGAGGAAGACCGTCACCGCCATGGACGTTGTCTACGCTCTGAAGCGCCAGGGACGCACCCTGTACGGCTTCGGCGGTTAAACCTTCGGAACCTCAACCACCACATCTGAATCCAAAGGCTCTTTTAAGAGCCACCCATCTCCACACTCAAGAGAGTTGATTCCATCTAACAGTCCTGTGTTAAAGTCCATCCCAAATCAATAGTTAACAAGCAAATGTGCTATTAGGGGTGTAATGGATCACGGATATCGGATCGCCCTCCACGGTTCGGAACGCATGTGTACCGCGGATCAATTGCAAAATGTTAACAAGTAATACTATTACTTAATATCTTACATAATATCTCTTGTAAATCACAATGTAGAGTTGCCATGAAAAGATAGACGTGACAGTTGCGGGCTTTGTTTTACTCTAAAGCGCAATGATAGGTTAATAATGCGAAAGAAAAATAATCTGTTGTTTGCTCACTACACGTGAAGCTGGGAATCCACAACAACAAGGCTGCGTTCGTAAATCCGCTCTGGAATCTGATCAGCGTTCAAGGAACGCCTCTTGTCCAATAAAATTACTTGGTCCCTTTATGACGTCGGACCCAGTGTGCGCTCCGGCGCTCTCAAAGCGAATTTACGAACGCGGCCCAAGTGTATCATGTTACGTTGTTCGGCGGAGAAGAACTCGAAATGGCTCCCTCGTCATTTAAATCCCATGTATGGGAGCACTTTGGCTTCTCTGTCAACTATGACGGGAGGCACGAAAAAGGTAGCTCGACAACTTCTGATAATGTAGGCATTTTTTTCATACCATGTTCAAAATAAGTATTATTTAGTTAAAAGTGGCATAAAACATGTTTATTCATCTGCTTTAAAGAGCCCAGTGATTCACTGCTGCAACCAGGCGCCTCCTCCCTCTCTCCTATCATTTAAATTGAGTGTGTTTCAGTATAATTATGTAATGTTTGAGTGTAGAATATGTTATATATGTATTATATATATGTATGTATATATATATATATATATATTACCAGTTTTGACATCTTGAATGTTGTTGGTTTTTGTCACATAGTAAAAGTGGTGTTTTTACAGAATTCAAGGAAAAAGCAGTTTTTATAAAAACAAAAATGTTTTGTGTTGATCCGAAAAATGATCCGATCCGTGACTCAAAAACCGTGACACGATCCGATCCGTGAGTTAGGTGATCCATTACACCCCTATGTGCTATCATGTTCCAACAGTCACGATGTTCCTCCATTATTACAAATAGTGAGGCTGATGGGCATAACAATTGTGTATTTTATGACTAAACTAAGAAACTTTCTACAGTGTTTCTATAGACTGCAAACTTCATTTTTAGACGTGGAAACACAATATTTCTGCAAATCATTCTAGAATTTTACTGTGCAATCTAGAACTTCCATTAACTGCAATGTATAATGTCTGCTTGAGTGCATTATGACATCAAATGGAATATTTAGAATGGATGCAACATTCTTAGAACATGGAAGCAATTTACCATGAGAGGGAAAAAAATAAATAAATAAATAAATCACTTTATTATTATTATTGTAGCGAACGGGAATCTTCTAGTGTAACTCGCCTAGTTAACTCTCTTGGTCTAATGGTTAGCGCGGCCGTCGGTTATGCGGGAGGTCGGGGTTCGACTCCCGCATGGGGCGAGTTACACTGGAAGATTCCCGTTCGCTACACTGGTGTCTGAAGTGGGATGGAAGGAAGGCCATCGGAGACCGTGCCCACGTGAGGGACTTGACATAGTGAAGCGTGAGGGCACGCTTTCCCGAACGGTGAGGATAGTGTAACGATCCTGTATGAGGCCCCGTTAACAGCTCCTCCAAGGGAGTTAACTCTCTGGGTTCGACTCCCGCATGGGGCGAGTTACACTAGAAGATTCCCGTTCGCTACACTGGTGTCAGAAGTGGGATGGAAGGAAGGCCATCGGAGAGCGTGTCCACGTGAGGGACTTGACATAGTGAAGCGTAAGGGCACGCTTTCCCGAACGGTGAGGATAGTGTAACGATCCTGTATGAGGCCCCGTTAACAGCTCCTCCAAGGGAGTTAACTCTCGGGGTTCGACTCCCGCATGGGGCGAGTTACACTAGAAGATTCCCGTTCGCTACACTGGTGTCAGAAGTGGGATGGAAGGAAGGCCATCGGAGAGCGTGTCCACGTGAGGGACTTGACATAGTGAAGCGTGAGGGCACGCTTTCCCGAACGGTGAGGATAGTGTAACGATCCTGTATGAGGCCCCGTTAACAGCTCCTCCAAGGGTCTAATGGTTAGCGCGGCCGTCGGTTATGCGGGAGGTCGGGGTTCGACTCCCGCATGGGGCGAGTTACACTGGAAGATTCCCGTTCGCTACATTATATATTTTTAATCATTTTTATCATTCTATAATTCTATAGTGTAATATGATATATTATTATCATACTAAGGAAAAAATAAATACAGTGGGAAAAAAAAGAAAAAGAAAATAGAAATTCTATAGAAAATGTTCATTTTTGTTTCATTTTATTATTTCTCATTATTTTTCTCATTCTATGATCATTCTAACATTCTATAGTATAATATGATATATTATTATCATTCTAAGGGGGGAAAAAAGAACATATGTTCATTTTTTCACAAATTAGTTTTTCTCATTCTATGATCATGATAGAATGATAGAATGATCATAGAATCAGTATAGAGAGGCTTACCCAACGTTTCAACTATGTCTGTAGAAGGTACCGTACTCTGATTTACTGTAGACCCTGTAGAGGCTTGCATGGCTTTGCACCATGGTTTAATTAATTTGATTTCACCCCTGATAATCAATATTCCTGTAATAAAAAGACATGCTCATTAGTTGGGGGCCTAAGGGCTACATGAGGCTATGTTCGTGCAAATTTGTGCAAAAGCACCACATTTGGCCCAGATGTAGCTCAGAGTATGCTCTCATGATTTAGCCAGGGCGCCCGAGCCAACGACCACCATGGCAGCCAAATCAATATGGCCGCCCTCCGAAAAAGGTTTTGGCTATAACTTTTGAACCAAATGAACTAGAAATGAAAGCCTCGTGTCTATTTGATGTTTTATGACTATTAGAAACACATTGGAATGCTTATATTTATGATTGGGTGTGTCTGGACCCCTAATTTGCATATTTCCAAGATGGCAACTACCCGAAAGTGAGTTTTATCATATATAGGGTATGTGACTGTTAATGCTGTTGTTGATAGCGGGCTGTCCAATACCCACGTGCGTGCGAGCGTCCTCAGGTAAGCGTGTGTGTCTGGGGGAGCAGCTGGCCAGGATGGAGCTGTTTCTCCCTCCTCCTTCTCTCGTCCCCAGGGGGAGAAACCCTGCTGACATGTTTCAATGTTTCAATGTTTCAATGTTTCAATGACGGAGGTAAAACAAGAATAGATGTGAACACAGGAAAGGTGTCGACACTGGATCTCACAGTGGTTAATAATATTAACTGCTGCCATATGGAAGCCAATAAAAAAGGAGACAAGAGGAAGCATGGGCGTCACCACCATATATTTGGGGGGGGACGTGTCCCCCCCACCTTTGAAACAAGGTCGTTTGGACCCCCCCACATTTGCCATCAAAAATATGTTGCATGACTGGTCAGCGTTATTTTCATTGCTTCACAATCAAATCCGTTCCACTTTATGAGTAGGGGATTGCCCATATCCAGAAATCCACTCCGCGTTTTACTTCTGTTTTTAACGGCACGCAGCATCAGACACGCACGCAGATTCGAAACATTCAGACTGAGGCAAGACGATATTTAGATCATCCACCAAGATGGATATAAGGATTTTTTTTTTCTAAGAAGAGAAAAGTAAGTCAAAGTCATCCAAGTTTTCCCGTGAGTGGCCAAACAGCAACATTGCGTTCTCCCAAGGTCAAACACAGCCAGCTTTTCTGATAAGAATGTTAGCACCTTATGAGACATTCTCTGTATTAGCAATAGAATTAGCATAGCCTACTAGCAACCAAATACGAGCTAGATCAGCTATATGGCACTAGCAGTTTTGTTAGGCATTATTAGTGCGGTTAGACATGTTTAAATGCAGAACAGACACAGGCGAAATGTCATCAAAAGCACAGAATGGCGACAAACACCTCACAGTGCTTACCTGTCCTGTCATTATTGCATCTCCTGCCCGTGTTCATTGCCCTGAGCATTTGCACTATTTAATTTGGCCATTGCACCCACCCAAAGAATAAATTTTGCATCTGATTGCTTGAGCTAGGGTTAAAAAATAAGAAGAAAACACCTGTTCCATTTATTTTTCTATTTCTAAAATGCTTGTGATTGTATTTTTTGTATTGATGATTGTATTTCTATGTCAAATGTTCTATTAGAGAAAAACAATATGAACAAGTGCTCAATGCATCCCCATTTCTCCTGATATAGGTGGTTGAGAGTGAGAGTGAGTCAGAGGCAGGGGCAGCAGGCAGGGGCAGTGGAGACAGCTCTAATTCACTCTTTGATTTTGTTTGTTTGTTATAGTTGTATGTTCTGCAATGCACTGAAGAGGGCTAAGTTTGATTGTAATAGGCTCTGAGTATTACCTCATTCTTTTCTAATTCACTCTTTGATTCTTTTTGAATCTTCATATTTAATAAAGTACCTAAAAAGTGCCACGTGTCAGTGTCAGGCCTCTGTGAGTTAAACCAAAACATAATAGTAGTCAGTAATTGCAGACCATGCCAGCTCCAAGGAAAAACAAAGAAAGAGGGAGATTATTTTGGGTGTAAAACGCACCAGAATGCAGGAAATTGAATCTACTATTTAAAAAATGTCGGGGGGAGGACCCCCAGACCCCCCGAAAAATAAGTGTCCCCCCCACATTCAAAAAGCTGCTGACGCCCATGAGAGGAAGACACCTCCAATGTTGTGGGTAGTGAGAAAAACAGGGGAGGAAATAGAAAAGAGGGGGGAGTAATGACAAGATGAGGAATCGGACACAGTAACTTGAACAGAACATTCCACATTATAGGACGCATCCAAGAAGATGAGGAAGAAGAAAGTGAAAAAACACCACGGCAACCGGACGCGAATTTGCGAAACCTAGGATGGTAGGGGGTGGCAGGGCAATACCGCTACCTGATTGGTTGGCGAAGCACTCCCTCATTGCCCCCTCATTGGCTGGCAATACCGCTACCTGATTGGTTGGCGAAGCACTCCCTCATCGTCCCCTCATTGGCTGGCGAGTCTACCATCTAAAGTAAACGCTAGCATGCGGCGTGTGAACGGGTTGAAATGCACGCCCAGAGAAGTTAGAAGTCATAAGGAAACATGTTTATTGACTGGGCAACACAGTGTAAAAATACACAGCTTCATAAAATAAACCAGAAACACTCATTCTGCAGTCTGCACGTTTTATTCGGATATTAACCACCCACAAACCATATTACTGCATAAGCAACCACACAGGGGAAATACAGTATCAAAGGAGCAGTACATTTCAGGAACATTTCAGAACTTTAGGAGTTGTTTAAACTTGAACTCTCTTAGATTATATTCAAGCCGATCAGCTACAGTGTTAGAAGTCATAAAGAAACATGTCACGTTCACGTTGTTGACGTTGACTGTTGATCTCATTTCAAATCAAATCAAATCAAATTTTATTTGTATAGCGCATTTCTTACAAGATGCAACTCAATGCGCTTCACACAATGAAAATGTTCAGTCAATCAGTCAATCAATCAATACTGACAGAGCCGCGAGCAGGCAAAAGTAAAAACCTGTATACTATGTAGCCAGGAAAAAATTCCCTTGCAGCCCTCTACCAATAGAGCGACTACTAGCCAGTTTGCCTACCAGTACCCAGCGGTCCCCAAGGGGAGGCCAAGGACCACCGGCACAAAGCAAGCAAGCAAGGGCAAAAACCTGTACACCATGTATCCAGGAAAAATTCCTTGCATATTATCGGCGTACACTCTGTCCATAAATTTAGTGTTATATTTGCATCGTTCTGCATCCGGATGGTCACAGGTCCTGCCAAAAGAGAATCTTAGGCACAGTTATGATGCAACAACACAATAAAGACAATAAAGATGACAGCAATACAACCTGATGGTGGTCCTGGTACACCCTTGTACTGGTTCCAGTACTGCTCTAGGTGCTATTTGGAGCTGACAGTGCCTCATCAGCACCCGGGTCCATTTTCCTGTCAACACAAATCTCAAAACACGAGTATGTGCATACTCACACTACGTTCATGTCTATAAATGTTAGAGCGCCAAATAAATCTTCCTCTTTCCGGAATGTTAACCGATGCATATAGCTTATAGCAAGGAGTCTGGCTTTAGATGGTAGACTCGCCAGCCAATGAGGGGGCAATGAGGGAGTGCTTCGCCAACCAATCAGGTAGCGGTATTGCCAGCCAATGAGGGGGCAATGAGGGAGTGCTTCGCCAACCAATCAGGTAGCGGTATTGCCCTGCCACCCCCTACCATCCTAGGTTTCGCAAATTCGCCAACCGCACAGCTGAGTGGTAAAGCAGCGTAATGGATGTGTGGGGGAGGAGACCTAGGAGCCCGCGCGTGCGCAGATCATTTATGTGTCCGCGAGGCAAGCGTATGTTTGTTGAGCGCCTGAGCCAAGCTCGAAAGCGTGTGTCAGCAGCCGCCTAATTTGCATAGCTCCCCCATATATCGGGTAGGTGACCACAGCCCCGCCATTCGTTCCTGAAAAGAAACGAGCCATCATCAACATGCCCGAGCCAGCGAAGTCAGCGCCCAAGAAGGGCTCCAAGAAAGCCGTCACCAAGACCGCAGGCAAAACCGGCAAGAAGCGCAGAAAGTCCAGGAAGGAGAGCTATGCCATCTACGTGTACAAGGTCCTGAAGCAGGTCCACCCCGACACCGGCATCTCCTCCAAGGCCATGGGTATCATGAACTCCTTTGTCAACGACATCTTCGAGCGTATCGCCGGTGAGTCTTCTCGCCTGGCCCACTACAACAAGCGGTCTACCATCACCTCCAGGGAGATCCAGACCGCCGTGCGTCTGCTGCTCCCCGGTGAGCTGGCCAAGCACGCGGTGTCCGAGGGCACCAAGGCCGTGACCAAGTACACCAGCTCCAAGTAGTAGCGCTTCTGCCTGCTCCACTAACCCCAAAGGCTCTTTTAAGAGCCACCCAGCTTTTCAACATAAGACCAATTCCATAGCGGGTTGATCTCGCGTGCTACGATGTTGTAGTACTTGAACGTGCAGGTGATCTCGCCACACTTTCTCCCTCCTGTCTGTCAAATGAACGGGTAACTAAGCTGTGCACGCATGGCCAATATATATTTTTTTATATTACTGGGGAATCACCCATTATATTTGTGTTTTATGACTATTAGAAACACATTGTGTAGTATGGTACCTGTACTGTATTAATGACAATAAAGACCATTCATTCATGAGGCCATTGTAAAGCGCTTTGGAAAAGTCAATTTACCATGTATACCATAGTTTGTTAATCATACCTCATAAGTTCTCAGTATGTACTTGACATTTAACTTGAGTTTGGAACGGCACTATAATCTACAGCGTGTATAAAGTACATCAGGTGATCCAAGTGCCATAGAGCAAGAACGCAGCAGCAGTACCGCATTTTGACCAGGATATGTCCTCCGAAGTTTTAGTAAATCATACAACTTGCCTTAATTTCTGTGATCTCCGGAATACACTGAATCGCCCTTGTTATAAATGTAAGTTGTTATTATTGTTTGTTTAATTTGTATTACTGACATAAGTCGTGTCACGCCATTTAAACGAGTTCACCCACATTAAAGCGTTTTGATATGGTGAATTGGCCTACATTTATGTCAATAGGTAGCGACGGTCAGTTCTATATCGTGGAGCTCCGCCCCATAGGGGAGCTCTGCTCCTATTGGTTTACCCGCTACCTAAAGTAGCCAATGACTGAATTTTTCAATGCCTGCGCCCGCCTGGGGTGCTATATAAAGGGGTGTACTTCGCTCCCTCATTCTCCCAAAAAGTTCAGCACGGGTTTATATCTGAAGACTGAGAAGGACGACTACTAAGACTGGAGAACCCGCCAGACTTTTCCCTTCAAGATATGGATCGTCCGCCGCCTATGGAGAAGTTCCTCCGGGACGCCTGCCGCTGCGACTTCCGAGCAGCGGAGGACACTTTTCAGCGGAGGAGACTTTTCCCTTCAGCGATGGATCGTCCGCCGCCGACCACGAAGAAGTTCCTCCGGGACACCTGCCGCTGCGATTTCCTAGCAGCGGAGGACAAGCACGACTTCTGCCACGTCTGCCTCGGCCCCGAACATGCCGAGGCGGCGTTGGTCGCCTCCCCCAGCTGCCTCCCCTTCCACCTCCTTTCCGTCGCGGAAAGGCGAAAGGGGATGGCCTGGATCAAGGAGAGCGTTTTCCCCTGGCGGGCGCTATCTCGGGGATGCTATCCGACTCGAATAGCTCTGCCGATGATGCGTCCGGACAGGCCCCAGAGCGGCGTTCTGGGCAGGCACCTCCCCAAGTAGGGATGGTCCCGCCCGCTCAGCCGGCCCTGACACCACGCCGCCCTCACCCAGCTGAGTGGTCGGTGCCGGTGTCAGAATCAGAAAGCTCTGATGAGCTCGGTGCGCAGGCGGCGGCGAATAACATCGCCGTGTTTAACGCCGCCATTGCGAAGATCACCACAGACCGACCCAACGGTCTGTCTGCAGCGGAGGCGGAGTTTCTGAGCAAACTCAGTGCCGCGACGACACGAGGCGTTATTACATCAAAAACCCCTCCATGTCTATCAAGACCTGGCCCAGCTCATGAGCGTGCGGCCGGTTCTTTGATTATCAGGCATAATAAACCTGCGTCAATAAAGAGCATTGTTACACATAACAAACACTCTTTACAGACGGTAAGTCAGACGGTAAATCCCTAAGGAGGATTTTCCATGGTATCTACCAGAGCGGAGACCCACCTGCCTTGTCAGAGTGTGGTCGAATCGCTACCGGTTAGAAACGAAGCGGAGACTAGCCCAGCTTACCGGCGTGTGGCCAGCTCTCTGCCTAGCAGACTTACCCCTATCACGACACGAGGCGGTATTTACATCAAAAACCCCTCCATGTCTATTCAAGACCTGGCCCAGCTCATGAGCGTGCGGCCGGTTCTTTGATTATCAGGCATAATAAACCTGCGTCAATAAAGAGCATTGTTTCACATAACAAACACTCTTTACAGACGGTAAGTCAGACGGTAAATCCCTAAGGAGGATTTTCCATGGTATCTACCGGAGCGGAGACCCACCTGCCTTGTCAGAGTGTGGTCGAATCGCTACCGGTTAGAAACGAAGCGGAGACTAGCCCAGCTTACCGGCGTGTGGCCAGCTCTCTGCCTAGCAGACTTACCCCTATCACGACACGAGGCGGTATTTACATCAAAAACCCCTCCATGTCTATTCAAGACCTGGCCCAGCTCATGAGCGTGCGGCCGGTTCTTTGATTATCAGGCATAATAAACCTGCGTCAATAAAGAGCATTGTTACACATAACAAACACTCTTTACAGACGGTAAGTCAGACGGTAAATCCCTAAGGAGGATTTTCCATGGTATCTACCGGAGCGGAGACCCACCTGCCTTGTCAGAGTGTGGTCGAATCGCTACCAGTTAGAAACGAAGCGGAGACTAGCCCAGCTTACCGGCGTGTGGCCAGCTCTCTGCCTAGCGGACTTACCCCTATCACGACACGAGGCGTTATTTACATCAAAAACCCCTCCATGTCTATCAAGACCTGGCCCAGCTCATGAGCGTGCGGCCGGTTCTTTGATTATCAGGCATAATAAACCTGCGTCAATAAAGAGCATTGTTACACATAACAAACACTCTTTACAGACGGCAGCCCATCCCTTTTCGAAATGACCCCACCTTGGGCTGTGCCATCTCCTCGGTGGGCAGCGGCGGCTGGGGTCATACAGAAATTCAAGCTTTTTCTGTCGACTGCACCACAACAGACGGCCCAGCCGCTGTCGTTGCTTTATGCAGAATGACTAGAAGGGACAGGTATTCTGTCGGGCTGGCTTGACAGGACATTGAGGAGGGGATATGCACTACAGTTCATTCAGCCTCCTCCGCCCTTCAGGGGCGTGAGAGAGACTGTTTTTTGTCCTGCCCGATAAAGACACGTGCGCTCCGGGAGGAGATTACGAATCTCCTAACAAAGGGCGCAGTGACATTGGTTCCGAGGGACCAGTGGGACATGAGATGGTACTCCCCGTATTTCCTTGTCCCAAAGAATTCGGGAGACATGAGACCCATACTAGATTTCAGGGTCCTCAACGAGAGAGTGGCGAAACGCCCCTTTCGTAGATACCTGAGGGTCGCGTATTTCGTGTGCCAATCACAGAGTGGCACAGGAAATTCCTACGTTTTGTTTTCCAAGGGAAGGTTTACGAGTACACGCGCCTGCCCTTCGGGTACGCGCTTGCTCCTCGTTTTTTCTCCAAATGCGTGCAGACAGCACTCGAACCACTGAGGCGTAACGAGATACGCATAATATGCGGATCTCGACGACCTACTGGTCTTGGCCCAATGCCCAAATCGAGCCATTCGGGACGCAACCTCACTGGTGCAGCGCCTCACTCAGCTGGGGTTAGCTGTAAACTGGACAGAGAGTGCTCCGTGGCCGGCTCAACAGTTTTCCTATCTAGGCATTCAGTTGGATACTGCCGAGATGAGGGCCAGTTTATCGGCACCACGGAGAGCGACACTGACGTCAGCTCCCTGGGTGTGTCGAGTGACAAATACAATCACCGCTCTGTCAAGGATGTCCTTACTAGGACTGAGGTCTGCAGCCCATGTAGTGGTCCCCTTAGGCCTGTTACACATGCGCAGACTGCAAAGGCGGTTCGCACGACTGCGACGGGTCCCAGTGAGAACGCCGTCGCAAGTTGATTGTAATACAGAGATCGGTCAAAACCGACCTGAGCTACTGGAGAGACCCGCGCGTCATCGCGCGCGGAGTCGCCTGAGTTCGCTGAAAGCTCTCCACATTCCAGGTCTGCTCAACGAAGGAGCAGATCTGTTATCACGGGGAGGCCCGAGGGACGATGACTGGAGGTTAGCACCCTCCATTGTGTCGCTGATTTGGGCACGGTTCGGGCAAGCAGAAGTGGTTCTGTTTGCGTCACGGACGAATGCGCAGTGTCGCCTTTGGTTCTTCCTGCGCGAACAGGACAACCCGCCATTGGGAGTCGATACATTCGCACACCACCCATGGCCGAGGGTCCTGTTATACACGTTCCCACCCCTGACATCTATCCTCCCACTGTTGGCACGAGTGAGGTCAGAGAGGCTAGAGTTAATTCTTGTAGCCCCGGACCGTCCCGGAGCCCCGTGGTTTCCGGAACTGATGGAGATGTTGGTAGAGGGCCCATGGCCCATACCTCATCGACAAGATGCACTCTCTCAAGCCAGAGGCTTGGTGAGGGGGCCGCCTATGATGGGGGGCCCCCTCATGGCCTGGTTACTGAGAGGGATTTGTTAGAACGCAGGGGTCTGACAGACGCGGTCATTCAGACCATTCAGAGTGCGCGCGCGCAATCCACTGCAAAGGGATATGCGGCGCGCTGGCGAGTGTTTACACAGTGTGAGGGACAGGACGTTGACCCAGTCTGCTGTCGGGTCGAAACGTTCTTGTGCTTCTTACAGTCGCTGTTTGACAAGGGATTGGCGGCGAGAACTATTAAAGTTTACGCGGCTGCCATCTCAGCTTGTCATGAGGGTTTTGCGACAACGACACTGTTCAGTCATTCGCTGGTTAAGCGTTTTTTGACTGGAGTGTGTAGGCTTAGACGCCCTCATAGGACTCTAATGCCAAAATGGGACCTGTCGATTGTGCTAGAGGCGCTGTGCGTGCCCCATTCGAACCCATTGACACTGTGTCGTTGCGTTTATTGTCTCTCAAGACGAGTCAGCTCCTCGCCTTGACTACGGCTAAGCGAGTGAGTGATTTATGTGCTCTCTCGACACGGGCAGATTGTTGATCATATCTGATGACAAAACAAAAGCTGTGTTACGCCCTAACCCGGCTTTTATCCCTAAGGTTAATCGTGGGTTTAGGGTTCAGAGCTGTGCTCTGAGCGCCTTTTTTCCTCCTCCTCACGACGGAGAGAGGGAGAGGCGTTTACATTGTCTATGTCCGGTGCGCGCGTTGGCACAATATGTGAAGCGCACGGCAGGACTGAGATCTTCTCCCCAGCTTCTGATCTGCTACGGCGGACAGAAAGCCGGGGCACCACTCTCGAAGCAGAGGCTGTCCCATTGGATTTGCGAGGCTATTAGCCTCGCATACGAATCGAAGGGGCAGCCCGTGCCGACTGGCATTCAGGCTCATTCCACCAGGGGCATGGCCACATCAGTGGCCATTCTCAGGGGAGTGGGAGTGGAGGAGATATGTGAGGCGGCGTCTTGGTCGTCGCCATCACTTTTTGTACGGTATTACTTGAAAGATATTCTTCCTCATCCTTTTCTCATTCTGTCCTCAGTTTTGCTGATGACTGATGTAGTGGGAAGGCACTTGGATTACCCTGGTCATGGGGATTCTATTGAAGTGTTGTCAGGATGAATACGGATGTGCCTGGGGAGGGGACCCTCCTCCAGGACATGTTCCGTTAGATCTACAACCCTACGTGCTCACGTAAGGGTTAGGTCAGTGATATTCTTCCTCAATCCTTTCTCATTCTGTCCTCAGTTTTGCTGATGACTGATGTTGTGGGAAGGGCACTTGGATTACCCTGGTCATGGGGATTCTATTCAAGTGCTGTCAGGATGAATACGGATGTGCCTGGGGAGGGGACCCTCCTCCAGGACATGTCTGTTAGATCAACAACCCAACGTAAGGGTTAGGTAAGTGATATTTCTTCCTCATCCTTTTCTCACTCTGTCTTCAGTTTGCTGAGGACTGATGTAGTGGGGATGGCACTTGGATTACCCTGGTTGGGGATGCTATTCAAGTGCTGTCAGGATGATTACGGATGTGCCTGGGGAGGGGACCCTCCTCCAGGACATGTTCCGTTAGATCTACAACCCTGCGTGCTCACGTAAGGGCTAGATCAGTGGAGCAGACTCGTGTGGGTTGGGCCAACTTTTTAAGGTTGTCTTGAACCAACATCAGTGGTCAGCTCCGGGTGCCGCTGAGATTGTTTTACGGATTAATAGTCTCAGTGGGGGTACATTTGGCCTCGTTCGCTCCGCCTAAACCAATAGGAGCAGAGCTCCCCTATGGGGCGGAGCTCCACGATATAGAACGATAGTTATGGAGATAGACTCCAGTTCTATGAGTGGAGCGGAGCCCCATAGGGCTGCTGGCCCACTTCGACTCGTTCAAACCCGGCTGTTTTTGTATGTTTGGGAGAATGAGGGAGCGAAGTACACCCCTTTATATAGCACCCCAGGCGGGCGCAGGCATTGAAAAATTCAGTCATTGGCTACTTTAGGTAGCGGGTAAACCAATAGGAGCAGAGCTCCCCTATGGGGCTCCGCTCCACTCATAGAACTGGAGTCTATCTCCATAACTATCGTTATCATTGTTACAACTGTATATTGAATTAACCCATAATTAGGCCTTTTGCTATCGGGACTTAGACTACATGTATTTCGGTTACTGGGCAGCGTCCCTGAATGCATATCATTTAAATCCTACAATTAAGACTCGTGGACTAATAAATGGAAACTCGCCTCTGAGAGAAATATTGAGGTGGCTCTTAAAAGAGCCGTTGGTAGATCTACTATTAGATCAGGGTGGTCATCTTAGGCGCGCTCTCCACGGATGCGACGGGCCAGCTGGATGTCCTTGGGCATGATGGTGACCCTCTTGGCGTGGATGGCGCACAGGTTGGTGTCCTCGAACAGACCGACCAGGTAGGCCTCGCTGGCCTCCTGCAGGGCCATCACAGCAGAGCTCTGGAAGCGCAGGTCGGTCTTGAAATCCTGGGCGATTTCTCTCACCAGGCGCTGGAAGGGCAGCTTGCGGATCAGCAGCTCGGTGGACTTTTGGTAACGACGGATCTCCCTCAGAGCCACGGTGCCGGGCCTGTAGCGGTGAGGCTTCTTCACGCCGCCGGTCGCCGGGGCGCTTTTACGGGCAGCCTTGGTGGCGAGCTGCTTCCTGGGGGCTTTGCCACCAGTGGACTTACGAGCGGTTTGCTTGGTTCTGGCCATGATGCTACCTTCTTCTTGTAGAATCAAAGTAAAGATGTTCTTCACAAGTGAACTTGCTAAGTTTATAAAGCCGGAGCCGTCGTGCTCCGATTGGCCGGCGAATGTAGACGAGCTCATTGGCCCGTTGTCACCTCCTTCTCAGGCTGTCATTGGACACGACCTCCGTGCACCCTTCCCGTCATAAATTAAAACTCTAAACCCCTCCAGCTCCCTCCATTGCGCGCTTCCCTTGTCCACCCGCCCCGCCCATGTGAATTATAATAATAAACATAATATGAAGATTTTAAAAAATCGGTGTTATGGGAAAATCCATAATTATTAGTCAACTGGCAAATGATACCACTGTTGTGATACCACTTTCTTAAGGACAACGACCCCAGCTATAGCTTTTATAGATAGATAGATAGATAGATAGATAGACTTTATTTGTCATTGCTACAGTACAGGTACCAAACAACGAAATTTAGGAGGGGAGGCTCCCCTGGTGTTTAGGAAAGGAAAAAGAAACACATTTTGGAAAAAGCATAGATGCATAAAATCACAAGAAGGTAAGGAGCTGGTTTACATCAATAGAGGCTATGTACACAATCCACTGTACTATACTGCACAGATAGTCAACTAGGGTTGTCATATTTCACAAGAAAGTATTTTTTCACATTATTTTAAAGTGTCACAGTTTGCAGGCTTGAAAATGTACATGTTTGTGCCTCAGCACTAGCTGCCATACAATCCGTCCGTACTGTCCTGGGCCCAGAACTTAGGCCTTTTCTGTGTTCAGGGCCTTGACGGCCCTGTGGTAGAAGCTGTCCTTCAGTCTGTTTGTCTTAGCGGCCGGGGTCCTGTACCTCCTGTTCGAGGGCAGCTTGACAAAGTGTTCGTGCCCAGGGTGGGTCGGGTCCTTGGAGATCTTGGAGGCCCTCCTGAGACAGCGTGTTTTGTACAGCTCCTCCAGAGAGGGGAGGGGGGCGCCGGTGATCCTCTGTGCTGTTCTCACGACTCTCTGTAGATCGCTTCTCTCCGCTGCCGTGCAGCTGTGGAACCAGTTGGAGATGCCGAAGGTGAGGATACTCTCCACTGCGCCGTGGTAGAAGGCCACCAGCATCTCCTTCTTGCTGTGTTGTTTCTTGAGGCATCTCAGGGTGTATAGCCGCTGTTGTGCCCTCTTGATGGTGCCTTTAGTGTTGTCCTTCCAGGCCAGGTCATCCCGCATGTTGTGTCCCAGGAATCGGAGGTTTGAGACTATCTCCACGCTCTCTCCGTCGATGAGCAGGGGCAGGATCTCAGACTTTTTCCTCCTTGAGTCTACGATGAATTCCTGGGTCTTTGACTTGTTTAGCAGCAGGTTGTTAACCTTGCACAGCTTGCTCAATTGCTCTACCTCATCCCTGTACGCCGCCTCGTCCCCCCCCGAGATACATCCCACCACGGTGGTGTCGTCTGCAAACTTTACGATGTAGTTGCTGGGGTGGATGGGGGTGAAGTCGTGGGTGTAGAGGTTGTAGAGGATGGGGCTTAGCACGCAGCCCTGGGGTGACCCAGTGCTGGGGGGTCCGTCGTATCGGAGTGCAATTGTTGATGACGTGATTGGTTAATAGTCCATACACAGTCGCATCACCTGACGTGGGAGGTTCAAGGAATAAAGGGGAGGTGACATTGACCAAGAGTGACAGAGATCTCCTGCATACCAAGTAGCCATGTGTTACTAGGTGCACATTTTATTTTTTCACTAGGTGACTGATTTTCCTGCTTGGAAATACAGCTTATTTGATCAAAAGTATACTTGTGCTTTGTCTTTTCCTAAATGCCATTTATTTACATTTATTCACATGTTATTGGACTGATTTTCCTGCATGGAAATAAAGCTTATTTTATCAAAAGTATACTTGTGTGAGAGTGCTTTGTCTTTTCCTAAATGCCATTTATTTACATTTATTCACACAGAAATATGAAGATGTCTTAAGATGTCTTGGAAATATGAAGAACACAATGAATGTCATAGTATTGTCTCAGCATTTTATTATTTAAAAAACAACATACACAAATACATAATCATACTGTGGATTACTAATTGATAAAGACATTTACAGGAAATTGCAGGAACTATTATACATGTGTGCAAAATGATTATGATGATTAAGGACTCTCAATACCTGACTCACTGCACTGTATAAATTGTAAATTGTAAATATGTTCTGTCTTGTCTTGTGGTTATGTGTGTTTCATGTCCATGTAATAGTCATGTAAAATGTGTGTATGTTTTTTGACACTGCTTTTTGAGCTGTACCGAAAACAAATTCCACCGACCTAGGTCGTGTGGTCATTAAACTATTCATTCATTCATTCATTCATGTGTACAACATTATTATATGAACAAAATGATTATATGTACAAAACCTTTTGTAGGTAGGACACTATTGGACCTCTGCCCAAATCTAGTACTGAACCTGACCCCCCATGCTAAACTATTTGGAAGTACAGTATACTAGGACTCCAATTCAGACACACTGGGGGGCTGTCACAAATCTACTAACTCTAATTATGTAAAATACAAATAAATAAATAAACAAGAATGTGTTTGTTGTGTAACAACTCCCCCAAGATTCCCCTCCACCACAGAGAGACTAAACTGTCCTTCTGAAAGAGACTACACTGACATCCTCCATCCCAGACAGACTACAATGACCACCATCACAGTGTGACATGGGAGAGTTACTCCATATGAGAGTGGAGAAACCTATTCTTCAGGTAGCATGTGTTCCTGATGTTGTGGAATACTCTTTTATCAACAATTTCACAGTATTGCCCATTGGTGGCAGTTGACTTCATACCTATCCCAACAAGTTGGCGTGGTTCCCAAAAACATTTATGATGTAGGAACAGGAGGGTGTCAGTGATGGCTGAGGGTGGGAAGAGAAGCTTGTACTCTTCACAGCCTGTCAGGGGATCTTCTCTGTGGAGTGGCAGGAACACGGTCCCTTCAAACAGGAGCTGTGGATTCTCTGAAAATAAAAGACATCAAGTATTAAGGTATACAGGCTATAGATTCCCATCAATATTTTTTATACAAGGTCTTTCAGTAAGACTATTTGACCTGACATGGTAGCCCATATGCCTATGATTTTCACCGGTTGCCTGTGGTTCCTGTCTTCACCAAGTAGGGTTAAGTTGGGTTGGCATTGTCTCCACATTTTTTTCTTTTTGTGGGTGCAGCTTTGTGGGTGCAGCACTGGCCAGAGAAGTCATTACACATCCTCTCCACCACCTCCTTCACCACCTCATCCTTGAACTACCAGAGAGAGGAGGAGGAGAGAGACATAAGGAGGAGAGAGACATAAGGAGGAGAGAGAGAGAGAGAGACATGAGGAGGAGAGAGAGACATAAGGAGGAGAGAGACATAAGGAGGAGAGAGACATAAGGAGGAGAGAGAGAGACATGAGGAGGAGAGGAGGAGAGAGACATAAGGAGGAGAGAGAGACATGAGGGTGAGAGAGGAGGAGAGAGAGACATGAGGAGGAGAGAGAGACATGAGGAGGAGAGGAGGAGAGAGAGACATAAGGGTGAGAGAGGAGGAGAGAGAGAAAATCATATTGGGCCAGAATAAAAAAAAAGATATATGGTCTGACAGACAGTACATATCATCTTCACCAATCATGTGTAAATCTGAAACATTTGACAATCACCCATAACTAGCGCACTGTCCATAATGGACTAATGGGTGGATTCATACATGAATGAATGAATAAAGGATTAATTGAGTGGAGAGGCAGAGGGATAGGATAGGGCTTTCACACCGGCAAAGAACCGTGCCGAATACACGGTGCTGTAAGCTTTTCGTTCCTCCACGTTACCGAGGAGAGGCGCGAGCAGTGGCCGAGGAGAGTGTACTATTTTCGGATAGACATATATGCATGCTCTCGGGGTTCAAAACATTACTTCCCGGGGTGCCAGAATGATGCCTGATGGCTCAAACTGACCGTATACTGATGGTGGAGTTATCCAGCATAGTCTTGTATTTTTACAAGTGTATTTTTACGGTGTTAGCCGGTGTTATTCGCGGACAAAGACGGTGCCCGGGATACACTCTTTGCGGGTTAATAACGTCGCCTTACCGGGGCTTACGGTGAAAATTCTAATGTGTCCGGACAGGGGAGAGGACAGGGAATGTAAATCACTTTGAATGGAGTCGATTGGAGACCCCCATCGATGTCGACACTGCTCGGAGTGAAAAAAACTAGTTAACGCGCTAACTAGCATGCTTCGTGAAGGACATTGCTTCATTTACACAGAAATACTTTGACTTATTAAAAGAATAAGTACACACACAGTGTGTAGTAATTTATATCAAAATGACTTAGTTACTCACTCGTTTTGAAGGCTAGAGTCTGATCGCTTTTCTGCTCAGTTCGCTCTGTGCTGAAGGCGTGACTGTCTTCATTGAAACAGTCAAACCTCTGTGCTGAAGGCTGGACAAACAGTCAAACCGGTATCTGATTGGGATGTCTATACCCGGCTCTGCCATCTGATTGGTGTACCGGGTATGGACACTGTCATCTGATTGGCGTAGCGAGTATGGACACTGTCAATCACAACGCGTAGTGAGTATAGACATTGCACTACTGTAGACTCGTTGCCTGTGCTGAGGCTGAGGGCTGTGGAGGTGTGGGGGCCCACCCGCACCCTCTGGGGGCGGTCGGTCAGGAAGTCCTTGATCCACGCACATATAGAGTGTGATAGACCCAGGTCTAGTAGTTTGGTCACTAGCCTGTCTGGAAGGATGGTGTTAAAGGCGGAGCTGAAGTCCACGTTACGCTACTCTCAGATGCATTTGTTGGGTTTATGCTTATAGCCAGCATTCATCACATTGGTTGGCAACACCACGTGGCCAAATCAAGTGTTGTGGGTGCGTTCTCTCAGCCTCACGAAGGTATATATGGTGACTGTTTAACTTAGTGATTGCAGGCTTCAACATGAGGCACACTAGGGTACTCATAGCGGACAAACACCGTTTAGAGATGAAAATACAAATTGCACTTTTTGAGAGACAAGTGGTTGGCTCTTAAAAGAGCCTTTGGGGTTAAGTAGTGGGGTGAAAGGTGTTTTTTATTGGTTTTTATAAAAACGCAACACCGTGTATACAATCAATTAATCAAACAATCAGACATTTAAGACATTACATTCAACAACAACCAACATTAAACTAACTAAAGTGCTCAGTGTTCAGTGTATTGTCCAGTGTAGTGTAATGTTCAGTGTTCAGTGTTCAGTGTCCAGGTTCCAGTGTCGGTAGGAGGCAGGGGTAAAAAACCTGTTCGCTGTGCATCCGGGAAAAAATTCCCCTGCAGCCCTCTAGTTGTAGAGCGACTACTATCCAGTTTGCCCACCAGTGCAAAGCCGTGGCTCCCCCACCTCCCTCCCCCGAGGGACCCCACACACCCGACTCACCCGACCCGCCCCACCACCGGCGCGTCCGGCCCAGCCCACCAGGCTCAGACTCCTGTAGCCCTTCACGAGGCTAGCCGGACCAGGCGCCCCAGCGGCGGAGCAGATCGAGCACGCAGGCCGACCGGAGGCCCCTGAGGAGAGGCCCAGAGAGCTCGGCGCATGGCAGGCAAGCAGAGGCGAAAAACCTGTACACAGCTTATCCAGGGAAAAAGCTCCCTGGCTCTTCTCAGCTTGTTCCGGGCTGGGGGTTGGGGGTTGGCGGGTAGGGGACTGGGCCTGTAGCTGGGGGCCTGGAGTTGGGGGGGGGGGGCCCGGAACAGGGGGTTTGGGGTCGCTAAGTTGGAACCTGGGGTTGGTGCTGGGGTGACGTGGTGGTTCCCGCCGGTCTCTGCTCCTGGGTCTGGAAGCCTGGGTAGGTGTCAGAGCTGGATATGACATGTGCCTGAAAAGATACAGGAGTGAGAGAAGGGAGGTGTGCATGGTTTGTGTAGTGTGCATTTTGGTGTCAGGCGGGTGATCAGTACTTCCCTGTGACCCAGTGGTGTTGGTCATCCTGGTGCTGGTGGTGCTGGCAGAGACGGCTGGTTCGGCTGTGGGTTGTGTGTGTTGATATTCTGGTGAGAGTAGGAAGTGGGTCAGTGCTGTGTACATGTGTAGGTGGTGGAAGGTGCAGTAAACTTCCCTGTTGGTGTTGTGCGCTGCTCCTCTCCTGGTCCTTGTGATGGTGATACTGCTGACCAGGGCTTGTGCTGGAACAGTGGTGAAGGTGATGGTGCAGGAACTGGTGGTGTAGTGAGGTAGGCCCGGGGTGGGGGGGGGTTGGGCGATGCGGCGCGGCATGGGGGGGGGATTTAGAGGATGACGTCCTTCCATCTCTCCACCCCCCACACCGCTCTTGCTTGATCCGGGTTATTTTTAAAGTCAACAATAGCATGGTCCCTGAGGCAGAGGGTGATTCTCCTCCTCAGGGTTGTCAGGTGGACGCTCTGTTTCTGATAGACCCTGATGTTCCTCGTCTCCCAGAGTACCTGCTTGACGGCGCTGATGATCCTCCACTGTTGTTGTAGTTGGGGGGTTGTGCACCCCCCGGGAGGACCATACAGGATGTTCTCGCTCGTCAAGCGGGGCAGGGTCAGCAGGCTGTTTAGGGAGACAGAGGGAACAAACAGGGCCCAGACCCGCCTGGCCACGGAGCACTCACAGAACAGGTGGTTAATGTGTTCTGTGTCCGTGCATCCGTGGGGGCATTTCTCAGTCGTTGCGATGTGCCGCCTATGCAAGAATTCCCTAGTGGGGAGACAACCATGAGCAGCCATCCAGGCAATGTCTTTTTGTTTATTGTTAGTACATTTATGATTAATGTTTTTCCATACCTGTTTGGAGTCCACGGCTGTGCTGGCCTTGGGGTGAGTAATGGTTTCCTTCGACCTTATGAAGGTCATAATGTCTTTGTATTTCCATGAGGCCAGCCCAGCCGCGGACAATCCTGTCTTGAAGGCAAAGTCCCTCCATATCTTGTAGACTGGAGGGGGGTCCCAGCTGTAGGGCACAGTGTGATTTATTGATGCGGTCACCCTGAGTGTCCGGAGGATGGGTGTGGCATAGTATATTTCAAAGAACCTGGCTTTCCTATCTTTGTTGTTGATGTTGTTGATGAGGTTGGAGAGTCCCTGTGCCCTAATGATGTTTAGGATGTCTGGGACCCCTTTCCCCCCATTCTCCACTGTTTTGTACAGGGTGGTGCGTTTTAGTTTTTCCATCTGGCTCCCCCAGACAAAGGTAAACATGATCCTTTCGATGGTTTTGGATACTGCTCTGTCTGGGGGAAACACCCTGCCCAGGTAAAGGGGAATGGGAAGAACAATAGCCTTCAGGACCAGGATCTTGCCTGTCATTGTGAGAGGCCGTGCACTCCACTCACAGATCTTCTTTTGGACCTGGCGGATGGTCTCCTTCCAGCTGCCGGAGGCTCCTCCATCTTTCTGGTAGGTGATCCCCAGCAGCTTAATGTTTTCCGTCTTTACAGGGAAGGAGGTTGCCAGGTTCTCCTGCCAGTGCTGCGACAGAAACAGCTCACACTTACCCCTATTGATCAGGGCGCCAGTGGCTGCACAGTAGTCCTCCACCACTTTCGTTGCTGTGGAAATGGTGGAGTAGTGGGGTGAAAGCCGTAGTAGAACTTTTACTTGGCTTTGGCGGGCTTCTCGGTTTTCTTGGGGAGCAGCACTGCCTGGATGTTGGGCAGCACACCACCCTGAGCGATGGTCACACCGCCCAGCAGTTTGTTCAGCTCCTCGTCGTTACGGACGGCCAACTGCAGATGACGGGGGATGATACGAGACTTCTTGTTGTCGCGGGCGGCGTTGCCGGCCAACTCCAGGATCTCAGCAGTCAGGTACTCGAGCACGGCAGCCAGGTAGACCGGTGCGCCAGCGCCCACACGATGGGCATAGTTGCCCTTGCGCAGGAGCCTGTGGACACGGCCCACTGGGAACTGGAGTCCGGCTCGGGAAGAGTGGGTCTTTGCCTTGGCCCTGGCCTTGCCTCCGGTTTTACCTCTTCCTGACATGTTCAAGCTTCAGATGAGATTTGTACTAGTTGAAGTGGCGAAGCGGGTGTCGTTCTATATCGTGGAGCTCCGCCCCATAGGGGAGCTCTGCTCCTATTGGTTTACCCGCTACCTAAAGTAGCCAATGACTGAATTTTTCAATGCCTGCGCCCGCCTGGGGTGCTATATAAAGGGGCGTCCTTCGCTCCATCATTCTCCCAAAAAGTTCAGCACGGGTTTATATCTGAAGACTGAGAAGGACGACTACTAAGACTGGAGGACCCGCCAGACTTTTCCCTTCAAGATGGATCGTCCGCCGCCTATGGAGAAGTTCCTCCGGGACGCCTGCCGCTGCGACTTCCAAGCAGCGAAGACGCTTTTCGGCGGAGGAGACTTTTCCCTTCAGCGATGGATCGTTCGCCGCCGACCACGAAGAAGTTCCTCCGGGACACCTGCCGCTGCGATTTTCTAGCAGCGGAGGACAAGCAAGAACGGCGTTCTGGGCAGGCACCTCCCCAAGTAGGGATGGTCCCGCCCGCTCAGCCGGCCCTGACATCACGCCGCCCTCACCCAGCTGAGTGGTCGGTGCCGGTGTCAGAATCAGAAAGCTCTGATGAGAGCGAGCGGCAGGTAGAGCACGTGCTCCCCGCCCTCGCCGCCCCATCTCGGTGCGCAGGCGGCGGCAGCGGCGAATAACATCGCCGTGTTTAACGCCGCCATTGCGAAAATCACTGCTGTGACGATTGGATACTCCTACCACTAGGTGTCAGTAGAGGTCCTTGTTATAGGACAGGACCGGAGATGATGTAGTGGTAGTGACAGGACAGGAACTAATAGGGACTAGGTAGATGGAGTTGAGGTAACCAGAGCACGTTAATAAAAGTTATAAAAAGATTCTCATTGAACTGTTTCTCATTGAACGACACGAACAACACATGGTACCAGGAGTAAAACAGTGCAAGATACAACTGTGAAATGCGACATGGATTCAGTGAAGCCACCGACGAGTCTGCAACTGACGGGGAATGTCGACAGCAATTGGCGCACTTTTAAACAACAGTTTCTACTCTACATTACAGCGTTGGGATTGGAAACGAAGCCGGACACCAGGAAAGTAGCACTCTTACTAACAATAGCAGGCCCACAAGCCATAGAAGTGTATAACACGTTCGTGTTTGAGGAAAGAGATGATAACGAGAAGCTGGATAAAGTGCTCGAGAAATTTGATGCCCATTGCTCTCCCAAAAAGAACGAGACGTACGAGAGATATGTGTTCCGTTCTAGAATCCAGCAGCAGGGCGAGCCTTTCGATAGTTTTCTGACTGACCTAAAGCTAAAAGCACGGTCATGTAACTTTGCTACACTAAAGGACTCCATGATCAGGGACCAGATCGTAGTTGGTGTGGAGGATAAAAAGGTCAGGGAAAGGCTGCTGAGGGAAGCTGAGTTGACATTAGAGGGGGCAATCAAGATCTGTCATGCGAGTGAGCTGTCCCGGATTCACGCGAGGACGTTCGGCGAGATGGCAGCGGGCTCCATGAAAGTGAGTGATGATGTGACAGTTGCCGCGGTCTTCTACAAAGGAAAACAACGCGCACAAACGCAACGGACAGACGGTGAGACGTTCAACTGCAAACGCTGTGGCTCGCAGCACAAGCCAAGGGAGTGTCCAGCTTTTGGTAAGCAATGCTCTCATTGTAAAGGAAATAACCACTTTGCCAAACAGTGCTTCTCTAAAGGGAAAGAGAAAAGGATGGGAAAACCTGTAAATATAGTGGGGGAAGACACTGAAACTGACAGTGACAGTGACCCATATGTTGTTGGCATGGTGGGCTGTGAAGTAGAGCCACAGAAGCAGATAAATGCTGTCAAGCAAGATAAATGGATAGTACCACTGCAAATAAATGGGACTATAGTCACTCTGAAACTAGACACTGGTGCAAAAGCAAATCTAATCAGCATGTCTGACATCAAAGCAATGAAAGAAAAGCCAAAAATTCAAAGAAAAATGCTTGAGCTTAAGGACTATAATGGACAGAGAATTGACTGTTTAGGCACATGCAAGCTGAAAGTAACAGTGAAAAGGAAAGTGCACCACTTACTCTTCTCTGTGGTAGCTGAAGGACTAGACTCACTGATAGGTGATAAAGCATGCGAAGATTTAGAGCTGGTGAAAAGAGTGTACTGCATCAACACAACTGTGAGCACATCTAGTGACTCTGTTGAATCCATAGTGCAGAGCTATTCAGATGTGTTCAAGGGCTTTGGTGAACTGCCATTCACCTATAAAATCCAGCTCAAAGAAAATGCACAGCCAGTTGTGCATGCTGCACGAAGGGTCCCAGCACCATTGAGAGACCGTCTAAAGGAGGAACTAAACAGGATGACAACACTGGGTGTAATAAGGAAGATTGAAGAACCAACAGACTGGGTCAATTCAATGGTGTGTGTGAAAAAGAAAAACGGTGACCTAAGAATATGCATGGACCCAAAAGATCTAAACGAGAACATCAGGCGTGAACACTACCAGATACCCAAGCGTGAGGAAATCACCTGTGAAATGGCGGGTGCAAGATACTTCACAAAGCTTGATGCATCACAAGGGTTCTGGCAACTCAAATTAGAAGAGAGCAGCACCAAATATTGCACCTTCAACACTCCTTTTGGTCGATACCGCTTCCTCAGACTTCCATTTGGAATAATCTCTGCGTCTGAAATATTTCATAGAGCAGTGGAACACATCATCGAGGGGCTGGATGGAGTTCGAGCCTATGTGGACGACATCATTGTCTGGGGCTCCACAATCCAAGAACACAATGAGAGACTGACAAAAGTGCTGGAGAGCATACGGAAGAATGGACTGAAGCTCAGCAGGAGCAAATGCCAGTTTGGAGCTCAGGAAATAGTCTTCCTTGGAGACAAGCTCTCAGCACAAGGTGTCCAACCCGACCAGGAGAAAATCAACGCCATACTCGACATGCCGAGGCCCACAGACAAAACAGGGGTGCTACGCATCATGGGGATGGTCAACTTTATAGGTAAATTTATCCCCAACCTATCAGCGAAAACATCCTGCATCCGTGGGCTCCTGCACAATGAGAGTGTGTTCAAGTGGACCTCCAAACATGAGCATGAATGGCAAGTGCTCCAGAGAGCACTAACCACTGCACCTGTGCTAACATTCTTCGACCACACAAAGAGGATTAAAGTGTCCACAGATGCATCAAAAGATGGGATTGGTGCAGTACTCCTTCAGGCTGAGGGTGAACACTGGAAACTGGTAGCCTATGCATCTAGGTCTATGACAGAAACTGAGTGTCGTTACGCTCAAATAGAAAAGGAGTGTTTAGGGCTAGTGTTTGGGCTAGAGAGGTTCCACAGCTACGTATATGGCCTCCCCTGCTTCACTGTAGAGACAGACCATCGTCCATTAGTCGCTATAATCAAAAAGAATCTGAATGAGATGTCACCAAGAATACAGCGAATGATGATGAGATTGCAAAGATACGACTTTGGACTGATCTACACACCAGGAAAGCATCTCGTACTCGCTGACGCACTCTCGCGAGCACCAACAGGGGACAGTGTCAGTACAACTGAAGAGGATGTTCAGAGGCATGTGAACATGGTGTCTGCTGTGCTTCCTGTATCAGACTCCAAGTCCAGACAGATAGCTGAGGAAACAGCGAAAGACACAGAGCTGCAACAAGTCATCAGCAACATGCAAAATGGATGGCCTCCAGGTTCCTGTCCACAGTTCTTCCATGTCAGAGGTGAGCTGAGTGTAGTCTATGGGCTGCTGTTGCTAAAACACGACAGAATCATCATCCCAAGAGCTCTGAGGCAGGACATGCTACGGAGGATCCATGAAGGTCATCTCGGTGTCGCAAAGTGTAAAAGAAGGGCGAGAGATACTGTCTACTGGCCTGGAATCAACAAAGACATAGAGAGACTGATAAGCAGGTGTCAAACATGTCAGGAGCATAGGAACAAGCAAACCAAAGAGCCCATGATAGTAGCTGATGTGCCAGCAGCACCGTGGCACAAGGTAGGAATGGACTTGTTTCATCTCAAAGGAAGAGACTATGTAGTAGTCATTGACTATTATTCCAACTTCCCTGAAATGGCACTGCTAGCAAACATGTCATCAGCCTGTGTCATAACACACACAAAATCGATCTTTGCCAGACATGGCATACCACATACCGTTGTGTCTGATAACGGACCATGCTTCAGTAGCGGAGAGTGGAGAGAGTTTGCAGAACAGTACGACTTCAATCATGTGACCTCCAGTCCTCTCTATGCACAGTCTAATGGAAAGGCTGAGAAAGGAGTCCACATTCTCAAGCAACTCCTGAAGAAAGCTGCTGACAGTGACTCAGATCCATACCTTGCTCTACTCAGCTACAGAGCATCACCTCTTGAGTGTGGACTGTCACCTGCTGAGTTGCTCATGAAGAGAAAGCTTCGTACCACACTGCCGAGTTACTCACAGCAAAGAAGACGTCCAAAGCTGAAACAAAAGCTACAGCTACAGAAGATGAAGCAGAAGTCATTCTATGACAGAACAGCCAAGCAGCTTCCACCACTCTCAAGCGACGACACAGTCAGGATTCAAGGTCCTGGTGGATGGAAGACAAAAGCCACTGTTCTTGACGAAGTCGCTCCACGGTCATTCACGGTGAGAACAGAAGAAGGACAAATCTTCAGACGCAATCGCCGCAGTCTCCTAAAAACTCCAGAAGCTGTTCCAGAGCTCAGTGAAGCCTGCAGTGAGTCTGAGCCCATCCGTCCACTTCCAAGTGACTGTAACACAGACAGATATACTGAACCACACACTAACACACACACATGTCAAGTGAACCTGTGATAAGAAGATCCACAAGACACATCACAAAGCCTGATAGACTGAACTTGTAAAAAAAAAAAAAAAAAAAAAGACAATAAGCATGAATGTGTAAGAATGTGTTTAATGTTTTGAGTTGATATGTTATACATATAAAAGAAAGTTTAAGGGTTAGTTCATAGTAAACATGTTTGGTTGTGTGTTTCAGTCAAATGCTTTAAGGACATAGCTGCAGTTAAGATTGTAGCTGATACCTGTAATTTGTGTAACTTGAACTGTTAGCTGTTTGTTATTTTTCTTACCTCAAAGAAAGGAGGATGTGACGATTGGATACTCCTACCACTAGGTGTCAGTAGAGGTCCTTGTTATAGGACAGGACCGGAGATGATGTAGTGGTAGTGACAGGACAGGAACTAATAGGGACTAGGTAGATGGAGTTGAGGTAACCAGAGCACGTTAATAAAAGTTATAAAAAGATTCTCATTGAACTGTTTCTCATTGAACGACACGAACAACACAACTGCGAAACGGAGGTTTCGGCGTGATGCGGCACTGGCTCTACCTCTAAACGACGGAGCCATGCCCCACTCGGCATCCCCAGCCCCCGCCGCTGACCACTGGGAGGGCCCGCTACGGCCCCCCACGGCAGCGTGGCCCGGTTTCACGGGCGGAGGGGTCGGTAATGACCCCACCACCGGTTTCTTCTTCATGGCTGCTACCTCATAAAGAGGCAAAAGAAGGAAAATCCCCACCTTACTTTTTCAGTAAAGGAGATTTTTCCCATGTTATCTACCGGAGCGGAGACCCACCTGCCTTGTCGGAGCGTGGTCCAATCGCTACCGGTTAGAAACAAGGCGGAGACTGGCCCAGCTTACCAGCGTGTGGCCAGCTCTCTGCCTAGCGGACTAACCCCTATCACGACACAAAGGGGGTTAAACACCCCTGTCTGTAGCCGTATGGAGGGACCGTTATTTACATCAAAAACTCCTCCATGTCTATCAAGACCTGGCACAGCTCATGAGCGTGCGGCGGGTTTTTTGGTTATCAGGCATAATAAACCTACGTCTATAAAGGGCATTGTTACTCAAAACAAGCACTCTTTACAGACGGCAAACCATCCCTAAGGAGGATTTTCCATGGTGTCTACCAGAGCGGAGACCCACCTGCCTTGTCAGAGTGTGGTCGAATCGCTACCGGTTAGAAACAAGGCGGAGACTGGCCCAGCTTACCAGCGTGTGGCCAGCTCCCTGCCTAGCGGACTTACCCCTATCACGACACGAGGCGGGTTAAACACCCCTGTCTGTAGCCGTATAGAGGGACCGTTATCTACCAGAGCGGAGATCGACCTGCCTTGTCAGAGTGTGGTCGACTCGCTACCGGTTAGAAACAAACCGGAGACTGGCCCAGCTTACCGGCGTGTGGCCAGCTCTCTGCCTAACGGACTTACCCCTATCACGACACGTAGCGGGTTAAACAACCCTGTATGTAGCCGTATAGAGGGGTCGTTATGTACATCAAAAACCCCTCCATGTCTATCAAGACCTGGCCCAGCTCATGAGCGTGCGGCCGGTTCTTTGATTATCAGGCATAATAAACCTGCGTCAATAAAGAGCATTGTTACACATAACAAACACTCTTTACAGACGGCAGCCCATCCCTTTCGAAATGACCCCACCTTGGGCTGTGCCACCTCCTCGGTGTGCAGCGGCGGCTGGGATCATACAGAAATTCAAGTTTTTTCTGTCAACTGCACCACAACAGACGGTCCAGCCGCTGTCGTTGCGTTATGCAGAATGACTAGAAGGGACAGGTATTCTGTCGGGCTGGCTAGACAGGACATTGAGGAGGGGATATGCACTACAGTTCATTCAGCCTCCTCCGCCCTTCAGGGGCGTGAGAGAGACTGTTTTTTGTCCTGCCCGATAAAGACACGTGCGCTCCAGGAGGAGATTACGAATCTCCTAACAAAGGGCGCAGTGACATTGGTTCCGAGGGACCAGTGGGACATGAGATGGTACTCCCCGTATTTCCTTGTTCCAAAGAATTCGGGAGACATGAGACCCATACTAGATTTCAGGGTCCTCAACGAGAGAGTGGCGAAACGCCCCTTTCGTAGATACCTGAGGGTCGCGTATTTCGTGTGCCAATCACAGAGTGGCACAGGAAATTCCTACGTTTTGCTTTCCAAGGGAAGGTTTACGAGTACACGCGTCTGCCCTTCGGGTGCACGCTTGCTCCTCGTTTTTTCTCCAAATGCGTGCAGACAGCACTCGAACCACTGAGGCGAAACGAGATACGCATATTAGCATATCTCGACGACCTACTGGTCTTGGCCCAATGCCCAAATCGAGCCATTCGGGACGCAACCTCACTGGTGCAGCACCTCACTCAGCTGGGGTTAGCTGTAAACTGGACAGAGAGTGCTCCGTGGCCGGCTCAACAGTTTTCCTATCTAGGCATTCAGTTGGATACTGCCGAGATGAGGGCCAGTTTATCGGCACCACGGAGAGCGACACTGACGTCAGCTCTCCGGGTGTGTCGAGTGACAAATACAATCACCGCTCTGTCAAGGATGTCCTTACTAGGACTGATGTCTGCAGCCCATGTAGTGGTCCCCTTAGGCCTGTTACACATGCGCAGACTGCAGAGGCGGTTCGCACGACTGCGACGGGTTCCAGTGAGACGCCGTCGCAAGTTGATTGTAATACAGAGATCGGTCAAAACCGACCTGAGCTACTGGAGAGACCCGCGCGTCATCGCGCGCGGAGTCGCCTGAGTTCGCTGAAAGCTCTCCACATTCCAGGTCTGCTCAACGAAGGAGCAGATCTGTTATCACGGGGAGGCCCGAGGGACGACGGCTGGAGGTTAGCACCATCCATTGTGTCGCTGATTTGGGCACGGTTCGGGCAAGCAGAAGTGGTTCTGTTTGCGTCACGGACGAATGCGCAGTGTCACCTTTGGTTCTCCCTGCGCGAACAGGACAACCCGCCATTGGGAGTCGATACATTCGCACTCCACCCATGGCCGAGGGTCCTGTTATACGCGTTCCCACCCCTGACATCTATCCTCCCACTGTTGGCACGAGTGAGGTCAGAGAGGCTAGAGTTAATTCTTGTAGCCCCGGACCGTCCCGGAGCCCCGTGGTTTCCGGAACTGATGGAGATGTTGGTAGAGGGCCCATGGCCCATACCTCATCGACAAGATGCACTCTCTCAAGCCGGAGGCTTGGTGAAGGGGCCGCCTATGAGGGGGGGCCCCTCATGGCCTGGTTACTGAGAGGGATTGTTAGAACGCAGGGGTCTGACAGACGCGGTCATTCAGACCATTCAGACTGCGCGCGCGCAATCCACTGCAAAGGGATATGCGGCGCGCTGGCGAGTTTTACACAGTGGTGTGAGGGACAGAACGTTGACCCTGTCTGTTGTCGGGTCGAAACGTTCTTGTGCTTCTTACAGTCGCTGTTGACAAGGGATTGGCGGCGGGAACTATTAAAGTTTACGCGGCTGCCATCTCAGCTTGTCATGAGGGTTTTGCGACAACGACACTGGTTTTTCAGTCATTCGCTGGTTTAGCGTTTTTTGACTGGAGTGTGTAGGCTTAGACGCCCTCATAGGACTCTAATGCCAAAATGGGACCTGTCGATTGTGCTAGAGGCGCTGTGCGTGCCCCCATTCGAACCCATTGTCACTGTGTCGTTGCGTTGTATTGTCTCTCAAGACGAGTCTACTCCTCGCCTTGACTACGGCTGAGCGAGTGAGTGATTTGTGCGCTCTCTCGTCACGGGCAGATTGTTTGATCATATCTGATGACGAAACAAAAGCTGTATTACGCCCTAACCCGGATTTTATCCCTACGGTTAATCGTGGGTTTAGGGTTCAGAGCTGTGCTCTGAGCGCCTTTTTTTCCTCCTCCTCACGACGGAGAGAGGGAGAGGCGTTTTACATTGTATTGTCCGGTGCGCGCGTTGGCACAATATGTGAAGCGCGAGGCAGGACTGAGATCTTCTCCCCGGCTTCTGATCTGCTATGGCGGACAGAAAGCCGGGACACCACTCTCGAAGCAGAGGCTGTCCCTTTGGATTTGCGAGGCTATTAGCCTCGCATACGAATCGAAGGGGCAGCCCGTGCCGACTGGCATTCGGGCTCATTCCACCAGGGGCATGGCCGCATCAGTGGCCATTCTCAGGGGAGTGGGAGTGGAGGAGATATGTGTGGCGGCGTCTTGGTCGTCGCCATCACTTTTTATACGGTGTTACTTGAAGATATTTCTTCCTCATCCTTTTCTCATTCTGTCCTCAGTTTTGCTGTTGACTGATGTAGTGGGGAAGGCACTTGGATTACCCTGGTCATGGGATTCTATTCAAGTGCTGTCAGGATGAATACGGATGTGCCTGGGGAAGGGACCCTCCTCCAGGACATGTTCCGTTAGATCAACAACCCTACGTGCTCACGTAAGGGTTAGGTCAGTGATATTCTTCCTCAATCCTTTCTCATTCTGTCCTCAGTTTGCTGATGACTGATGTTGTGGGAAGGGCACTTGGATTACCCTGGTCATGGGGATTCTATTCAAGTGCTGTCAGGATGAATACGGATGTGCCTGGGGAGGGGACCCTCCTCCAGGACATGTCTGTTAGATCAACAACCCAACGTAAGGGTTGGGTAAGTGATATTTCTTCCTCATCCTTTTCTCATTCTGTCCTCAGTTTGCTGAGGACTGATGTAGTGGGGATGGCACTTGGATTACCCTGGTTGGGGATGCTATTCAAGTGCTGTCAGGATGATTACGGATGTGCCTGGGAAAGGGGACCCTCCTCCAGGACATGTTCCGTTAGATCTACAACCCTGCGTGCTCACGTAAGGGCTAGATCAGTGGAGCAGACTCGGTGTGGGTTGGGCCAACTTTTTAAGGTTGTCTTGAACCAACATCAGTGGTCAGCTCCGGGTGCCGCTGAGATTGTTTTCGGATTAATAGTCTCAGTGGGGGTACATTTGGCCTCGCTCGCTCCGCCTAAACCAATAGGAGCAGAGCTCCCCTATGGGGCGGAGCTCCACGATATAGAACGATAGTTATGGAGATAGACTCCAGTTCTATGAGTGGAGCGGAGCCCCATAGGGATGCTGGCCCACTTCGACTCGTTCAAACCCGGCTGTTTTGTATGTTTGGGAGAATGATGGAGCGAAGGACGCCCCTTTATATAGCACCCCAGGCGGGCGCAGGCATTGAAAAATTCAGTCATTGGCTACTTTAGGTAGCGGGTAAACCAATAGGAGCAGAGCTCCCCTATGGGGCTCCGCTCCACTCATAGAACTGGAGTCTATCTCCATAACTATCGTACTTATAGCTCACCCTGACAGCTCATTGGCCTCCGGGCCGATGACACCTCATCCAATGACAAACCCAGCCCTGGAGCGGGGACGCGCACCCCTTCCTGCCGCCCAGCCGAAAAACGTATTGTTATCGACCGCGCATTTTACCCAAATGTAACGATAGTTATGGAGATATACTCCAGTTCTATGAGTGGAGCGGAGCCGTTTTTATTATTAACTTATTTACTGTGGAGAAACGTACTCGGAGGTAGCGTAGTGGGGATTAAGAGGTCTTTGGGAGGGATACCACGTAAGGACTGAAGTCATTGAAGATTGTAACATCGAGTTATTAAACACCAGTACTATTATAATATCTACTATACCATACTATACCGTCGACTTTATTGTAGCACGTCAGCTCAAATCACTATGGAATTGCTCTTTTATTGACTTGTCACACTGACGTGGCCAGTTAATGACATCATGGGGGTGATATGAAAGCATTTTATCGATAGATAAGTGAGCATGTCTTGGCGGTAGTGGTAGGCTAACTTCTTGATTGTACTAGATTATCCACATGTGAACGCCGTTTAAACCATTATTATATTCATGATTTATGTTTAAATCCACCTGTCCCGAGAAATTGGTCATGCGTATGTATGTATGTACAGGGGTGCACATAACTTTTTGGGGCCAGTGCTCAGAGGAGCACCTAGGGATGCTGCTTGGTGCTCCCCGAGCTCGCGAGTCGCGACCCGTCCCACAGGATGGATAAAAAAGGGATACATGGATAACTTATATTAGCAAAACGACATTTATTCATAAATAAAGATGAACGAACAAATGATTGTGTGCAAAACAAAAGAAACAAATGCAAAATCAAATGACTGCTCTTTAAGCATGAAAGTCTGTCAGACTCCTTTAAACACAATGAAATCAACTGACATCTCTTTAAGCACTAACTGAATGTCTGTTCTTTAAACACAATGAAATCAACTGACATCTCTTTAAGCACTGCTCTGTTCTGTAAACACTGAAATCAACTTTTCAACAAAAAGTTACAGCCTAAGCATTTATTTATGCTACAAGCTTAATCATCATCACTGCTCTCTTGACTGCTGTTATCACTGTCCTCAATTTCAACCATGGTAGAGGATGTTGTAGGCTATCACTTTAAATAGCTCATTATTTTGATTGTGCAACAAAGTCTTTTTTATTTTATTTTATAGAATTCCCAACCATATTCCCTGGGTCAGGGGTCTAGGTGCGATAATGAAGCTGTAAAACAAACGTCTGAACGTTTGAAAGCTTCAGAGAAAAGAAACGTGAAGTTCCTTGGTGTTGTTTTTCCTTTTAGCGACGAGTCGTTCGGGACTGAATTGTCACGTGTCGGCGTGATAACCGTGATAACCGTGCGATACGCGGAATGAAAGTACAAGTTACGATACTTTCCGAATGTTTTCGTGAGGGGAGTCGCCGTGGTCGTTGTGATGGCGTTACGGGGCTTGCAGTGATGCAGCAGTCAGCAGTCAGCAGGTGGATTTTGAGGAAGTAAATTCCTCTCCCAGCGCTCCCAGCTGTTGGTGCGCAAGAGCGCGTTCATGCCGCTGATCTTCCGCGCAGCATGCATTTTGGCGACGCATGCGCACTGGCGCACCAGTTATGTGCACCCCTGTGTATGTATGTATGTATGTATGTATGTATGTATGTATGTATGTATGTATGTATGTATGCAGTGTAGTCACTCCTGTCCATTATATTAATACCGGAAACCGTTTTAGACAACTAGTGAGTACACTACTCCAGCAGTTGAAAGAAACAATGGCAGAGTGGAAAAACAAAAAAGGCGCGCAAAACTTCCGGCGCGTTCAAGGACTGGAGTCTTTGAAAATTGTAACACCGAGTAATAGATTGATTGATTGAAAACCTTTATTGTCCCCAATGGGGAAATTTTGTTGTCAAACAGCTCAGTTAGGGCAGAAAACATTCAGTACAGAAAACAGAAAAACATTCAATAAAAAACATAAAACAGTGCAGGCTCAATAAGTAAAAAGTTCCAAAAGTTCCATCTCCAGGTCTCCCCCACCCTGCAGGGCCTGGTTGTAGAGTCGGAGTGCAGCTGGAATAAAGGACTGTCCAAATCTTTTTAATTGATACATATGCCATAGCAGACGCTTTTATCCAAAGCGACTTACAATTACGAATTACAGGGACATTCCCCCTGGAGTAACTGAGGGCTAAGTGCCTTACCCAAGGGCACACTAGTAGTGGTGTGGCTTCAGGCGGGATTTGAACTCACAACCTTCCGATCACAAGTCCAACTCACTATCCACTAGACCACCACTACCCCTATATACCCCTTATACATGCTTGTTATGTTATATATTCTTTCTGCCTGTTTTAACCTGCTGTGTCTTTCACTCTTGTATTATGTTTTTAATAGTGTTTTCTTCCTTGTTATGTAAAGCACTTTGCGACCCTTGGTCTGGGAAAGGTACTGTGTATACAATACACACAATCAGTACAGCATATAAGTTCGACTTATTTGAAGCACGCGACCTCAACTCACTGTGGAATAGCTTTTTTTTGATAGGGTGGGTGGCTCTTAAAAGAGCCTTTTGGGGTAAGTAATACAGACGAAAATCTGTTTACTTAGAGCTGGTGTATTTGGTCACGGCCTTGGTGCCCTCGGACACCGCGTGCTTGGCCAGCTCACCGGGGAGCAGCAGACGCACGGCGGTCTGGATCTCCCTGGAGGTGATGGTACGACGCTTGTTGTAGTGGGCCAGGCGAGAAGACTCACCGGCGATGCGCTCGAAGATGTCGTTGACGAAGGAGTTCATGATTCCCATGGCCTTGGAGGAGATGCCGGTGTCGGGGTGGACCTGCTTCAGGACCTTGTACACGTAGATAGCGTAGCTCTCCTTCCTGGACTTTCTGCGCTTCTTGCCGGTTTTGCTGGCGGTCTTGGTGACGGCTTTCTTGGAGCCCTTCTTGGGCGCAGGCTTCGCAGGCTCAGGCATGTTGATGATCGTTGCTTCTCAGAAACGAATGATGGTGCCGCAAGCACCTAGCCCCTTATGTGAAGGGGGAGCTATGCAAATTAGGCGACTGCTGACACACACTTCCAATGCCGAGCGTGAGCGTAGCTCTGACGCTCAACACACAGACACTCCACGCTCACGGACATTCATTATCTGCGCACGCGCTCCCCAAGTCTCCTCCCCCACGCTGCTTTTTCACTGGTCTGCCTTGTTTCCTTCAAGCAGAACAAAATGGAAAAAAAAGACCTGAAGAAGAAGAGGAAGATTGAGAATACGAAAAAGGACACAAATAAACTCCTCAAAAAAAGTTCGGAAACGTTATTTTTGTCAATTATTCCTCCTCTTTAATAATACCAATTGGTATTGTATTTAATATCGTTGGAAAGCCTGATTAGTCACCATTGCAACGAGGTGCCCTGACAGTGTAAAATGAATAAAGTGTAAAAATGGCCAATGTGTTGTTTTTTCCTTATTACTGTGGGAGAGGGCAACCATCCAATCCACCAAGCAACTCAAAACGATACCAACAGAAGAATATTGCAGGCGATTTTGGGGCCGCTACCCACACGTTTAGCATGCATGATCCTTACAAGTTGTACCTCGTTGTAAAGGTGACTAATCAGGCTTTCCAACGATATAAGATACAATACCAATTGGTATTATTAAAGGGGAGGAATAATCCACAAAAAGAACGTTTCCATTTTTTTTTGAGGAGTTTAGAATACCTAGAACAAGTCCCAATACTATAGTAAGGCTTGCACGTACGCAATACTGTCTTTTGGAGGCGGTACATTGCAAGGACAAGCATGGTCGCAGTCTTAAACTATGTGGATATTTGCCGAACAAAATATAAACGATCAGGTCTCCATGGAGGGAAATGAGGACTGTTGGGAGCGTGGAAGTGCTTGTGAACTACTGATTTGGCAACGTAAATGGTTGTCTTTGTATTTAAAACGTAGACAGGACTGCTATGTTACTGATGGAATTAAGACTTTTAAGTGTGGAGATGGGTGGCTCTTAAAAGAGCCTTTGGGTTCAGATTTGGTGGTTGGGGTTCCGGAAGCTTAACCGCCGAAGCCGTACAGGGTGCGTCCCTGGCGCTTCAGAGCGTAGACGACGTCCATGGCGGTGACGGTCTTCCTCTTGGCGTGCTCGGTGTAGGTGACGGCATCACGGATAACGTTCTCAAGGAACACCTTCAGCACACCACGGGTCTCTTCGTAGATCAGACCAGAGATACGCTTGACGCCCCCACGGCGAGCCAGGCGGCGAATAGCGGGCTTGGTGATTCCCTGGATGTTATCACGGAGAACTTTGCGATGGCGCTTGGCGCCTCCTTTGCCAAGTCCCTTTCCACCTTTTCCTCTGCCAGACATGATCACGATGAGTACAAGTTAATGTGTGAGTTGTTAGACAAGCGTGGAGCTCATTTATCTCCGCTGGGAGGACGTGATTGAGACCACCCTCGACACAGGACCGCGTATTAAAGAGGGCGGGAGCTTCTGCTAAGGACAACCCTGTCACCTACCCAGACCATAAGAACTGTGATTGGTCCGCTTGGGAGCGTCACACGATTCCGACTTATTCATTGGCCCGCGAATTTAGACGAGCTCATTGGCCCGCGAATGTAGACGAGCTCATTGGCCTGTTGCCACCTCCTTCTCAGGCTGTCATTGGACACGAGCCCCGAGCACCCTTCCCGACATAAATTAAAACTCTAAACCCCTCCCGCTCCCCTTGTCCACCCGCCCCGCCCATGTAAATTATAATAATAAACATAATATGAAGATTAAAAAAAATTTGGTGTTATGGGAGAATCCATAATTATTAGTCAACTGGCAGATGATACCACTGTTGTGATACCACTTTCTTAAGGACAACGACCCCAGCTATAGCTTTTACCCTATTCTCAGATGCATTAGGTTTGAGGCTGAATATGAATGAATGTGAGCTTATGGCCGTACAAGACTGCTAATGTATTTTCACAATATCCCTGTAAGGTACCGTTAAAATGTGTTTAAGCTTAGCCAATACTTATCGTGAAGTATAGTGACGTATTGGTTGGTGACACCACGTGTCCAAACATAAGTGTGTTGTTGTGGGTGCGTTCTCAGCCTCATGAAGGTGTATGATGACTGTTTAATTTAGTGATTGTAGGCTTCAACACGAGGCACACAAGGGTACTCATAGCGGACAAACACCGTTTAGAGATGAAAATACAAATTGCACGTTTTGAGAGACAAGTGGTTGGCTCTTAAAAGAGCCTTTGGGGTTAAGTAGTGGGGTGAAAGCCGTAGTAGAACTTTTACTTGGCTTTGGCGGGCTTCTCGGTCTTCTTGGGGAGCAGCACTGCCTGGATGTTGGGCAGCACACCACCCTGAGCGATGGTCACACCGCCCAGCAGTTTGTTCAGCTCCTCGTCGTTACGGACGGCCAACTGCAGATGACGGGGGATGATACGAGACTTCTTGTTGTCACGGGCGGCGTTGCCGGCCAACTCCAGGATCTCAGCAGTCAGGTACTCGAGCACGGCGGCCAGGTAGACCGGTGCACCAGCGCCCACACGATGGGCATAGTTGCCTTTGCGCAGGAGCCTGTGGACACGGCCCACTGGGAACTGGAGTCCGGCTCTGGAAGAACGGGTCTTCGCCTTGGCCCTGGCCTTGCCTCCGGTTTTACCTCTTCCTGACATTTTTCTGGATTCTAGCGAGTTCCGTAAGCACAGAAGAAAAGAGTCTGAAATAATAGAAACCTGCGTAGTGTGTCGTACTTATAGCTCGCCGTGACCGGCGTTCATTGGCCACCAGGCCGATGACACCTTATCCAATTGGCTCTCTCCGTTCATGCTGCGGCTACAGCTGGACCCTTCTCAATTGGCGAGCAACGGACCAATCCGGCCTCGGAGCAGAGACGCGCATGTGCGCGCGCCCTCCCGCCACGCCCCGCGAATGACCGCTGAGCCCACAGATATCCACAGGAAGTGTCGTAGAGCAGAGTGATACCAGCGATCAATTCAACACTTTGAAGAATATTTCTGTACAGTCCAGTTAATACAAATATAATAGGCATGTGGAAAATTAGATATTAATTGCACCAATATGTACATTTTAAAGATCCAAAATGCTTTTTCAAAATTGATAAAACAAACAAGGAGGAAGGGGCATTAAGTTCCATTAGTTCATGACAGTGACAACAAGTGGTGGGAGGGATCTTGCCTGTATTTTCAATGTTTATTTCTGTAAAAAAAAAAAATTACAATTTCAAAATGACCAGGCTGTACCAGCGCCAGGACCTGCACCAGGATCTGAGCTCCGCACTGGACAAAGCAGTTCCGACGACGAGGAATGACTTGTGAACAGTGTATACGCTAATAAGATGCAGGGAATCTTTCCTGGATACAAGGTGTACAGGTTTTTCGCCCTTGCTTGCTTGCTGTGCGCTTGTGGTCCTCAGGCCTCTCCTCAGCGGCCCCGGCCGCCCCGTGTGTTTGGTCTGTTCCGCCGCCGGGGCACCTGGTTCGGCTAGCCAGGTACGGAGCTATTATGGTCTGTGCTTGGTTGGCTGGGCCGGGTGTGTGGGGCGGCTGGGGGTCCCCCGTGGGGAGGGTTTGGGGGCTGCTGCTGTGCGCTGGTTTGCAAACTGGAAGTAGTCGCTCTATGAGTAGAGGGCTGCAAGGGAATTTTCCTGGATGCACAGTGTACACAGTTTTTTCCCTTGCCTGCTTGCGTGTTCTGTCATCATGTGAAGCGCATTGGGTCACATTTTGTGAGAAATACGCTATACAAATAAAACGTGTTCCTTTTCACTCTCATAGCCTTCTTTTTCACCTCCAGGTTCATCAACCCCAACCCTCCATCCTTACATTAATTCTCTAATACCTCTCGTGAAATCCTATAAGTGTTTTCCAATGACTTTTGTCCGCTATATGGTGGTGGTAAGTTGAAGTTTGTGGTGTCGCAGCAAAAAAAGCGCCAATTTTTCAGCACCGGATCTCCTACAATCCGAAATCTGCCCCTGGCCTAGACTACATAATGTTAATCTGAATTAATCAAGGATGAAGACTATTTCACCATACATGATGCATCATAGCTCTTTGCTCGCTGATGGGGTCCCATGTTGTGCAGTAGGTGCCCTTTTTTTCTTTTTGCCCCTGCCCTTCAAACAGCCTGAGTCCGCCACTGTTCTAGAGCACATGCTGGTGCTGATGGAGGACGATAACAACCAGCCACCGACAGTGAGTAACTATTTGATAGCTTGATGTTAAGAACTAATGGATCAAACTGTTTGGGGATGGATTTTGCTAAGGCAATAGAGCACTGCAGGTGTACTTTGGAAAGGTTGCCCCCCCCACCCTTAGAAGACCTATCCCGCCTATAAACAGATTGTAGCCTGGCAGGTGTACTTCAGGATAGGAAATGGACTTTCTTAACCAAGACTCAGTGATTACTAGTACCTCAGGACTGGAACCGTTTACCCAGACTGACAACTGATCTATTTTAGGAATTAAACTCCTTGCATTGATGTGCAGGAGACCCAGGTTCTTTTGGGCACAGAAATCACCAAAACAGAGATCATTTGTAATCAAACCAGTAAGGGTATTGGGGAGCAACATTTGAGGGAACGAATTACTAAACAGAGGGAACGGATTACTAAACAGATTCACACATCAAATATTGTTTTTCTACCATGTGACCCCAGGGGGGCTCCGTAAGAAAAAGGCGTCAAAAGTGTTACTTTATCAGAGAATAATGGTGCCTTCGGCAGATGTAGGAAACTCTGATACGAATTCCCTAGTGGGAAATAACCACCCAATTTGGACACAAGTCAGAGTTTGTCGGGAAACTCGGACCAGTATGAAGATACGTGTTGTGACGTTCCACTGTAATCCCCCACCTTCTTGTGAGAAAACAGACGCTGATTTAGACAGTAATGGTAAAACAAATAATTAAAATAATAATAATAAAAGGGTAAAAGGTTAATTAGAAACTCCCCACACCTGTGCTAATTAACCTCACCCTGGGTTTACTTTAACCAAACACTGATACTTTTATAGATTGTAGACTGGCTTCAAGGTGCTTTGAAGCTTTGGATCTTTCATTCCTGCATCGCTACATTTTCTAAATCACTGCAATACCCTTCAGACCCAACAATACTCATTTAATCACTGTAATATAATATATATAATACTATAATATAACCCTATAACTGTAATATAATATATATACAATATTACACTGCTGTATAATGGGAAAGAATCATCCCGTTAAAAGTACAGATATAATTAAAGTGTACTACACTCTTTCTGTATGTTTAACGATGAAGCAGGAATGATCAGGGTTATATTTGATGGCCTCCAAACTTGGATTTGTATGTAACATAAACTTTCTAGAATAGTCCACCATATTTCCCCCAGTACCTCCACATTACCTAGTCCTCTCACCCCCCCCCCCCCTCAGTACCTCTCACCCCCCCTCAGTACCGCTTTTAGGGGGGGAGGAGAGGACACAGGGGGGGAGGAGAGGACACAGGGGGGGAGGAGAGGACACAGGGGGGGGGAGAGGACACAGGGGGGGGAGAGGACACAGGGGGGGGGAGAGGACACAGGGGGGAGGAGAGGACACGTGTTGACTAGACTACGGCTACATAGTACACTAGACTATGGCTACATAGTACACTAGACTATGGCTACATAGCACACTAGACTATGGCTACATAGTACACTAGACTACGGCTACATAGTACACTAGACTATGGCTACATAGTACACTAGACTATGGCTACATAGCACACTAGACTATGGCTACATAGTACACTAGACTATGGCTACATAGCACACTAGACTATGGCTACATAGTACACTAGACTATGGCTACATAGTATACTAGACTATGGCTACATAGCACACTAGACTATGGCTAAAGGACTATAGTCATAGGATCATGCATTCGTGGAATGAGTAACACAGCTAAACGTGTGGGTTTTTTGAGCCCCTCCTCCTCCCCTCGTTCCCTGTGACAGACACACCAATGGCCGGAGACCCCTGAGGGCACTCCAACCCTCATGAAAGGAGGGAGGGAAAGAGAGGGTGAAGGGTGGGACTGGTGTGTGTGTGTGTGTGTGTGTGTGTGTGTGTGTGTGTGTGTGTGTGACTGTGAGAGGAAAGGTGTTGTCAGCTCTGACTGAGCAGAGTCTGGACTCATCATGTTGTGGGGGGGGGGGCAGCATCATGTTGTGGGGGGGGGGCAGCATCATGTTGTGGGGGGGGGGGGCAGCATCATGTTGTGGGGGGGGGGGCAGCATCATGTTGTGGGGGGGGGGGCAGCATCATGTTGTGGGGGGGGGGGGCAGCATCATGTTGTGGGGGGGGGGGCAGCATCATGTTGTGGGGGGGGGGGCAGCATCATGTTGTGGGGGGGGGGGGCAGCATCATGTTGTGGGGGGGGGGGCAGCATCATGTTGTGGGGGGGGGGGGCAGCATCATGTTGTGGGGGGGGGGCAGCATCATGTTGTGGGGGGGGGGGGCAGCATCATGTTGTGGGGGGGGGGGCAGCATCATGTTGTGGGGGGGGGGGGCAGCATCATGTTGTGGGGGGGGGGCAGCATCATGTTGTGGGGGGGGGGGCAGCATCATGTTGTGGGGGGGGGGGGCAGCATCATGTTGTGGGGGGGGGGGCAGCGTCATGTTGGACTATGGCTATTTTTAAAGGAGAAAACCCACACGTTTAGCTGTGTTACTCATTCCACGAATGCATGATCCTTACAAGTTGTACCTCGTTGTAAAGGTGACTAATCAGGCTATCCAACAATATAACATATTTAAATTGGTATTATTTAAGGGGAGGAAGAATCGACTGAAATAACGTTTCCAAACTTTTTTTGAGGAGTTTATTTTTGATCATTTCTACTAGTTGTATGGTGAAGGCATGAGTGTCAAGATTGGTTAATATAATCTTACAAAGCCATGTTTACAACTCAAAAGCTGAAACTATCAAGAGCTGAGTAATATCAGGACGTGTTTCATCATTTCAGTGTTTGGTTATGGTATAACTTTTATGTGTGTAACAGTGTGACAGTAGTGTGTAACAGTGTGACAGTAGTGTGTAACAGTGTGACAGTAGTGTGTGACAGTGTGACAGTAGTGTGTAACAGTGTGACAGTAGTGTGTGACAGTGTGACAGTAGTGTGTAACAGTGTGACAGTGTGTGACAGTAGTGTGTAACAGTGTGACAGTAGTGTGTGACAGTGTGTGACAGTAGTGTGTAACAGTGTGACAGTAGTGTGTGACAGTGTGACAGTAGTGTGTAACAGTAGTGTGACAGTAGTGTGTAACAGTGTGACAGTAACATAGCCTTTATTTATGTAAACCAGCTCCTTTCCCTTCTTGTTTTTTAGTTGTTGTTTTTTTCTTTTTTTTCCTAACACCAGGGGAGCCCCCCCTCCCAAATGTCGTTGTTTGGTACCTGTACTGTAGTATCTGAAATGCTCCTCGTGTTTTGTTGTTTGTGTGGAGAATCTTGTAATGTAGGGTGAAAATGTTGGTGTAGTACTGTGCTGTTTGTTTTTACATGTATTGTGATGATGTGATGTATTGTGATGATGTGAAACAGAACATTTATTGTATGTTATTTTGAATGCGCAGATTCACAAGAGTTGCAGACCAGAGGAAGATTTGTGTTTTATATGTCTTCCATGCAGGTATGTTGCTCCACATGTTGTTTGTAATTGTTATTTGTAATGTTTGAGGGAAATTTGTGTTCTTTCTGTAAACAAATTATTCTGATGTGAAATATACATACACGGTGGGACAACCAGAATATGGCTGCCATCTTAATGGATTCACAAGAGTTGAAGACCAGAGGAAGATTTGTGTTTTATATGTCTTCCATGCAGATCAATACAAATAATTGGTTGAAAGAAGTTTGCCTGTTTGACCATCGTTACACATGTTTCAATGTTTCAATGACGGAGGTAAAAGAAGAATAGATGTGAACACAGGAAAGGTGTCGACACTGGATCTCACATTGGTTAATAATAATAACTGCTGCCATATGGAAGCCAATAAAAAAGGAGACAAGAGGAAGACACCTCCATGTTGTGGGTAGTGAGAAAAACAGGGGAGGAAATAGAAAAGAGGGGGGAGTAATGACAAGACGAGGAATCGGACACAGTAACTTGAACAGAACATTTCACATTATAGGACGCATCCAAGAAGATGAGGAAGAAGAAAGTGAAAAAACACCACGGCAACCGGACAGCCGAGTGGTAAAGCAGCGTAATGGGTGTGTGGGGGAGGAGACTTAGGAGCCCGCGCGCGCGCAGATCATTTATGTGTCCGCGAGGCAAGCGTATGTTTGTTGAGTGCCTGAGTCAAGCTCGAAAGCGTGTGTCAGCAGCCGCCTAATTTGCATAGCTCCCCCTTCATATATCGGGTAGGTGACCACAGCCCCGCCATTCGTTCCTGAAAAGAAACGAGCCATCATCAACATGCCCGAGCCAGCGAAGTCAGCGCCCAAGAAGGGCTCCAAGAAAGCCGTCACCAAGACCGCAGGCAAAACCGGCAAGAAGCGCAGAAAGTCCAGGAAGGAGAGCTACGCTATCTACGTGTACAAGGTCCTGAAGCAGGTTCACCCCGACACCGGCATCTCCTCCAAGGCCATGGGAATCATGAACTCTTTTGTCAACGACATCTTCGAGCGCATCGCCGGTGAGTCTTCTCGCCTGGCCCACTACAACAAGCGGTCTACCATCACCTCCAGGGAGATCCAGACCGCCGTGCGTCTGCTGCTCCCCGGTGAGCTGGCCAAGCACGCCGTGTCCGAGGGCACCAAGGCCGTGACCAAGTACACCAGCTCCAAGTAGTAGCGCTTCTGCCTGCTCCACTAACCCCAAAGGCTCTTTTAAGAGCCACCCACCCTTTCAACATAAGACTAATTCCATAGCGGGTTGATCTCGCGTGCTACAATGTTGTAGTACTTGAACGTGCAGGTGATCTCGCCACACTTTCTCCCTCCTGTCTGTCAAATGAACGGGTAACTAAGCTGTGCACGCATGGCCAATATATATTGTTTAATATTACTGGGGAATCACCCATCATATATAACCACGATATTAAGATAAATCACATTTAAATCACCATGGAGGTCCTCATTTAACACCCTAAACTGCACAAGTGGCACCGGAACAGCCAACTGAATGTCCTTTCTGTAGATTGTTCTAGCAGTTAGGTGCACAGGAATTAAAAGTGGATTCATCCAATTTAGTGGGGAGCCTCAAGAGTTAACCAAGTCTGAGAACTTAAACACAGATGAACCTCATTACCCTGAATTGTAATAATGAGATTAGGTAAGTAGGGCCTGGAGGACTTTACAGTGGGGGAAATAAGTATTCAACATGTTTAACTTAACATATTGCTATTGCATCTATTCACATGACATTAAGACCAGACATGATATCAACTCAATAAGACCATACAGATGAAGCAATGGTAATAATCCACTGTAGCAATAAAGGGGATGACACAGGCAAGAAGTATTGAACTCTAACTGAAATTTAGTTCAGCCTCATTCCAGTGATGGCTTCGAGATGCTTCAAGATGCTTCGAGATGCTCGCTGTATGAAAGTGAGTGATGAGGATTTTAGCCGTTCTTCAACACTGAGTCTTTAAGTCTTGAAGATTCTGGGGGTCTGCTGGTGAATATTGATCTTCAGTGGCTTCCACACGTTTTATATTGGATTTAAGCTGCCGGTTGACAGTCCAACACCTTTACTTCCTCCCTCTGGAACCAGCTGAGATGTTTTGGATCTTTGTCCTGCTGGGAGACCAGGAGCATCTTCCCTGGTCTTCTGGGTTCCACCAGAGCTCCACCGTGTGAAGAGAAGCAGCCCAACGCCGTGACGCATCAACCTCCCAACTTCACTGTAGGTATGTAGGAACTTTTTTCAGGAATGTTACAGTTTCTTTAGCTGTGTAGTTTGATTAACTTAATACCAATGTCTGGTCTTAATGTAATGTGAATAGCTGCAATATAAATATGTTGAATTACAACAATTATTGATGTGTTGAATACTTATTTCCCCCACTATAAAAGGGAGTAATGAAGAGGGAGAAGTTGTTTAGCAAACATCTTTATCCAACGTGACTTGGAACCCTAACCCTAACACCAAATACATTTGACGTAAGTGAATCATCAGATACATGTTTCTGTGATTTGGTAAGTAACATAGATTTTGTCTTTCCAGAATTACAAACAAAGTGAATGCAGACTGTAGCTCAGAAAGAGCCTGGTCAGTCATGGGGGTAATAGCCTACTGTACAACAGTGTCATCAGCATATCAATACCCTTTACAATTATTTACAGATAATCTAATCCAAAAGACTAAATCACACTTTCAATATAAAATCTCCATTGATGCTTTTTAGTTTGGGACAAACCTTAAGCCTTGTCTGTGAAACCAGCCCACTATGTCTTAACTCTATTCAGTAATGTTCAAACCTTCTATAGAAGGGTTAGGGTTAGGAAGCATGAAGCCTGATCCAGGTCTATTTCAGACAACCTCTGAATGGGTAGGTAATGGTCGACCATATCTAATGCGTTGGAGAGATCTATAAATAAAGCAACACAATGTTGTTGTTTTTCTGATCTAGGCAATCATATCATCCCGATGACATTAGGCTGGCGAAATGTGTGACAGGTGTGTGCAACGACTTGGAGTGGTCCAGCTTGATAGCTTTATTAGGCCTGTGTTTCCCTTTAACTTGACGACCCATTTGTTTATGAATTTCTGCATCTGTGCACACTTGGTCCTCTTTCAACCTGTTTCATTTATATTTTCGTTTTATGTGAAGTACGCTGTAACTTGTTTTGGGGAAAAAAGTGCTACATAAATAAAGCGTTTATTAGCGAGAGATTGATGCAACTGTAAGGCTGTAGGCCTACTTAGTCCATTATAGTACTACCCTTAGGTCGTTGATATGTTCGTCGTCTTCATTGTCGGACATTTCATATTCAGGATGAACACAATGTTGTTCAAGACGGACGACACAAGTCACAGGGAACGAATCAACCATTTATCGTGTCAGTGATATGCTGGTAATATGGCAATTGATTGTGGAGACTTCCTCACAGGAGACATGTCTTGTCCATGAAGATAGGGGGACGTTAGACAAACAACTCGCCTGCCTGCCTTCATTTATTATTATTTTTTACAAACAAAGTTATGATCGCAATTTTAAGGCTAGTTACTATCTAGTTTAGTAGCCGAACATATTCATCATAAGACTGCTGATATACATCCTCGACACGGACGACACACGTCTCAAAATATCATCGTGTCAGGATTAAAATGCTGGTGATAATATCGCAATTTATTCCTCAGAGTAAACATGCAACAATCATAGTCTAACTATGGCTTTCACCTGTCTTGTTTAGATTTAATAGGAGGGAGAGGGACACCATCTGAAAAATCACCTATAGGGACAAGCTCTCAGCCCCATCCCCGCGACTGTGTTTCACGACCACCAAAAGAGCTCATATTTATAACACCCCGCACCACATCGGGGGACCCTCAACCTTTGTACTCCCTTACCAGACAACCTGGCTACCTGGACAACGAGTGCTGGTCCCAATCGTATGCAATTTAAGACACTTTATGAGACAAATAACACAGGAAAAGCTGTGCGCACCGCTCCCTCCGACAGTGGAACGGTGGGGTTTTGAGAGAGTCACAACAAAACACACGAAGCCTTCGCGGCTCACATGACTTTATTCTAAACGGAGGCAAGTCTGCTCGCTGGCCCGTTTGCATTTGGACCTCAACTCGGCACCACTGGTGACTTTTAGCCCGTTATTCGCGAGGAGAAAACACAGGCGCCCGAACATTTCGGCAGCAGACTGCTGAGCAGGGATGGTTGAGTCTGCACGGTTCTCATGCCGCGTTTAAGGACAGCCCCCTGCTCCGGGTTGAGCTTCATTCTCACAGAGCAGCTTTGCAGACTAGTTGGTTTACCGGAACGAACGAGACTTTCTACAGACATGGCAGAAGTCGCACCAGCAGCAGCCCCCGCGCCGGCCAAAGCACCTAAGAAGAAGGCAGCAGCCAGGCCCAAGAAAGCAGCTGGCCCCAGCGTTGGCGAGCTCATCGTGACGGCCGTGTCCGCATCCAAGGAGAGGAGCGGCGTGTCTCTGGCCGCGCTCAAGAAGGCGCTGTCGGCCGGTGGCTACGACGTGGAGAAGAACAACTCCCGCGTCAAGGTCGCCGTCAAGACCCTCGTCACCAAGGGCACTCTGCTCCAGCTCAAGGGCACCGGGGCCTCCGGCTCTTTCAAGCTCAACAAACAGGCTGTCGTGGCGGCCAAGAAGCCGGCGAAGAAAGCCGCCACCCCGAAACCCAAGAAGGCGGCCACAAAGAAGCCCGTCGCTGCCAAGAAGTCTCCCAAGAAGGCAAAGAAACCCGCAGTGGCCAAGAAGTCTCCCAAGAAGGCAAAGAAGCCCGCGGCAGTCACCAAGAAGGCCACCAAGAGCCCCAAGAAAGTCAAGAAGGCCACACCGGTCAAGAAGGCTCCGGCTAAGAGCCCCAAAAAGGCCGTGAAGGCAGCCAAGCCCAAGGTAGCCAAACCCAAAACGGTGAAGCCCAAGGCAAAGAAGGCAGCCCCAAAGAAGAAGTAAACATTCAAAGTGTTCTTTCCGACACCATTTGTACCACAAAAAGGCTCTTTTAAGAGCCACCCACATTTTCGTAAAAACGCATTATCATCCATGACGACAGGAAAAGTCGAGTGTTTATTTTAGTATTTTACACCAGTGTCAACCACGGACTTACACACACGACAATCATGGTTTTACTTATTGAGTAAATAATGAGCAGTAATGAGAGATTTGACATCTAGGTCTAGTTTACACTTTGACGCTATAAAGTGTCACTCGGTAGATCTGTGTGCGGGAGAGGATGGTGGGGGTATGACAGTGTCCATAATGATAAAGTTGCATATAATATCAACATATACAGTTAGTTCCTCTTTCCGTTACACCAATACGTTATATTTGGACAGAAAGGCGGGAGATAACAGAACACTTTTCGCTCAGTCAGGAGTAACGTACTACAGAGAGCTGGGAACGCACTTCACAATGTACATATTATATACGTATCAATTATATATTATTATTATTATTATTATTATAGTATGGCATATACTAGTTTTAGTATATTGAATATGTCATGTCAGGTCTTCTGACGCTGGTTTTCTCTGTGTACCACATGTACAAAAGAAGAGATTTGGTGAGGCTGCATTCTCATTTTATGCACCCAAATTGTGTCTCCACTGCCAGTTTACATTAGGGATGCAACCTCAGCGCATATGTTCAAGTCAAGACTAAAAACCCATCTTTTTAATATTGCCTTTAAATGACCTAAATAATTAAATTAAGATTATATAATGATTACATTTCTATTAATATTTCTGGCGCGCGAGGGAAACTCACAAAGACAGAAGTGTCACAATCTCTGTCTCTTGATTGGATGAGGTGACATCGACCCAGTGGCCAATGAACGCCGTCAAGGCGAGCTATAAGAACGACGCTCCAAGCGGCGGAACTGTTATCTGAAATTATTTTCTTCATCTTGTTTGAGATCCTGCTAAACCGTCACCATGTCAGGAAGAGGCAAAACTGGAGGCAAGGCCAGAGCAAAGGCAAAGACCCGCTCTTCTCGCGCCGGGCTTCAGTTCCCTGTGGGCCGTGTCCACAGGCTCCTACGCAAGGGCAACTATGCCCATCGTGTTGGCGCCGGCGCACCGGTTTACCTGGCCGCCGTGCTCGAGTACCTGACTGCTGAGATCCTGGAGTTGGCCGGCAACGCCGCCCGCGACAACAAGAAGTCTCGTATCATCCCCCGTCATCTGCAGCTGGCCGTCCGTAACGACGAGGAGCTGAACAAATTGCTGGGCGGTGTGACCATCGCTCAGGGTGGTGTGCTGCCCAACATCCAGGCAGTGCTGCTCCCCAAGAAGACCGAGAAGCCCGCCAAAGCCAAGTAAAAGTTATACTACGGCTTTGACCCCACTACTTAACCCCAAAGGCTCTTTTAAGAGCCAACCACTTCTCTCTCCAAAAGTGCAGTCCATCTCTCCCTCCACTGTTTGTCTGCGTTATGAGTGTTTCATGTTGTGAAGAACACTAATTGTGATTTCATGTACGAGGCAGAGAACGCACCCATACATATTACACAGGGTTGGGCAGAAAACATCCTCGTGATGTCACTGCCTCAGCATTTGAAATAACGTTTAGTCCTTTTTTACGGTTTTAAACATCACCCCTTCCTTGTGTAGTGGACCTTGTTCTTCCATAATAATAGTTTGCGTTTGTTGGTTCATCATTTGTATGAACTGGGTGAGGACAACTAGTTATGAAACTTTAGATTAAAATTAGAGGACAACAATGTTGAAATTATAGATTTAGAATAGAGGACAACAATAATGAAATTATAGATTTAGAATAGAGGACAACAATGATGAAGTTATAGATTAAGGATAGAGGACAACAATGTCCACAACAGCAGCGAGATTAAAGGACGTCCAATGGCACACAACCACTGTAAAGACAAAATAAGTGTCTGCACCACGCTGATCTCTGTACATAATGTTTACACTGTTCTTGTTCATTTGTATTCATATAGTCGTACATTACATACTTTTTTGTATCTTCACATTTGTTTTGGCTTTAAAAAATAATAATTTAAAGGATAGATTATCATTGACAAAAGATATCGGAATTACATCTCTTTGAAGCCAACGGTTTGGGGGAGGGGCCAAACAAAGGAAGCGCGCGGCAGGGTCTAAGTGTTTGAATTTGTGGACGGTGCTCGTGTCCAATGGCAGCCGGAGAAGGAGGCGCCAACGAGCCAATGAGCTCGTCTATAGTCGCCAACCAATCGGGGCACGACTGGGGGTTTATAAATGTACAACGTTCGGTAGAGATTGGTTATACTCCAACTGAACGAAGGAAGATATCGTCATGGCCAGAACCAAGCAAACCGCTCGTAAATCCACCGGCGGCAAAGCCCCCAGGAAGCAGCTCGCCACCAAGGCTGCCCGTAAAAGCGCCCCGGCCACCGGCGGCGTGAAGAAGCCTCACCGTTACAGGCCCGGCACCGTGGCTCTGAGGGAGATCCGTCGTTACCAGAAGTCCACCGAGCTGCTGATCCGCAAGCTGCCCTTCCAGCGCCTGGTGAGAGAAATCGCCCAGGATTTCAAGACCGACCTGCGCTTCCAGAGCTCTGCTGTGATGGCCCTGCAGGAGGCTAGCGAGGCTTACCTGGTTGGTCTGTTCGAGGACACCAACCTGTGCGCCATCCACGCCAAGAGAGTCACCATCATGCCCAAAGACATCCAGCTGGCCCGCCGTATCCGTGGAGAGCGCGCCTAAGATCACCACCCTGATCTAACAATAGATCCCCAAAGGCTCTTTTAAGAGCCACCTCAATATTTCCCTCAAAGGCGTTTTTCCATTTACCACCCGTGTAGGGCGTTAATCTATAGGTTATACGACTCAAATGAGTAGCCTGCAGGGATGCTGACCGTGCCATCTCGGTAACCGAAATACATGTAGGCCAATTCGTTGTGATGGTCTAACTATGATAAGCACTCCTTATGTAAAATAATCCGAAGTAAATCAGGGTCAGTCAGTGTATTCTGTAGGTCACGGATTTTCTCCACACAAGGTCTGTGATTTACTTCGGCTAAAGCTTAATGGTGCTGGGAGGACATCAAAATGCGGTACCCCCATAGGCTGTTCTTAAAATAGATAGTATATGTATATATACAGTGTTCAGACCCCTTCAATTTTCCACATTATGTGGTGTTATAGACTCAATTTAAAATTGATTAAATTAGAAGAATTTGCCATAAATCCACACACAATGAGCACATGATTATAAAAGCATGTTGTATTGAATATGTCAGGGTTATTAAAACACGTTAGGCTATACTGCATATGTGAATGAAATGTGCCACAGTATGTATTGTAAATAAAGTTTAATCTGATTTGATGGTTAGGGTCATTTACATTGTACAAGGAAAACATTTAAATGTAGAAAATAATAATAATAATCTCTAAAAAATAAAATAATCTCTTTTACAGTTTATTGAGAAAACATTGAAAACAAATGTCCTATTGGCAATCATTGGATCATTCAAATGAAGATGACCTGACCCCAGGAATATGTAATAGAGGTCCAGTCTGACCAGATATGAACATCCTATGACTGTTGACACCATCACAGGATTGGGCTTCAATAATCTCAGATTCTAGATTTCACAGAGAGAGCTCAATCTGAGAGTCAACCCTCTGAGATTCATTGAAGTGGGAAATAATTACATATTACTCTTAAAACCAAATCACAGAATACAGAATAGTAGGTTATGATAAAGCATCACTCACTTATGGGGAGCTCTAATATTACACAGCTCAGCACTGTCACCCCAACAAGTCCCAAAGACCCCTTCCAGCCCAATTGGGCTAGTTTAGGTTGCATTGTGCTGGTAAAATTGGGCTTGGGCTGGTGCACAGAATTTGGCCTGGTTTCCCATGAAAAAAAATGTTTTAAAATAACTTGACAGAGACTGTGTTAACTGTGTTAAATATGCTGTGATCACCATGCTAATGTGTGTTTAATTGCAGACCATGCTAATGTAAAATTAACACATTTTATTATATTGCCAATTCAATTGGGGGTTGGTTTTAAAAAGGCACATTCATTGAGACTATAGAGGATGTCACATGGAAATGGATTTCATATGATAATACCATGATTGAATTGAGGTTATCTTCCATGATCATATTTTGCCATTGCATTGAACATGAAACAAGACTAAGCATTGTCATTACTTTGACACAGCATTGCTAATCGAAACAATCAACAAATATTATTTTTGGTATTTGAGCAGTCCCTTTGTTTACTCTATTCTATTCGTTTTTGATATGTATAATTATTATATATTCTATGCTATAATATTTGGTCTGGTTTTTATCAATTTGGGCGGATTTTGAGCACTTATTGGGCTGGTAAACATCAGACCAATCTGGCAACACTGCTGACCACTCCTCTCAACCTCCCAGTAACAGCGTCCAGACAGACCCTTACGATATCTAGCTAGCTAAATAGCTAGCTAACTTAGCTAGTGCTAACAGCTGAACTGCAAAACTTATTCGCTTCATAACTTAGCAAATAACGTTACATTGATGAACAAAACATCCATTAATTGACTAAACATATCCATTAGGTAAAGAATTCTAAACGTAATAACATAATTAATTAAAACCACATTTAACATTACCTGAACAGGCACACCGCACAGCACAAGAGACAGCTCAGCAGGCAAATTCAAATCTCTCCACGTGAAATAGGGTGCAACCATTCGGGTGCATGACATTTTACATTGTTTACATTTTTGGCATTTAGCAGACGCCTTATTCCAAAGCGACTTACAATCAATCAACCATTCGGGTGCATGAAATAGGGTGCAACAGTTTAAAAAAATAAAATAAAGATCCAATAATAAAAATACAACAAATTATATCAGTTGGTCTGTGTAACTGGGGTGGCAAGTAGGTTGGCAGGACTTCTTTCAATGGTGGCGGCTCCCACCCTTTGTTACCATTGATAACTACGCAGCACATACCGAGACCCCCTATTGAATCTCTCTGGAGGCTGGGGTTGGTACCTGTCTTTCCCAATTTTCACTGCATGGCGTGTGTCTCCCGAATTCACTGCATGGTGTGTCTGGGTCCAGTGTGAGCTCACAGGCATCTGGGAGAAGAGCAGAGACCAAATCAGAGAAATAAGAGGAGTAAGATATCGAGCCTGTTTTTCATGAGTCTCTCCCTCTCCTAGATCTCTCTAATTATATCTCAGGGTTTGTGGAGAGTATCAGTGGAGAGAGACTGTTAGCTACTTCAGGATAAAGAGACTCACCTTGTGAAAACTGGGCTCTGGTCTGGGGCTCTGGTGGTAGTAAGATATCCACTGCATTCACTACAGACACACAAACACATTCACAGAAAGAGAAAACATTCACTTCATATCATATTACACACACATTATGTACTGTACACAAAGTGATGATTAGGACATTGGTCTGAAGTTAAAGGGACTAGAGCAAAGTGATGATTAGGACCGTGGTCTGAAGTTAAAGGGACTAGAGCAGACGTGGTCCAACTAAGGCCCATGGACCGGATCCGGAGATGTCGGAGTTTTAATCCGACATCTTTTAACCAAAACAATAGATTTGATTCTGTTATGCCCTAATTAGTTTCAGCACAATATGAGGTCACATGCTATAAAGGTGAATTGTTGAATTTAATCTTTCAGTACAGCAGAACTCGTGTAGATGGCAGTAGAAGTAGGAGCCCCTGCCTGTTTCTGCTCAATCTTACTGTGTATGTTACGGTACATGTGGGAAAACTAGGGTTAGGGTTAGGTGCTAGGGTGCTACAGTTAAGGTTAGGGTTAGGGTTAGGGGTAGGGTTAGGGGTAGGGGTAGGGTTAGACATGCCAGCATGTACCAAGTCAACGTAGCACCTAACCCTAACCCTAGTTTTCACACATGTACCGTATTACCACATGTACCGTAACATGTAGACAAAGTCCGAAAATGAATGAATTAATGAATGAATGAATGGTCTTTATTGTCATTAATACAGTACAGGTACCATACAACGAAATTTAGGAGGGGGGGCTCCCCTGGTGCTAGGAGAAAAATACTAAAAACAAGAAGGGAAAAGAGCTGGTTTACATAAATAAAGGCTATATACACTATCCACTATACTATACTACTATACTATACAAATAAAACACTGTGCTGTACTCTATGCTATGCTATAAATATCCTAACATTTCCTATCTCTGAACCTTATACCTTCCCCACCTTCCAACGCAGCCCCACTTCGTAGTTGCTACTTGTAAAAGATTTTTAAAAATAAACATTGTTTATTCATAAAATGCGGCTGATATTCTATCGGCGCCTATCAGCATTCATTAAAAATCCTCCAATACAATAAACATTTTATCTGTGTGTGTGCAAAATTCACTGTGAAAATACATAGGGGAGGAGTCGGGGCATGCGCAGATTATAGGTTTACCTAGGCTGCAGCCTAGGGCCACTACCACTAGGGGTAGTAAAAATAAAAATAAAATGTGTGAGACTTGAGAGCCCTGAATATCCGGTTGTTAAGTCTGAAGTCAAACTTGACGTTTTGCAATTTCCGGGTTCAATACAGAAATTCTCCGCACCAGAATACCAGTATACTACAGCGGTAGAATGACAGTTTAATCGTTTTTTAGACTGGGATCTATTCATACAACAAGGGACACAGCACTTTCCTGTTTTCCCCATATTGTCAGGGTATTTGAGCCTCGGAAAGGCGCTATATAAATATAATTTATTATTATTATTATTATTGCGACATTTCGAAGACAGCGCCTCAGCCAACTTTGGACCCGGAAACACGTCGCGACTTAACAACCGATATTCGGACAGACAACAGGAGAGGAGAGCAACAGAGAGACAGACAACAGGAGAGGAGAGCAACAGAGAGACAGACAACAGGAGAGGAGAGCAACAGAGAGACAGACAACAGGAGAGGAGAGCAACAGAGAGACAGACAACAGGAGAGGAGGGCAATAGAGACAGAACTGAGGTGAGATAGATAGATAGACTTTCTTTGTCATTGTTACAGTACAGGTACCAAACAACGAAATTTAGGAGGGGAGGCTCCCCTGGTGTTTAGGAAAGGAAACAGAAACACATTTTGGAAAAAGCATAGATGCATAAAATCACAAGAAGGTAAGGAGCTGGTTTACATCAATAGAGGCTATGTACACAATCCACTGTACTATACTGCACAGATAGTCAACTAGGGTTGTCATATTTCACAAGAAAGTATTTTTTCACATTATTTTAAAGTGTCACAGTTTGCAGGCTTGAAAATGTACATGTTTGTGCCTCAGCACTAGCTGCCATACAATCCGTCCGGACTGTCCTGGGCCCAGAACTTAGGCCTTTTCTGTGTTCAGGGCCTTGACGGCCCTGTGGTAGAAGCTGTCCTTCAGTCTGTTTGTCTTAGCGGCCGGGGTCCTGTACCTCCTGTTCGAGGGCAGCTTGACAAAGTGTTCGTGCCCAGGGTGGGTCGGGTCCTTGGAGATCTTGGAGGCCCTCCTGAGACAGCGTGTTTTGTACAGCTCCTCCAGAGAGGGGAGGGTGGCGCCGGTGATCCTCTGTGCTGTTCTCACGACTCTCTGTAGATCGCTTCTCTCCGCTGCCGTGCAGCTGTGGTACCAGTTGGAGATGCCGAAGGTGAGGATACTCTCCACTGCGCCGTGGTAGAAGGCCACCAGCATCTCCTGCTTGCTGTGTTGTTTCTTGAGGCATCTCAGGGTGTATAGCCGCTGTTGTGCCCTCTTGATGGTGCCTTTAGTGTTGTCCTTCCAGGCCAAGTCATCCCGCATGTTGTGTCCCAGGAAACGGAGGTTTGAGACTATCTCCACGCTCTCTCCGTCGATGAGCAGGGGCAGGATCTCGGACTTTTTCCTCCTGACGTCTACGATGAATTCCTGGGTCTTTGACTTGTTTAGCAGCAGGTTGTTTACCTTGCACAGCTTGCTCAATTGCTCTACCTCATCCCTGTACGCCGCCTCGTCCCCCCCCCGAGATACATCCCACCACGGTGGTGTCGTCTGCAAACTTTACGATGTAGTTGCTGGGGTGGATGGGGGTGAAGTCGTGGGTGTAGAGGTTGTAGAGGATGGGGCTTAGCACGCAGCCCTGGGGTGACCCAGTGCTGAGGCTGAGGGCTGTGGAGGTGTGGGGGCCCACCCGCACCCTCTGGGGGCGGTCGGTCAGGAAGTCCTTGATCCACGCACATATAGAGTGTGATAGACCCAGGTCTAGTAGTTTGGTCACTAGCCTGTCTGGAAGGATGGTGTTAAAGGCGGAGCTGAAGTCCACGAAGAGCAGTCTCGCGTAGCTGTTTCCCCTCTCCAGGTGGGATAGAGTGGCGTGGAGAGTCGTCGCTATTGCGTCCTCTGTGGACCTGTGGGCTCTGTAGGCGAACTGGTATGGATCCAGGTTGGGCGGGAGGCGTGTGAGTATGTGGGCCCGGACTAGTTTCTCGAAGCACTTCATGATGATTGGTGTGAGTGCCACCGGGCGGTAGTCGTTTAGGCAGCTCACCGTGCTTTTCTTCGGGACTGGGATGATAGTTGAGGTTTTCAGGCAGGGTGGGACGGTGGCCTGGGACAGGGACTGGTTAAAGATGTTGGTGAAAACCCCGGCCAGCTGGTCGGCGCAGTCTCTCAGCACCCGTCCCAGGACGCCATCCGGCCCCGAGGCTTTCCTGGGGTCCACCGCCTTCAGTACGCGTCTCACCTCGTGCTCTGTGAGGGTGAGGCTGCTGAGAGCTGGAGAGAGTGGTGTCTGTGTTGTGGTTACCTCCGTTCGCCCCTCGTCGAACCGGGCGTAGAAGGTGTTCAGCTTTCCCGCCAGCAGGGGGTCGTCCTCTGCGGCTGTGAGCCTGTTGGCTCTGATGTTTGTCATCTGCTGAACCCCCTGCCACATCCGCCTGGAGTCGTTGCTCAGGAGGCATTCCTCAATCTTCTCTCTGTGCTCTGCCTTGGCCGCTTTGATGCCGCGCTTTAGGTTGGCCCTGGTGGAGCTGTACAGCGGTGTGCGCTTCCCTGCGAAGAAGGCGTTGTCCCTCTCATTTAACAGTTTTTGGACCTTCCCAGTCATCCATGGCTTCGTGTTGGGGTAGACCCGGACCCGTTTGTCCACGGTGACTGAGTTGGTGCAGTTCACTATGTGGTTCAGAACCGACGACGTGTACTGTTCCAGGTCCTCATGCTCATATTCCTGCCATAGGGTGTCATTTAGGCTGATCTGTAGTGGAGCGGACCCTTCTGGCCAGGTTCTGACAGTCTTAGTGGTGGTGGGAGCACTTTTCCCCATTGTGGTGTATGCAGGAATCAGGAGGATTGACACATGGTCAGACATGCCTAGATGAGCTAGCGGACTAGCCTTGTAAGCACGTTTGATGTTGGTGTATACCTTATCCAGTGTTTTTTCTCCTCTCGTTGCACATTTTACATGCTGGTAGAACTTGGGTAGTACTGCCTTCAGGTCGACATGATTAAAGTCCCCCGCTATGATGTGGATAGCCTGTGGATCAGTACTTTGTTGGCTACTAATGACGTCGTATAGTCGCGCCAATGCTACTTTGCTGTCTGAGCTAGGTGCAATATACACACATGTAATTAGCACCGCGTTAAACTCCCTAGGCAGGTATGTGGGTCGGCATTTAACAGTCAAGTATTCTAGGTCTGGTGAGCAGTGGCTACTTACAGTTTTCGTGTTTAAGCACCAGCTATCCTTCGTCGATATTATGATCCCACCTCCTCTTGACTTACCGCTAAGCTCCGTACGGTCAGCGCGATGAAGCGTTCGGCCCTCTAAGCTAACGTTAGCGTCCACAATGTTGTCATTTAGCCAGGTTTCGGTCAGAATAATCACACAGCTATCCCCTACGATGCTGTTTTTTGCCACCTGTAGTCTCAGTTCATCCATCTTATTTGTCAGGGATCTGACATTTGAGAGGAAAATGCTTGGAATAGCTGGCTTGTTTGGGCTTCTCCTTAGCCTTGCTAGCAGGCCTCCCCTGCGGCCTCGCTTTTTCCTACGATCCCGCCGCCGGCGTCTCCGCCTCAGGGAGGGGACTATGAACCAGGGCTCTCCCGGTAGCCTGGCGATGTCCGTGTCAATGCTATATTGCTCCAGGAAATCCGCCCTAACTATCTTGTCGTTTTGCGTGCCGACTTCTAATAAGTCGAGCCTGCTGTAGGTACTATATACACAACTGTTCCCTATAAGTACTAAAAAAAGAGTGAACATACAAAGGTAATTAAAAACACAATGAAACACCAGTGTGGTCGCCCCCCGAGCCTCAGCGTCTAAGCGCGCGGCCATCTTGAGTAGATTCGCCCCCAGAGGCTGCGGGTGGGCCCCCACACCTCCACAGCCCTCAGCCTCAGCACTGGGTCACCCCAGGGCTGCGTGCTAAGCCCCATCCTCTACAACCTCTACACCCACGACTTCACCCCCATCCACCCCAGCAACTACATCGTAAAGTTTGCAGACGACACCACCGTGGTGGGATGTATCTCGGGGGGGGACGAGGCGGCGTACAGGGATGAGGTAGAGCAATTGAGCAAGCTGTGCAAGGTTAACAACCTGCTGCTAAACAAGTCAAAGACCCAGGAATTCATCGTAGACTTCAGGAGGAAAAAGTCCGAGATCCTGCCCCTGCTCATCGACGGAGAGAGCGTGGAGATAGTCTCAAACCTCCGATTCCTGGGACACATCATGCGGGATGACCTGGCCTGGAAGGACAACACTAAAGGCACCATCAAGAGGGCACAACAGCGGCTATACACCCTGAGATGCCTCAAGAAACAACACAGCAAGCAGGAGATGCTGGTGGCCTTCTACCACGGCGCAGTGGAGAGTATCCTCACCTTCGGCATCTCCAACTGGTACCACAGCTGCACGGCAGCGGAGAGAAGCGATCTACAGAGAGTCGTGAGAACAGCACAGAGGATCACCGGCGCCACCCTCCCCTCTCTGGAGGAGCTGTACAAAACACGCTGTCTCAGGAGGGCCTCCAAGATCTCCAAGGACCCGACCCACCCTGGGCACGAACACTTTGTCAAGCTGCCCTCGAACAGGAGGTACAGGACCCCGGCCGCTAAGACAAACAGACTGAAGGACAGCTTCTACCACAGGGCCGTCAAGGCCCTGAACACAGAAAAGGCCTAAGTTCTGGGCCCAGGACAGTCCGGACGGATTGTATGGCAGCTAGTGCTGAGGCACAAACATGTACATTTTCAAGCCTGCAAACTGTGACACTTTAAAATAATGTGAAAAAATACTTTCTTGTGAAATATGACAACCCTAGTTGACTATCTGTGCAGTATAGTACAGTGGATTGTGTACATAGCCTCTATTGATGTAAACCAGCTCCTTACCTTCTTGTGATTTTATGCATCTATGCTTTTTCCAAAATGTGTTTCTTTTTCCTTTCCTAAACACCAGGGGAGCCTCCCCTCCTAAATTTCGTTGTTTGGTACCTGTACTGTAACAATGACAAATAAAGTCTATCTATCTATCTATCTATCTATCTATCTATCTATCTAACATAATGTGTTTATATATAGGCTATATATAGCAATAGGGATACATAAGATATGTATATGTACAGACAGTTATGAAAATGATAAACTGTACAGTTGTCTCCCAATCCCTTCAGATTTGTTGGAGCTGAGGTTTTTTTTTCACAGCGGGTTTACCCAAGTTCCATGCAATAGTGATAAGATATTATGATATGTGTAGCCTATGTACAGTTATGAATGATACACTGCACAGTATGTACCTATCAAGTTGTGTGGTGCATGCATAGCTCCCGCAGCAAAGTAATTGCAGTAGCCTACGTTTGATTATGCATGTACTCATCAATGAATATTATATAACAAACGGATATTTATAATATTGTATATAATGTATTTTTTGTATATCACTGTAGACCACGGTGCTAGACCACTGGACCACCTCAGGCCACCAGTAATAACCATACTATATCCAGAGTAGGGTATAATGTTTATATATACAATATACAGTATATACATGTCCAACATGGTATAATGTTTATCTGGTCTGATAAAGGTATGATAAAGGTCTGATAAAGATCTGATAAAGATCTGATAAAGGTCTGATAAAGGTCTGATAATGGTCTGATAAATATCTGATAAAGGTCTGATAAAGATCTGATAAAGGTCTGATAAAGATCTGATAAAGGTCTGATAAAGATCTGATAAAGGTCTGATAAAGATCTGATAAAGGTCTGATAAAGGTCTGATAAAGATCTGATAAAGGTCTGATAAAGGTCTGATAAAGATCTGATAAAGGTCTGATAAAGATCTGATAAAGGTCTGATAAAGATCTGATAAAGGTCTGATAAAGATCTGATAAAGGTCTGATAAGGGTCTGATAAAGGTCTGATAAAGATCTGATAAAGGTCTGATAAAGATCTGATAAAGATCTGATAAATATCTGATAAGGGTCTGATAAAGATCTGATAAAGGTCTGATAAAGATCTGATAAAGATCTGATAAGGGTCTGATAAGGGTCTGATAAAGATCTGATAAAGGTCTGATAAAGATCTGATAAGGGTCTGATAAAGATCTGATAAAGGTCTGATAAAGATCTGATAAAGATCTGATAAGGGTCTGATAAAGATCTGATAAAGATCTGATAAAGGAGATATGTGAAGTCCTTACATTTTCTAAATCACATCAGGATAAGTTAGTATGAAGCTATTTTGCCGTTTTTCTGTGTAGGAAGAAAGCAAACTTCTGGTATCTGGTTTTCCTCAATAAGCATTTACGGCCTGTGTGTGTGTGTGACACGGAGTGGGTAAAATGCTTTTTTTTCACACACGCAAACATCTCGTCTCAAATGATTTTCTTTTAGACTATCCTAGCTGCTCCGTAAGCCCTGCTCATTGTGTTTAAATTATTTCAATCGCTTTTTTCACTGTGAAGTCAGTGAGGAGCTTCCATAGGTAAGCTAGTTCACATTTCTTCGTTCACGTTTGATTTTAATACGATTTATTATTATAATATAATTAGTCAGCTAACTACCTAGCTTGCTAGCTATCCCAAGGTGATTAGCAGCATTCATGTTTCCTCTCACAGCCCTGTGAGCAGCCCCGTCACATGACCTCATAGCTGTGTGTTGATCACATACGCAAACACAATCACATGTGTGCTGTTTGTCTTCGCAGACAAATCCTGTCTTGGAGGGGATGCGGGCGTCTCTGGTACGCCAGTGACTCAGACACACAGATAATCTTGTCACTTAACAGTAACGCTTAAGTAGGTATGCAGTATGTAGTAGGTATGTAGTATGTAGTAGGTATGCAGTATGTAGTAGGTATGTAGTATGTAGTAGGTATGTAGTATGTAGTAGGTATGTAGTATGTAGTATGTAGTAGGTATGTAGTATGTAGTAGGTATGTAGTATGTAGTAGGTATGTAGTATGCAGTATGTAGTATGTAGTAGGTATGTAGTATGCAGTATGTAGTATGTAGTAGGTATGTAGTATGTAGTAGGTATGTAGTATGTAGTAGGTATGCAGTATGTAGTAGGTATGTAGTAGGTAGTAGGTATGTAGTAGGTATGTAGTATGTAGTAGGTATGTAGTATGTAGTAGGTATGTAGTAGGTATGTAGTATGTAGTAGGTATGTAGTATGTATGTAGTATGTATGCAGTATGTAGTAGGTATGCAGTATGTAGTAGGTATGTAGTATGTAGTAGGTATGTAGTATGTAGTAGGTATGCAGTATGTAGTAGGTATGTAGTATGTAGTAGGTATGTAGTATGTAGTAGGTATGTAGTATGTAGTAGGTATGTAGTATGCAGTATGTAGTATGTAGTAGGTATGTAGTATGTAGTAGGTATGTAGTAGGTATGTAGTATGTAGTAGGTATGTAGTATGTAGTAGGTATGCAGTATGTAGTAGGTATGTAGTATGTAGTATGTATGTAGTATGTAGTAGGTATGCAGTATGTAGTAGGTATGTAGTATGTAGTAGGTATGTATTATGTAGTAGGTATGTAGTATGTAGTAGGTATGTAGTATGTAGTAGGTATGCAGTATGCAGTATGTAGTAGGTATGTAGTATGTAGTATGTAGTAGGTATGTAGTATGTAGTAGGTATGCAGTATGTAGTAGGTATGTAGTAGGTATGTAGTATGTAGTAGGTATGTCGTATGTAGTAGGTATGCAGTATGTAGTAGGTATGTAGTATGTAGTAGGTATGCAATATGTAGTAGGTATGCAGTATGTAGTAGGTATGTAGTAGGTATGTAGTATGTAGTAGGTATGCAGTATGTAGTAGGTATGTAGTATGTAGTAGGTATGCAGTATGTAGTAGGTATGTAGTATGTAGTAGGTATGTAGTATGTAGTAGGTATGTAGTATGTAGTAGGTATGTAGTATGTAGTAGGTATGCAGTATGTAGTAGGTATGTAGTATGTAGTAGGTATGTAGTATGTAGTAGGTATGCAGTATGTAGTAGGTATGCAGTATGTAGTAGGTATGTAGTATGTAGTAGGTATGCAGTATGTAGTAGGTATGTAGTATGTAGTAGGTATGCGGTATGTAGTAGGTATGTAGTATGTAGTAGGTATGTAGTATGTAGTAGGTATGCAGTATGTAGTAGGTATGTAGTATGTAGTAGGTATGCAGTATGTAGTAGGTATGTAGTATGTAGTAGGTATGTAGTATGTAGTAGGTATGTAGTATGTAGTAGGTATGCAGTATGTAGTAGGTAACCAGGGACCCAATTATCAATATAATGTACCATACAGAGTAGGGAGCTCTAGTGCTTGATTGGAAGTGCCGTTTGTAAAAAGACATCTTCTCACACGTACAGGCACACAACAAGTACAACATGTTGCATTTTTATGCCATTAGGCAACTTGCTTCCTAGCATAGCAGGTCCCTGCTAATATATAGCAGTCGCGTGCAGGGCCTCTAGGGAATGGCCTAGGAGGGTGAAAGTTGACATGGTACAATGTCCCATGAAGGGGAAGGAGTGTGTAAAGTTTGGTGAGTGTGACTCTTTCGCAGCCCCTTCCCTGGGCCCAAACGTACCCTTTTCTCCACAGACACACACAGTGGCCATATAAAGTCATGGAGGTATTTCAAAGTCCAAATGGACCTGCTATGCTAGGAAGCAAGTTGACTAATGGCATGAAAATGCAACATGTTGTACTCGTTGTGTGCCTGTACGTGTGAGAAGATGTCTCATTCCAAACGGCACTTCACATCAAGCACTAGAACCTCCCTACAGTTGTCCGTGAATACGTTAGTTTACACCTGCGTTCGTCCTGCTCAGGACTTGTTTAATTATTGTCATTTCGCAGAGTCATTTCATTAAAGCAAATGAACAAATGGAATATTGTTCTTATTTATAATTAAACAACGTGATGCAGTCAAGCAGACAAATCCAGCAAAGAGGAAGACGCATGTATTCGCGGACGACTCACACGGACATCGGCAAATAACGCCACCCCGGAATCTGTAAGCAAATGGAATATTGTTCTTATTTAGAATCTATGTCATGGTATTTGATGTACTGTACATGACCACAGATTGCGTAGTTGTAGGCATCTAGTGATTTATATGCTCTCAATTTCTCACGGGCCTACACGCTAGGCAATGCAAACGTTTCATACTTTTCACAGGCAGGTAATGGCCAGGTAATGGATTGGAACAATATCTCGTTAACTCCGACCACTCCCCCAGATTTGTTTGTTTAAAGAATAAATATGGGAGTTTAATATTACATCCGAATCCTGACGTCTGCCGTGTGAGACCAGGTTGCATTTAGACTATATAGTGACTATATCTAGCTATATATATCTAGTCTAGCTATTGCTGGCTAACGTTACACGTATGTTATTTTAGCTCTCACCTTGTAACAATTAGCTGTAGGCAATAATAATAATAATAATAAATTATATTTATATAACGCTTTATTAATGCAAGTGCAATCGGGCTAATGTTACTCATTCTCGCAGTTCCAAATGAATGAACGTTGAAGCGCTTGTATCTCAAAATGTGGCGTAACTAATTAATGTGGCGTGCAGCCCGACAGGCGCACATAACAGGCGTACCCCTGCGCTTTCAGAGCTCGTTTTCTCGTCGGAATTCGACGTTTAGAGACGAACGACAGACGTCGAATCCTGACGGCTGCCGTGTGAGACCAGGTTGGCTATATTGAAAAATATGATGATAAATAGGCTACATGTGGGATGGAGGTCATTGGTGTGGGATGGCAGATATATGTATGATATATTATGGCAGTTTCTCGCGCCTGTCCCGCTCTGTTGTTCAAAGACTATAATATAAAACTTTAACTTTACTCTCTCTCATGTGCCGTGGGCTCTCGGAAAGCTGCGCATTGAATGTATTATGTATGAAAATAATGCAATAGGCTGCATAGGAATAAGTGTGTTCATATGCAAACATACTCGAGAGATCAGATATGAGTTCAATCTGTAAACTGTTATCATCTCAATAGGACGGCCAATGTAATGCGTTGTTTTTTTGATTTTGCATTCCTTGTTTCGTGGTAAACAAATCTCTTTCTGATCGTCCCGTTCACAAAAACCTAAGGTGCATAAGTCACGTAATATGGCGAAATAAATGTTCGTTCAGACAATAGATATATGGAGATCTTTCTTGGTCAGGTGGCCGGAAATGATATATTGATGACTCAGAGAGAAGGTTGAATTGTAATCATTGTATTAGGCAGATCTGGGTTGCATTCTCTTGTACAGATGTTTCCAAGGCAGCATGCTCTGTTCAAGCATGGCCACGACATAGGAGATGTCGAGCTTGGCTGCGGCTGGTGCCGAGCCTGGCTGTGGCATAAAGAGATGCCAAGCAAAGTACTGATGTTTGTTACAGCTTATATACAGTTCTCAGAGAGGAAATAGCTTTTACCTCGTAACTTACAATACTGACATTAGTTCCCATACATGGCTATTCTGTGTTCATGCTGTTCTGCTCTGCAGCTGACCACTGGGTAGGCTCCTATGTCCTTAGAGTTAAACTGGTCTCACTGTTACTTGATATGGTATATGCCTGCTCCTAAGAATGTTGTTTACTACTGAGAGTGGGCACACTTAAAGTATGTTTAAGGTTAAACAATGAGTATTGCAATATTTGATAGGCACACAACATTTGCATATAGTCACACAAAAACGCATCATAACACAATACAAGATATATTATTGAAAAATATGATGATGAATACATGTGGGATGGAGGTACGGGGATGATATGTGGCATGTCCGCTCGCCAACTAAAGCCCATTCTTGCCTATAGACAACTGTACAATCATTCATATTGAGTTTATTCACCCAATAAAGTAAAGATGAATAATACTGCACTTCACCTTATTCAGATGTTCATAGACCTGTGTCGGCAATGATAATAATACACAACAGGCAAGACGGTTGTACCATAGATATACAGTACGCAGATTAATATTTGTAGATTCGTTTTCGAACATTAGATAGGCCTAGTTGATTTTGGCAACATTGTACATTGTAGTAGCCAATTGTCCGCTCGCCAACTAAACACACCACATATCATACCTCCGCCCTATATGTATTTATCATCATATTTCTCAATATAAAACGGAGGTACGATATATTACCAGATATACAGTATGTATGGTATATTATGGCAGTTTCTGGCGCCTGTCCCGTTCTGTTGTTCAAAGAATATTATATAAAACGCATCACATGTTTGTCACTGTGTGAAAATGTTTCTGTAGCGAAGAACCTTGGTTCAATCTAGAGCTGATCAACTCCGGACGGCAATAGCACGTTGTGGGTGCAATTGTGCAAGAATAACACTATTTACAGCGCTGTCATTTATTGCTATATTTATTACTGTTATATATAAATGTGAACATTACAGATACCTGGTCAACACAGCTTGGGATTCCAAGGAAATTACATGGAACTATGTGTGAAAGGGACAACAGTTATTATATATTACAGTTATTATTTTTTTTCAACTTTCATTCGTTAGTAATGAAAACTCCCGCAGTCTTGATCAATCTCCGAGATCAATCTCCTCTCCACTTACGTTACATCTACAATGGCATGCATACGTTATTATATATATATATATATATATATATATATATATATATATATATATATATATATATGTTCCTTTTCAGCTGACTCTCTGCTCTGTCCCCACTTCTCTGGAACTTTATGCATTTTTAGAGGTAGTGTCTTGTCATTTTCTCTTCTTGTGTGACATCGCCATCCAGCGATTTTTGTGCGTCAGTACACACTCCCCCATTGTGAAGAGTGGTCGTGTGATTCGACACCTCTTTGCGCTAAAAGAAGGTAAAAAAACGTCGCTGTTCTAGTGTTAAAGGGAGCGCAGATTTATTTTTATGACGTTCCGGAATCCGATGTGATAGGAACGCTGGAGAAACAGCCGCTGTCCACTGCATTAGTTAACTACATGTCCTTGATGAGTCTCCCGCTCACTGCTCTCCATCAAAAATGGCACATCCATCAATAATATTACATAATAAAAACTGCTTGGATTAGATTGCGGTTTGTTTTGGTATAATAAGTGCTGCTATACAACTATAGCGTCATATACCATCAAGGGGGGAAAATTCGCGCCTATCATGCACATATCAGCCTAATGTTGATAACTTTACATTAAATATGTCTACCATCATCCGTTGTCAAACGCCACAGGTAATCATTTATTTCTAAATAAATGATGATTGTACATCTCTGAAATGTGAATCGTGCACCGATGTATTTCTATGGGGAAGGCTGTGCATGACACTTCCATTGGACTGACGCCGGGGCAGAGGAACAGGGTGACTGTCACCCTGTGACAAATGCGCAGATATGACTGCTCCGGTGTCTTGCTTTGGTAGTCTAATGGAAGTGCCCAGGTACCAGTCCTTTACTGCTAAACCCGAGCGCGCTGGACTGTGGAACTTTCTATGTTAAGCATAGGCACAGCACCTCGGCATAACAGCGATTTTTTGTTATGCTTGTTGTAAAGAAAAGGTCTATAATGCATTGAAATGACATTAGTAGGTGTCATATGCCATCAGACATGGAAATATGTCATATGCGCGACTTTCATGCCTGTAACGTTAGGCACAGCACCTCGGCATAAAAGCGATTTTTTTTGTTATGCTTGTTATAAAGAAAAGGTCTATAATGCATTGAAATGACATTAAACTAAGGTAATAAGATGGTTATCCTAATTTTTCTGATCTTTATTAATAAGTAATTACAGAAAAAGTAAATGACATTTGTGTCTGTGTTCCGGATTAACTAGAGCGAAATACAATTTCTGTAGATGATTCGCAATGCATGCCGGAGGGTAGGGTCATGGCTCTGAATCAACCATGCACCCCGAATATCTCTAAACGAAGCCGTGGATAGCCCTCCCCCTTACCCCTAGCCCTCGATGAAAAATGAATTGGGACACCACTACCCTAAACGTGAACGCACAAAACGGAGCCGAAGGGCTCAAAACGGAGGCGGAGGGGTGAATTGGGATCGGGCCTATGACCCCTGTGTGTCTCCAGTCTCATGGCAGATATCTGACCCCTGTATGACCCCTGTGTGTCTCCAGTCTCATGGCAGATATCTGACCCCTGTATGACCCCTGTATGTCTCCAGTCTCATGGCAGATATCTGACCCGCTTTTATGCCGAGGTGCTGTGCCTAACCCCTGTATGACGCCTGTATGTCTCCAGTCTCCTGGCAGATATCCGTAACTTCGCTAAGCACTGGGAGCACTGGATACTGTCCTCATTGGAACATCTCCCAGAATGCCTTGCAGAGAAGAAACTTCCCATTGCACGGCGATTTGTGTCCTCCCTGAAGCGTCAGACCTCCTTCCTACACCTGGCCCAGGTAAAACACTGACTACACCTAGCCCAGGTAAAACACTGACTACACCTGGCCCAGGTAAAACACTGACTACACCTAGCCCAGGTAAAACACTGACTACACCTGGCCCAGGTAAAACACTGACTACACCTAGCCCAGGTAAAACACTGACTACACCTGGTCCAGGTAAAACACTGATTAACCATAAATAACCATATTTTGGGTTTTATTTTTAATTGTATTTTAATCTGATTTGGTGATGTTGTTTTGGTCCACCAGATCGCCCGTCCGGCGCTGTTCGACCAGAGCGTGGTGAACTCCATGGTGGTAGACATCGACAAGGTGGACCTGAACAGCATCGGGTCCCAGGCCCTGCTCACACTCTTCACCGGGGACCAGGACTCTGACCTCTACTCTGAATGTAAGACAGACCCTCATTAAAATATGGTTTATATCGAGTCAAGTCAAAGTTTATACATATATAATAGTATTATAACCATTGATAACCATATTCCTTATGACACGTGACCAGGGGAGTATTCCATCAACATCGCTGAAGGAAGATCTAGGCTTATTTTGTTAGATTTCATGAGACTTGAGCCTGGATTTTCCTTTAGTGACGTTGGGGACCCCCTCTTGTCCCAGACCTCAACTCCGAATGTGAGACAGATACAAGAACACTCACCACCTAGATTGTTCCAAGTGGTCTATGTGGTATCTACCTAGCAACAACACTTTGATTGGCTACAAAATGAAGCAACATAATGTATGTATTTTGGTGAATTAAGTCACCCTTGACACAAAAACAATGAAATGCTGACAGTTTGGACGACTTCATTCACCCTCGGCACTGAATGAGTTATCAAAATATGGTTTATATCAAGTCAAGTCAAAGAGTTTTGGTCATATGCACAGGATACAGTTGTACATTGTACAATGAAAAGCTTCCTCTCGACAGTGACGTAAGGATTGAAATAAAATGAAATAAACATTTTATTGCGACATTAAAATAAAAACATGGCTACAGTATATGTGAATTCCTGGTTATAGGCTTTTGAATGATGTTATTTCCTGTAATCACTGTAAATCGTCTTTATAATTTACTTAGTGTTGTAAAGATAACAGTTAACAAACCCAATTAACCAAAACCAAACAGTCCTCTCAGTCAACAAAACAATGTTCCTGTGTTCCAGATGATTCCATCACGGTGTTCCAGCAGCTGAAGGACCTCCTGAAGAAGAACGCTACGGTAGAGGCCTTCATCGAGTGGCTGGACACCGTGGTGGAGCAGAAGGTCATCAAGGTAGGCTGCTGCTGCTGTGGTGCTGTGGTGCTGCTGCTGCTGTGGTGCTGTGGTGCTGCTGCTGCTGCTGCTGTGGTGCTGTGGTGCTGCTGCTGTGGTGCTGCTGTGGTGCTGCTGCTGCTGTGGTGCTGCTGCTGCTGCTGTGGTGCTGCTGTGGTGCTGCTGTGGTGCTGCTGTGGTGCTGCTGTGGTGCTGCTGTGGTGCTGCTGTGGTGCTGCTGAGTTGCTGCTGCTGCTGTGCTGCTGCTGTGGTGCTGTGGTGCTGCTGTGGTGCTGCTGCTGTGGTGCTGCTGTGGTGCTGTGGTGCTGCTGTGGTGCTGCTGTGGTGCTGCTGAGTTGCTGCTGCTGCTGTGGTGCTGCTGCTGCTGCTGTGGTGCTGCTGTGGTTGTAGTTGTTGTTTATGTTGGTGTTGTTGTTGTTGTTCTGGTGGTTGTTGTTGTCTGTGGTGGTTGTGTGGTTGTTGTTGAATGACCTCTCTCTCTCCACCCCCCCCCCCTCTCTCTCTCCTCTCTCTCTCTTTCTCTCTTCTCTCTCTCATCTCTCCCTCTCTTATCTCTCTCTCTCCCTCTCTCCCTCTCTCCCCCCCTCCTTCCCTCTCTCCCTCTCTCTCTTCTCTCCAGCCTGGTAAGCAGAATGGACGCTCTATAAAGAAGAGAGCCCAGGACTTCCTGTTGAAGTGGAGTTTCTTCGGAGCGAGGGTCATGCACAACCTCACGCTGAACAACGCTGCTAGCTTCGGTAAGAAAAGACCTCATCACCTACAAGTTTTTTCTGCTTTCTTGGGATAGAGACAGTAGAGATTGACAGGAAGGTTGAGAGAGAGAGAGAGAGATAGATAAATAGAGACAGTAGAGATTGAAAATCTCTATCACGACGACTGCCAATGGCACCTGACCAACGTCACTGAGGGTGGAGGGGGGGGGGGGGGGTCGTACATCAGCCACTCAGGTCCTTCTGTCCAGCTCTGCTCTGACCACAACGCCACACTGAGTCATAAACGCTAATGGCCCCCGGCCCCCATGTAAACACAACACTATCTGTGTGGCGCGTGCTGTGTGTGTGTGTGTGTGTGTGTGTGGAGAGACAGACCATTCCTCTCCTCCCTCTCTCCCTCTCCTCTCCCTTCTCTTCTCTCCCCTGTCCTCTCCTCTCTCTTGTCATCTCATCTCCTCTTCCCTCCTCTCTCCTGTCATCTCATCTCCTCTTCTCTTCACTCCTCTCCCCTCCTCTCTTCTCCTCTCCCACCCCTCCTCTCCTCTCCCACCCCTCCTCTCCTCTCCTCTCCCACCCCTCTCCTCTCCTCTCCTCTCATGTGACCACACAGACCAAATAACACATAAAACTCACAAACATTGTCTTTAGAACTTTAGAACATACTCTAAGTAAGCAGTATTTGGGAAGTATACATTATGATTTACAGAAAGTACATAATCTCGCCAGTCTTAACCATAGATATACACAGTAGATCCCTTATTGGCCGCTTTGACGTACGCCTACGTGGTCGCCATAGTGAACCAGTCTATGTAATATCTATGGTCTTAACCTCTTATCCGCACCACTTCCTCCACTGCTTCCTGTTTGTGTGAGTGACTCCATCTTGTGTAAATATTGTTTTTCAGGAGAACATGGAATCTTTACCATGCATCAACGGTGACATCATAAAACAGTTTCTGCTCTGTTAACTGAAATGACTTATACACATTCATTCATTTCCCATTTTAGGTTACAAATTCGAATCATTTAAATGGTTTCATGTTAGCCTTTTGTAAATCATTAATAAATACAGATTTTACAAAACGCCTGAAGCTGTGTACATTTTGTATAATTTATAGAATATTACAAATGTATTTCACACATTCTTAAAACAAGGTGTTAATGGTTCATCAATAAAAATATAACACCATTTCCATGATGATTTCATCTTGAGACTATAGTATATTTATTAATGGGTAAAATTATTAATAGTGTGAGGAAAAAAAAAACTACATAGTTAGAGTTAAAAATACGTTTATGGTGCTATAGCGCCTGCTGCTGGGTTTAAAGGGTTTGGAGACGGCTAGAGGTAGCGTGGACGATGGTCCAGCACGCGTTGTTTTTTCCCCCAACAAAAATAAGACGCGTTATGCGAGATGGAGGCAAGAATGTATTTCTTTGGGTGAAACGCCACCTTTAACGCTGCATGTTATCCGGGTAGCTTAGCACAGACGGAGTAGAAAGTGAACTGCCATGTCCTATCGGCCAATCCAGTCTTTTAGGATACCCAGTCACGTTAGTTAACGTTGGGGCTTAAACATTACTGACACTCACCTCATTTTTCTGGTTTTCTGCTCGAAATGACATGCCCACAGTGAATATAGAATATCTCCACAATCACAAGGGCCTTCATAATGATCTTGTTATCAAATGAAAGCTAACACCTGTGGGGTGGTTGTAGAAGTGTCAGAATCAAAATCTATGTTACTGTGTCAGAGTAAATAGAGCTAGAACATTATAAAACATCTCAAATTCAGTCTCCGCCTAAGAAAACAACAGCTTTTACAGTGAATATCACCTTGGAAACCTGATGACCAAGCCCAAATCATCTAGGAATCAGTACTCAGGGTCTTATTAGTACTTGTGCCAAAGTCGATGCTAGTAATGTGAGCAAATGCAACTTTGTACCCGTTTTAGTACAGGTATGTTTAGGCGGACACCTATATGTTTAGGCCATTTGGAGATATTTTGGCACCATCTGTGCCATTTGACCTTTCTCATGTATCAGATTATTTTTTAATTTTCTTGGGGATTTTTTGGGGTTGGCTGACCAATGGTATGGAAATTCGGCGTTGAAACCGGACATGACACATTCTCCAGTTGGAGAAAACTGGAAGTGACTTCGGCCGTGTTTACTGTCTTGGAAACAAAATGGTGGCATCGTATAGCATGCAAAGTTGTGAAAGAAATGTGATATCGATGAAGAGAATTGATCGAGGTAAGCTCTTTATATCACTTCGGATCCACCTGTGGGTCCGTTGGATCAGAAAAGGTTAAAGCTGAGTCCAAAACCCCCCCACATAATATGTAATTTACATCAATGTCATACATACATAACTATTTAATTACATTACTCTCGTCCAACCACAGGTCAGGATGGCCGAGCGGTCTAAGGCGCTGCGTTCAGGTCGCAGTCTCCTCTGGAGGCGTGGGTTCGAATCCCACTTCTGACAAGTTTTTTCTTTATTATTTACTTTTTTAGATAAAACTGTCTATAATTATGATTTCCAAAATCGCTACAACAGAATGAATACGTTAATTCAGAACAATTGCCACAATGACACCTTTTATTTGTATGGTTCAACATCAATACTGTATATTAACCAAAGGTGAACACAGGTGAACTCAGGACTAAATGAGAAACAAATGCAAAACAAAATAGGCCCATAATCAACAAACCTCTCCTGTTAAACATAAAGCATGTGATAGTCAACTGTATTCTATTAAAATACAAAATAATATTTGTTTAGAAAATGTTCACTGCAAAAAAATAACATTATCACACAGTATAAACCACCACCACTCTAGAGTACAGCATTATAGCCTAGTAAAACAATATCTCAATACATTAACCCTTTTTTCCATGAACATTCCTGAAAACGTTTAGTACTGGTGAGAATCAACAGAAGTAACTAAGGCAAACTAGTATTTAAAGGTAAGTTTGATGCTTACATTAAAGCAGAAATGTAAAAATGACTCCATGTGATTTTGACAGACCTATTTGACCCATTCTCCAAATATGCAGATGTACAGTACTTTTACTTTTTTAAAGTAAAAGGCACAAAAAAAAAGGACAGCCCACATTTTCTTATACCGTACCTATGACTTAAAGACCAACTAAATGCATATATTATTAAATGAAGGAGATCCTACCATAGCGATATCGGAGGCATGCATATTAGATACATACATCAGTATGGTTAACACCATAAAATAAAATATAAAAAACATAAAATGTGATCTATTTGTACGACCATGTGTAGAAAAACAGATGTTGGGAATAATATGTTAATCCTGGACTAAGAGAGATGAACAACTGTCTTCATGAGGTTGAAAAAGCGTGGGGAAAAGTCTAATTGTCAGAGATAAAAAGTTGTCTAATCTGTTCTTGGGTGGTGGTGGGTTGGAGTAGCTTTGTTGTCCTTGACGCTTCACACCTTTAGGATGAAGAACAGTGGGATGAAAATAGAGTGAAAGCTACACTTCAAACGAGTGTTACACACATCACTGTCTGTGGCACATCACTGCCACATACAGTACTGCTTATCAATAGTATGTATTTACCCCTTCTATGAAGCAGCGTTCACTGAAAGTCACCAGTAGTCATCTTTACACCTGGGCACCTGTGGGAAAAATGTGCCGTTGAAGAAAACACCCAATTACCTTTTGATATTGCTTGTATTTCCTCGCATTTAGTTGTGAATCATTTAAACGTAATCCTACTATATCTCAACATGAATATGCTACAAATCACTCTACAACATTCTAGTACTGTGTGTGACAACATGTAATAACAACATTGTTGAGTAATCACAGCATTACAACACAGCAGAAAATGAAAAAAATACGAAGTAGACACTCACATTGTCCTGTTCCAGACGTGGTGTTTGGCAGTATCATCCTCTCCACTTCGTCCCAGTCCTCAGTGGTGTGATCTGTCCTCACCCTCTCCTCAGGGTCAGAAGACGACCCCTCACCTCTTTGTCCCCAGAAGCTCTCTGGTGACCTGCGACCCCGTAGTAGACCGACAGCATCGTCACTCGTCGTTTTCTCGGGTGACATTTCAGGTCTGGCTCTGTCCGTTCTCTCAGGGTTCCGTCCCGCCGGAGACTCTCTCCCGGGGCTCTGCTGGAACCAGAGTCTGAGCATGACGTCAGCGTAGTTGGCATGGCCGCCGTCAACCAGCTCTTTGGCGACATGGACGCCATCGGCCACGATGTCCACCTCCCAGTGAGCCTCAGCGATATACTGCCTGAAGTACACCTGGAGGCTCTTCTGACAGATGCACTCCTGGAAGAAAACCACCGCGTCGTCCGTCCACTGCCCCCCTCCGATTGGCTTAACTCCTCTCAGGACGCATGGGTAGATGACCTTCGGCAGTCGGGACAGCTGTTCTGGGAGTCGTCTCAGCTCAGAGCGATCGGCGAAGGGCACGTCCACACAGTGGCCATAGTCCACCAGGTTGACCAACACCACAGTCGCGCCCACGTGTACGATCTCCGCTCGACACCATTTGTTCGTGGTGTTGGACCTCACCAGGCAGCTCGACCCGGGGAGAAGGTGAGCCTCAGGCAGCGCTGGCACCTCCTCTGGGAGGTCGTGGAGGATGGTGGACACAGTGTTCATGATGGGGAGCAGGTCTTCCAGAACCACGTAGAACTCACACGGCGTGGTGACGGCTGCTGGAAAGGCCAAGTAGCCCAGATCCATATTCACTGAGGCCAGGAAGAGCCTCTGGAGATGGAGAGGCCTGTCGCCCGGGACAGACTCTCCTGATGGTTGTTGTGGTTGCTGTTGTTGTTTCTGTGATGATGCTATTTTCAGTTGCTGGATTAACAACCTGTTCATCATGATTTCCACCATCCACAGGTTGTCGGCATCAGAGTAAGAGACAAACATGAATTTGATGTCCTTTCCCACCATTGCTTTGAGAGTTTCCTTCATTATCTTAGAAGCCATGTCTCCTTCAGTGGGGAGACCAGGGCCATTCCATTTACACAAAACTGCCTGCACAGGAATTTGCTTGAGGTCATTACAAAGCTCTTTAATGCAGTTAGCGGGGACTTCCTCTGTAGTGCCATGATCCAGAAGGAATACTCTGCATTCTGCCTGGTCAGCAGATGCATTCTGCACAACTGCTCTGTGCCATTGGTTGTCTTTGGTTGATTTTATCAAGCACTGAAGTCCTTCTTTAACATCCTCCTCAGACATGATTTTGCATTGGCTTTTCTTTTCAACTACAAGATTTTCAAAAACGGTGAACTCTTCTGTGCTCCTGTTAACTCTCAGGTAAAGATCTCCATTCTCCAAGACGGATAAAAGTGTCCCGCACTCTGTCTGCCCCGAGCTGATACTCTGAGGTGGGATCAAGGTCTCCTTCACTGGCTCTGCTAAGGGTTCAAAGGTCATCACACAAGGTGGACAGGAAGACCTTCTGATAACTCGTCTTCTGTGGTGGTGCCTGCCAGTGCAGTGTTGGTGGCGACCTCTGGTCGACCTCTTGGACACTTCAGATGAGAGCTTTTCATCTTGAGCACTAATGATTATCACCCTCCCAGAGTCAGTATCTGACTGTCTCTTTTCCTCTGTGACCGCTAAAGAACTGAACTGACACGCTAGCTGTTTGATATCAGGGTCAGAAGGACTTTCAGACCAAGTCAGGGCCTCCTCATTTTCAGTCACGGCATTGCTATTGTCAGCTTGGGTTGGGTAGGCATCCTGGATTTCAATGAGAACCTCCCACCGAGACCCAAAACAAGTGCAAAATTCAACCATGAGAGGTTTTCCCATTACAGCCTCAATGAAATATGCGTCACTTTCAAAAGAGTCAGTCTTTAGCAGTGTGCATGGTATGCTTAGTCTAGGCTGGGACAAATGTTTATTTGTCAGAAAGTACGTTTTATCCTTCCCCACAACTGCTGTATTTCCATAGTCAACAAACTCTACTCTGAACTGGCCACTAGAGGCAGTGTCTCTCACAACTGCACGGTAGAGCGCACCATCATCTTCACATTCAGCTGCTACAAGGTCATTGATCCTCCGTTGCACGGATGTGTTGTTTTCCTTGGTGTCTTTAAACAGCTCTGAGTTGAGGTCTTCCCTCATGTCCAATATGGTTTGTTCATCAGCTTGCATTTGGATAAAAAATCTGTTGACTGTGTCAATGTGTGAAACAAACCCCAGACCTCTGAATCCTGCTGATCTTGAAGTGACAGGGAGGTTTTCAAGTTGTGGCAGTTTAATGGATCCTGGAGGCCGTTTGGAGGAATTGTCTATGTCATGTTCTGCGCATCTCTGATCTATTTTTCTGTCTGTGTTTCCTTCAGATTTGACCAGTTCTCCCTTACTCTCTCTATGACATTCCTTCTGTGAAGCAGGGATACTTGAGTGTCTTCTTTTGTGTCTGATTCTGCATTCTCCATACTGCATATTTTGATCTTTTTCGGTTTTGATTGTTTCGGTATCATGGCTGATGTTCTTCTTCGGTTGTTGATTCGCCGCAATTAACTGCTTGATTTTCTCATTTATGTTAACGTTTCCATTGAATAAATCAAAAGCAACAGTCCCATCCTCATTCTTTCCGAAGACTACAGCTCGGAGCGGCTTGTTGAGAACAGACATCTTCAGCCACTTGTTAACCTCTGCAAAGTCTTCCTCTTTTGAGATTTGTGAGAGGCCACATCTCAAGGCCTGCATGGGGGTGAACAGCAAATCTGACGATTCACTTGGAATAGACACAACATGGCTTTTTTCAACAACGTACATGTTTCCATAATCCACAAAAAACACACAGAGATGATGGGGTGAATGAACACGGCGAGCCATGCCCCTATACCATTTTCCATCATAGTATTTTGCCAGGCAAAGTTTCCCCACAAGAGCTGCAGTGTTGGCACGCAGTATTTCCTCACTTTCCGTTGTAACTTTCTCCATCAGTTCCTCAATGATTTCACTGTTTCTGTCTAGCTGGCAATACATCTCCCATGGGCTGCACACGTGTGTGACATACACCACCTCATCACTGCCACTCCTCAAGTCAAAAGAATCATAGACAAAGGAATCCATGCAGTCACACAGCAGGAGCTGCCCAGGGCTTCCCATTTCTCTTGCAAGGCCTTTTTCCAAAAGCTTCTTGGCTGCACTGTCGTGAGCGGTGTGCAGATCAACCACATTGAATCTGCCTTTGTATTTCACATGCAAGTGACACTTAACGCTGCATGTCAGGTTAAAGGACTGGTCCAGAACATACTCCTTCAGTAGATCACACGCCTCTGGACTCCACCCACCATGGCTGCTCTCAACAGGTCTCAAGTCATAGAGACTACATCTGAACGCTTGGCCTTCCAGTTCAAGGTACTCTGGCAGTATCGCTTGAAGATTGTGTCTGCTTTCTTTCACAATCATACCATAGTCCACAAAGATCACTTGAAGGTAGTCTTTCTGTACCCCTATAATGCAGGCCCGGTACCACCTGCCATCATCTGCTGCCTTGGCCACACAATAGGTAACCCCTGGGTGCACAGGGACTGTGTGTGTTTGATAATACCGCTGCATCTCATCCATCAGTTTGTCCAAGTTGGGACTCTTGCTTTGCAGCTGGCACCAAAAATCTGAGGGGGAGATGATGTGAGAGCAACGGACAGACAGTTCACTTCCGATCCCGGGCATCTCTGATTTTAATTCAACAGCTGGGACCATCGTTTTTGGCGTCTTTGTGATAAAGTGTCTGTTTTCAGATTCCATCACAGGCACACTGACATGGGTCTCTGATACTCCTCTTGTGCAAATTCCAGATTGTCTTTTTTGGTAGACTTGCTGTTTCGCCATTTTCTTTCCCCTTGTTTCCTGTTTAATGACCGCCTTGGAGGGAGTGAATTTCCAGTAATCTGCTTGATGTGCCTTGATCAAGAGCTCTGAAATGCTCTCTGCATTTGGAGTTTCCTTCATATCGACAACATATCGATCTTTCCCTTTGGACACTTCAGATGAGAGCTTTTCATCTTGAGCACTAATGATTATCACCCTCCCAGAGTCAGTATCTGACTGTCTCTTTTCCTCTGTGACCGCTAAAGAACTGAACTGACACGCTAGCTGTTTGATATCAGGGTCAGAAGGACTTTCAGACCAAGTCAGGGCCTCCTCATTTTCAGTCACGGCATTGCTATTGTCAGCTTGGGTTGGGTAGGCATCCTGGATTTCAATGAGAACCTCCCACCGAGACCCAAAACAAGTGCAAAATTCAACCATGAGAGGTTTTCCCATTACAGCCTCAATGAAATATGCGTCACTTTCAAAAGAGTCAGTCTTTAGCAGTGTGCATGGTATGCTTAGTCTAGGCTGGGACAAATGTTTATTTGTCAGAAAGTACGTTTTATCCTTCCCCACAACTGCTGTATTTCCATAGTCAACAAACTCTACTCTGAACTGGCCACTAGAGGCAGTGTCTCTCACAACTGCACGGTAGAGCGCACCATCATCTTCACATTCAGCTGCTACAAGGTCATTGATCCTCCGTTGCACGGATGTGTTGTTTTCCTTGGTGTCTTTAAACAGCTCTGAGTTGAGGTCTTCCCTCATGTCCAATATGGTTTGTTCATCAGCTTGCATTTGGATAAAAAATCTGTTGACTGTGTCAATGTGTGAAACAAACCCCAGACCTCTGAATCCTGCTGATCTTGAAGTGACAGGGAGGTTTTCAAGTTGTGGCAGTTTAAAGGATCCTGGAGGCCGTTTGGAGGAATTGTCTATGTCATGTTCTGCGCATCTCTGATCTATTTTTCTGTCTGTGTTTCCTTCAGATTTGACCAGTTCTCCCTTACTCTCTCTATGACATTCCTTCTGTGAAGCAGGGATACTTGAGTGTCTTCTTTTGTGTCTGATTCTGCATTCTCCATACTGCATATTTTGATCTTTTTTGGTTTTGATTGTTTCGGTATCATGGCTGATGTTCTTCTTCGGTTGTTGACTCGCAATTAACTGCTTGATTTTCTCATTTATGTTAACGTTTCCATTGAATAAATCAAAAGCAACAGTCCCATCCTCATTCTTTCCGACGACTACAGCTCGGAGCGGCTTGTTGAGAACAGACATCTCCAGCCACTTGTTAACCTCTGCAAAGTCTTCCTCTTTTGAGATTTGTGAGAGGCCACATCTCAAGGCCTGCATGGGGGTGAACAGCAAATCTGACGATTCACTTGGAATAGACACAACATGGCTTTTTTCAACAACGTACATGTTTCCATAATCCACAAAAAACACACAGAGATGATGGGGTGAATGAACACGGCGAGCCATGCCCCTATACCATTTTCCATCATAGTATTTTGCCAGGCAAAGTTTCCCCACAAGAGCTGCAGTGTTGGCACGCAGTATTTCCTCACTTTCCGTTGTAACTTTCTCCATCAGTTCCTCAATGATTTCACTGTTTCTGTCTAGCTGGCAATACATCTCCCATGGGCTGCACACGTGTGTGACATACACCACCTCATCACTGCCACTCCTCAAGTCAAAAGAATCATAGACAAAGGTCTCCATGCAGTCACACAGCAGGAGCTGCCCAGGGCTTCCCATTTCTCTTGCAAGGCCTTTTTCCAAAAGCTTCTTGGCTGCACTGTCGTGAGTGGTGTGCAGATCAACCACATTGAATCTGCCTTTGTATTTCACATGCAAGTGACACTTAACGCTGCATGTCAGGTTAAAGGACTGGTCCAGAACATACTCCTTCAGTAGATCACACGCCTCTGGACTCCACCCACCATGGCTGCTCTCAACAGGTCTCAAGTCATAGAGACTACATCTGAACGCTTGGCCTTCCAGTTCAAGGTACTCTGGCAGTATCGCTTGAAGATTGTGTATGCTTTCTTTCACAATCATACCATAGTCCACAGAGATCACTTGAAGGTAGTCTTTCTGTACTCCTATAATGCAGGCCCGGTACCACCTGCCATCATCTGCTGCCTTGGCCACACAATAGGTAACCCCTGGGTGCACAGGGACTGTGTGTGTTTGATAATACCGCTGCATCTCGTCCATCAGTTTGTCCAAGTTGGGACTCTTGCTTTGCAGCTGGCACCAAAAATCTGAGGGGGAGATGATGTGAGAGCAACGGACAGACAGTTCACTTCCGATCCCGGGCATCTCTGATTTTAATTCAACAGCTGGGACCATCGTTTTTGGCGTCTTTGTGATAAAGTGTCTGTTTTCAGATTCCATCACAGGCACACTGACATGGGTCTCTGATACTCCTCTTGTGCAAATTCCAGATTGTCTTTTTTGGTAGACTTGCTGTTTCGCCATTTTCTTTCCCCTTGTTTCCTGTTTAATAAGATAATGAATAAAATAATGGAAATGAATAAAACGACATGAATGGAAGTGTTAGTGTTTAATCATAACTGTTGCAAAACATGTAGGTTTTTAGCTTAGATTTAAATATTTCTAGGGTTTGGGCCTGTTTGATTTCTTCAGGGAGTTTGTTCCAGGAGCATGCGGCAGCATGACTGAAAGCTGCTGCACCGTGTTTTGTTTTCACTCTTGGAATGATTAGCTGATTAGTGACAGCTGACCTTAGGGGCCTTGCTGGAATATAGGGTGGGAGGACATCTGATACGTATTTTGGTCCAAGACCATTTTGTGATTTGTATACAATTTAGGAGTACTTTGAATTCAATCATCTGAGAGACTGGTAGCCAGTGTAGAGATCTCAGGATTGGTGTAATGTGTTCAAACTTCTTCGTTTTGTTTGGATGAGCTGCAGCTTACAAACAGCCTGTTTTAAACAGTTTTGTGATTGGTCCGAATTTAGCGGGACATTTGGATTTCCTCTCTCTCTCTCTTCGCCCGTCGCCGGTCCCTTTAATCCCATACGTATCCTAATCGAAAATGCAACATCAGCGACGACTGTGGGTTATTGCATTTACTGCTGTTCTCTGGTTCATGTTCTTATACCAGTGCTCAGTATAGAGTATTTTAAATGAACATTTGTAATGTAGTCTCTGATGTTTATGGTAAATTAAATCAGCCTATTTTGTGAAACAAATAATGTTCCCGCAAATGGGTTAACGGAGCATTCTCGCACCTAACGTGCAAGCACCTAGCTTCGAACTATTTATAGCAATATGCGCGGGGCAAAAATAATCTATTGCCTCTAAAATCACCACGAACAGAACGGCGGAGGTACGGGTAAACAGAGCTCATGTTGGTGTCCTCAAAGGTAAGAGTTGGTTTTCTTTAACTCAACTGATAGCATTACCTTGCTGTTGTTGTTTACCGAATGCTCCATCTGACTGTCACACTGTGATTTTACTAAACAGTTAATGAGTAACGTTAGCCGGTTTTGTGCGTGTACTCATGTAGGCCTACCTCGTATTGATCTTTCTGTGTGTGTGTGTGTGTGTGTCATGCGCGTTCCGCATGTTCCGCTGCAGCTGTAGGATATATTGGTATTTGATCACCTTCTATATAAAATCACCTGCTCGGCTTTAATGACTTAACCGCTATTTAAGAAATTATAATTGTTGCCACCCTCTAGTTTTTGGTGAAATTACGTCTTTGTTCGCTCCGCGCGCGAAAAATGACCGCTCCGCCACTAATGTGAACAATCCTGGAGGAAACACTGCTAACTAGACAGGTACAATCCTGCAAGCACACTAATAAATAAAAAGTCACCTGTGGTCTGTTTCTTAGCAACAGCTTATAAGCTACATTAAAATGTACATGTTCATGGTGTAAACCAAAGGGGAGGTGTTACATTTATAGGCTACCTTTTAGAATAGAGTTATGTTACATTAGCTTAAATGACAAACCCTAACCCATTCATAATTGAAATAAAACTATACATTTGCTTTTAATCTTCAGTACCCTGTGCACATCCAACACCCAAATTAAATCACAAAACCCAGAAGGTGAGTGAAGTTTTTCTCCTCATGTTGCTACTCAGTAATTTAGTATTTCTTTATAAGTACAAAGTAATTAGAGATAGCCTATTGTAATCAGATAGTGATGCTGTTACAGTTTATGAACAGTCTCTATTACACTTGTGGAATAACAACCACTCAGCTCCCTTACTGTGCAATATCTAAGGAATGTAGGGATGCACCGAATGTTCGGCAGCCAAAGTTATTCGGCCAAAAATAGCACATTTGGTGTTCGGCCGAATGTGTGAAAGGGCCGAATGTTCACCGAATACAAGACTGTGAATGAGATGAGCATTAGGTGATGATTGCCTACTGCCAAGTCATATAATTACAGCAAACATGTGGGCAGTTTGGCATCTGTTCTCTTAACAACGAGAGGCACATTCTGATATTATGGGTGTGTTCTCACTAGAACATTTGCTTCACTTGAAACGGAGTTTAGGATAAAATTTGCTTTGCTCTGCTTCGTTTGGAGCGGTGAGAACGCGCATTCGAAGTCGCTCCCGCAGCAAACAACCAACGGATGCTCCGCTTGAAAAGGGTGGTGTAACAACTCAATAAAAACGCTTTACATGTGTAATTAATGTTACTGCACAGGCATAAAACAGACAAAATCCAGTGCAGCTATCATAGACAATAGTTTAATTCAGGGCATGACTTTTGAGAATATTCAACTTACATTAGGTTTTCTGAAGTCAGTCTGGGCAACATTGTTGTGGCAAGAGGCTCATTCCTGAAATGTAATTGAACACACTTCATTAAAATGCCAATATATCATACTATCCCATGTGGCTTAATCTTCAGAGCAGAGGTCCATTCCTAGAGGGCAGGGACATACGCATATTCAGCATTGTATAGAATGGAATGGAACGAGGAATGGTACTGCAGCGTTCGACATTAACGGTTGCCCTATTGCCCAGGGCAAGTAAAAGAAAATAGCGGTACGCTGTTTTGTTTTTTTCGAATCTCGATTTCTCCTATCAGTTGCGGGCTGCCGCTCTCTGCCTTGGCTGAACCTCTCTGCCTGTTGGGAATGACGTCATTAGACGTAGCTTTTAGTTTGTTCATTCGAAACATGGTGGAAGGCTCGCAGCCAAAGTTAGCTAAATTAGATTATGAAAAAGATAATAGACGCAGAAACATATCCATGGGTGGAGAACGATACCACAATACCAGCTATGTACTGCACTGTCTGCAGACAATTCCCGGGCATGTGAACTAGGGGTGGGACAAAATATTGATCTGGCAGTTGCGCGCTGCAAAAACTGAAACGTCAAACTCTGCGGTGTAGTATCCTACAGATACAGAAACGTAGGTGCCTCATTGGCCACTGTTGTATGTAGCCGCTATGCGTCTGACTGTCTATCGTCTAACGAGGCATCTACTGTATGTAATAGCTATGGTATCCGGAGTGTAAAGTTGTATTTAATAATAATAATAATAATAATAATAATAATAATACATTAGACTTATATAGCGCTTTTCTAGACACTCAAAGACACTTTACAAACTGAAAAGATTGAGTAGTAATAATAAAAAGAAACAAAAGGTAAATAGAAGGTATAGGAAAGTATAGGGGCCTAATTGAGGTAGTTAAATGTTGGGAGGGTTTTGGCCTGTCTGATGTGGTTGGGGAGGGCGTTCCAAAGGGACGGGGCTGCGGCTGAAAAGGCCCCATCACCCCAGGTCCGGAGCTGGGTCCTGGTGGTCTTGAGGGTGGTTTGGTCATCAGACCTGAGGCAACGGGAGGGGGTGTGGAGGGGGACGAGGTCGGCAAGGTAGGAGGGGGCCAGATTGTTGATGGCTTTGTCAGTGGTGAGTAGGATTTTGAATTGGATCCTGTATTTGACCGGGCTGGTATTTGTCCAGGTTTGGAGGACAGGGGTGATGTGGTCACGGCGGCGAGTGGAGGTGAGCAGACGGGCAGCAGAGTTCTGGACGTATTGGAATTTGTTTAGGATGTTATTAGGCAAACCGTAGAGGATGCTGTTGCAGTAGTCGAGTCGGGAAGTTATGAAGGCGTCCTTGATGATGTAATCGCCTATGTAACACTCTATGACAAACAACGCCATTGGCTGATGGGAGTGCAGTGGCTGGGTTGGGTTCTAGAGTGACACAGATCTTCCTTGGTCCTCCTGGGGTTAGTTCATATTAGTAACATCTGCTGGCATGGGGTAATGGTTTATTACATGTTAATGAACATGTTAATTTAGTCGTAACAAGGACAATATTCAAGCGCTCAGGCTATGCCACAACGCCTGGTATCCATTCGTAAACTTTGTTTGAGAAAGCTGATAAAGTAGCATGTTATCTATTTAAAATGTGACAAACAATGTCAAACGAAATGCAACGTCATAGATTCTAAATGCACCTCGCTGCTGCTGAATATTAATGCACCCATTGATACTTTGCGCTCCGTGCCAGATAGTGCAAACAATGTGTTAACGTTTCTTTGTCTCAAGTGATGTCAAGGAATTGTGCATATGGGTCATTCTACAGAAACGGTGGCATTTGGAATTGCAAATATATTTTTACTTAATCAAAAATTAGTGTACAAAAAATACATTCACTCAAACCAGGAGGAGTAGTAACGGCAATGATAATTTACAGAACAAATGGGTTTTTACTAAATGTCCGCTGCAGTACCTTAAGCCACATGTCTTCAATCATATCAAAATCATTCAAATATCACATTTAATCAATATCTTTTTATTTTTTATTTTATTCCCCTTCGTATGAAATGAGTAACACCAGTGACATATTTAAAAGCCTTGTGTAGAATTTAACACATACATCGTCAAATCTATAACAAATGAAGAGAGACAGCAGACTGACCATGTGCATATGTTGATCACATGTCCTCCAATGACCTCTTGAACCAAAAAGTACTTCTAAAAGTTATTTCATTTCTTTCAAAATAAAAGTTTTGTGAGGCAGTAACACCAATGACATGAAATGGCGTGACCACTCTTACCATTATATTATTTATAATATTTAGTTGGTGTTTCAGCTTTTTAGGTTTTCTATTCCATAAATGTGACATTTGTGTTTACTTCATGACATTTAAAGTAGGAGAAAAATAAAAAAAATGTAACTCAAAATATGGTACTAAACTTCAATACATGGTCAGAGTGACAAGCAAATTGCTTGCACTTGGTATTTTATATAAATTATAAAAAACAAGAATTGCTCATTACATGACTCAAATATATGTTATTATGATAAGAACAATGTATATTTATCTAAAACATATATTACATGTGATCATTACGTTTATTTAAAGTATTTTGATTGCTGCAAAGGTGAGAGACAGGAATGCCACCGTTTCTGTAGAATGACCCATATACGTTATTCATATCTTGCAGTAAGTTCTATAGTATCTTGAAGTTGAAGTTTGTATGTAAACTTGAAGTTGTATGTAAATGTTCCAATGGTTTAGTATATGGTACTCTGGTAATTAAATTATGAAGCTACTCTTTCAATTAATGAGACAACTGAAAATATATTTTAATAAGTAAAATGCATAGTTTAATATTATCAGTATGTGTAACATTATGATACTGCTGGCTACTCTGTAGCCTCTTTTCTAAATAGGACAGAAATAAGTCTTCACATAGATACAATAGACATCTATAGTCCTTTAAACATTTTAACTCCTGCTTTCTGGGCAGTTCGGCCTTTTGGCAATTTATTTTGTATGAATGATGGCAGGCACACGTGGACAAGTTGCAGTCAGTGTGTGTGTGTATGTTAGAGACGAGTAAGAAAGATGTAGGCTAAAAAAAACATAATTCCTGCTTTTTGCCTTTATAGTGGTATCTTTTCTTCAGTTAACACAGATATTGTGATGTATCGTTGATGAATTGTCTTACAATGTATTGAATATCGCAGAATCCCTGTATCGTGATACCATCGGTATCTGGGGGCAAAATATTGTAGGGAAATAGTGCAGGGAAAGTAAAAATGTTGATGGGGCAAGTAGATTTGAGAAGTACTTGACCTGCAGGTCAAGTCTGAAACAACCTTAACGTCGAACCCTGTACTGTACTGTGTGTTTGACACCACTCCTCATTCCATTCATTACAATGAGCCCGTCCGACGATTTCTACCTCCACCAGCCTCCCCTCATTATATGTAATGTACTGAGTGGGATACACAGAGGAGTGTATGACAGTTCAATAACATTTTTGCTCTCAAACTTTCCTCTCACAAAACACAGTTAATAATACCTAAAATATGGTAACATCACAATGATAATAATACTATATTAATACACTCAACTCTGAATTTCCAATAAAATATAGTATCTAGCCGTATAGCATGCAAAGCAAAGAGCTTCCATCACGCCAACTGGCCAAAAACATCTGCTGATGAGATGTTAATGCAGATTAAGATTACAGTAACCTATTTCTTACCTAACTGTGTAGGCTCACACTTTGGATTCTTACCTTTCACGTGTCAACAGTAGAAGTCCGGGTCCCTCATATCACCTGGGCAGTTAACCTATAAGGAGAGAAAGTTTCTGGCTATTTACAAAGAAAACGAACTACTTCCTGTGGGGAAAAAACACACACAAACACACACACCTACAGCCCCCACCACACACACAACAATAAACTATTCTGCCGTGGTTGAACTGGCTATGACAGCAAGACAGTAACGCTTTGGTTTGAATAGAAGTATCTCCACCTCTTCACACATTCAATGTTCAGCTCATAGTCTGCATAAGGACATAATGACCCAGCAAACATGGAAAATATGATGACATTCCCATGGAAACGGGACAAACCTCTATATTATATTGTTATATACCTGTAGTCTGTAGCTTGCTAGATACATTAAACAATCCATGCCAAGAATGTCACTCAGTGTAAAATACGTGTAAATTGTAGCGAATATCTGCACCTTCAGCTAGCCAACTGACTCGACAGGTAGCATAGGTGATGATGGATAGATGGACTGTCACCGAATCGATATTATTCAAATACTTATGGAATCAATTACTTATATCAATTACTTATTGTTCAATTACTTAAGGGATATAATATATATTATATAATACAAACCTGGTAACAAAAGGCCGCGTTCGTAAATGAGCTCTGAGAGCGCCGGAGAGTCCACGTGTCTGCCTCTGGTCTAGATAACCTGCTCACGTGTCTGCTGAGCTACCTAGCAGCTCCTATGGTAATTGCACTGTTCGAAAAATAAAGGAAGTCATGATCAAACAAATAGCTAATTCAGTGACAGATAAGGTGTTTGTTTACATATCCTTAGTTTGTATAGGTATGTAGTGTGTGAGTATATCTATAAAAAATACCGTATTATTCCAGAACACAGAAGAATAGTTCGTCCAACGTCTGTGTGTATAACAGGAGCCGCGACCTGCAAGTTCAATCGGGTTCAATTGGGTTCAACCTGCAAGTTCAATTGGGTTGCCAGATGGGATCAACAATTCCAGCCTAACTACAGTCTAAGAATAGCTAAATCCACCCAAAACCAGCCCCAAACCTAGATTGTCAGAAAACCGCTATTTACTATTGGGTAGGTGCCCATTGGGTAGGAGGCCTGTATGTCTGTTGCCAATGATATTTGTAAAATAAAATGTGATCAAAAGTAACCCATTCGTCGGGAATACGCCCCATCTGGCAACCCTGGGTCAAATAATGTACTGCCTTTTAGCGACGCATGCGCACTGGCGCACCAGTTATGTGCACCCCTGCTCATATATATTTATTTGAATCCTGTTCTTTTACCAACTGCTAAGACAACAATATAGTAAGGTAGTTACTTTAGCTAGCTAAAGATATTGCCCCCCCAACATCATGTTCAGTCTGAGCGTCTCTTCAGTCTCGTGAAACTGCAATGGCAGACGGCAAAGCGACAGGAGCTCGACAACATATTGATGAATGATTAAAGATTCATTTATTCATGAGTCTGTCAGTGTTCTGATGCTATAAAAGATTGTAATTTAAGAAGATGAATGACTGAATCAAGTACTGCATACGACGAGCTGATTGCCTCTGATTGTAAGAGGTCGTAATAGTTGTATTAGTAAATGATCACTGATAAAAAGATGTTGGTGAGTGAAGCAGGAGCTGAGCTGTACCCAGGATTTCCCGTAAGGTAAGAGGAACGGGCGTGGGGACGCCGGGCCTGCTGGCCAGGTTATGAATCGAACATAACAAACCTGTCAATAGACCACATGCAGCACATTTACCTACAGCTGTTATTTTGGGAATCTACATGGTGAAATGCATTCTTAGACATGTCTACGTCGTCATGATTACAAAGATGCCACTTGAAATGCATAAAATCAAAGTTTATTCGTGTCTTACACACACAGGTTCGCCTGGTATTGACTGCCTGTAGCCAGGTCATGAATGGTCCCAGTATTCAGATGATCTGCTAAGTATATAAGTATATACTCATTGAGTCAAGGACCCCAATTGAAATAAGCCAGTGGCTTTCTTGGGTTTTTATCCTTTTAGTTGACCTTGTATGTAATATGTACTTTCATGTACCTACTTCTGCAAATCTTCTAATAAAGTTTTCAATCAATCAATCAATCCTGTTCTTTTACCAACTGCCAAGACAACAATATAGTTACTTTATCTAGCTAAAGGTATTGGGCCCCCAAATCATTTTACAACTTGTTTAGCTATTAAGTTCCGACGTTTCTGTCGAAGTAGTATCTAAGGTAGGGTGGCCATTTCCTTCACATCAAAAAGGAGGACACTTTACATACACAGAGACACGCAAGCCGATATTTGTTTGGTATGATCCCGTTTTTTATTTTAATGTGTTTTTCTGGTCACAGACTGGTTAGAGACTGGTAAGAGGCAGGTATGAGTCACAGTTGGGGCCTCAGCATGGGTTATTTTTATAAACTGGACACATTTTTGGAATATATATGGTTACTTTCTCGCCTTCATTTCTCAAACTTCATACAATGACGTGTTAACACATGTAGAGCCAAAATTACAGCTTTTAGCCAATGGAGGTTTAGAATGGAGGATTTAACATCCCCGCTCCAGGACCTGCTGGTGCAACATGTATTCTGGGATGCAGCATGCATAGCCTACTGCAGTGTAAACGGTCGGCTGGTACTGGCATACTTATTATGAATTTAGTAGGCAGTATGCAGTATATACTCATTGAGTATGCTAGTATGCAGTATGCTAGTATGCCATTCCGAACACAGCCATAGTCTGTGATTTAATTCAATAAACGTCTGCTTTTAACAAATTGCGCTGCACAGCCGTGCTCCTGGTTGCTGTAAGCGCCGAAGAGAGACGCAGAGTCAAGGGTAGGTGCAATAAGCCACGGCTTCAGCCTACACCTTTTTGGCCCTGATGTTATAAATTGTGACTATGTACATTTTCTTATATCTGTATTGTGAATTGTATAGGGGACCAAAATAAACATTCTCAATCAATCAAAAAAAAGAGAGACGCAGAGTGTAGGCCGAGCTTACCAGCCCCAGCAGGCCGAGCTTACCAGCCCCAGCAAGGCAGAACCGGTCCTGTATTATTATGGAGTTAATCTTGAGCCAAATTAAATCAAAAGCAAATAAATATTTTGTTATGAGCCAATGAGGGGGCTCTTCACGAGTGCTTCGCCAACCAATCAGGTAGCGGTATTGCCCTGCCTTCCCCTACCATCCTAGGTTCCGCAAATTCGCTGCCGGCGAAACATGCATTCTGGGATGCAGCATGCATAGCCTACTGCAGTGTAAACGGTCGGCTGGTACTGGCATACTTATTATGAATTTAGTAGGCAGTATGCAGTATATAGGCCTACTCATTGAGTATGCTAGTATGCAGTATGCTACAACTGTGATCCCATGAGCCATTTCCCAGTAAGTCAAATGATTGAGCCGGTATTTGAATAAGATAAACAGCTATGTAGACAACATTGTATCCAGCATTACAATTGGCATGCCCTTCATGGGACATCAGCACATTAGCTGTGTTGGTCCTAAATACCTTCTTTTTTTTTTTTACTTGATTTCATCAAGGTAAATTAAATGGTTTCCTAACACTAAGCCAAAAAAAACACTACATGTATGAGAAAGGACTTCATCAAATTATCATGTAATTCATAATCATGCACACCCCAGTTAAGTGTTGGATAAAAATGATAAATGCAGTACATGGTTTTGAACAGGAACATGCTGATAGGATGCCCTTATCCTTCCACTGTGGGTTCCAGGCCACTTTGTCCTGTGTGTAAGTGTACTATACCCATATATATATATATATATATATACAGAGCATAACTTTATGGTGAATGGTGAATGAATGGTGAATGGTGAATGGTCTTTATTGTCATTGCTATAGTACAGGTACCAAACAACGAAATTTGGGAGGGGTGACTCCCCTGGTGCTAGGAAAGAAAAAAAAAGGGAAAAAAAACTAAAAAGACAAGAAGGGAAAGGAGCTGGTTTACATAAATAAAGGCTATGTACACTATCCACTATACTATACTGTACAGATAAAACACTGTGCTGTACTCTATGCTATGCTATACCTATTCTAACATTTCCTATTTCTCTGCAACCTTATGTACCCTAGGGTTGTCATATTGCACATAGTGTTATTGCACATTCATTTAAAGTGTCTCAGTTTGCAGGCTTGAAATGTACACATTTGTGCCTCAGCACTACACCTGATTTTTCAATCCAGCAGCTGCCATCAATCCGTCCAGACTGTCCAGGGCCCAGAACCTAGGTCTTTGCTGTGTTCAGGGCCTGGATGGCCCTGGGGTAGAAGCTGAGCTTCAGTCTGTTTGTCCTTGCGAACATGGTCCTGTACCGCCTGTTCGAGGCAAAGTGTTCGTACCCAGGGTGGGATGGGTCTCTGGAGATCTTGGAGGCCTTCCTGAGGCAGCGTGTGTTGTACAGCTCTTCCAGAGAGGGGAGGGGGGCGCCGGTGATCTTCTGGGCCGTTCTCACGACTCTCTGTAGCGCATTCCTCTCTGCGGCTGTGCAGCTGGAGAACCAGTTGCAGATGCAGTAGGTGAGGATGCTCTCCACTGCGCAGCGGTAGAAGGCCACCAGTATCTCCTGTCTGGTGTGGTCCTTCCTGAGGACTCTCAGGAAGAAGAGCCGCTGTTGTGCCTTCTTGATGATGGCTGCTGTGTTGTTCTTCCAGGACAGGTCATCCTGTATGTGCACCCCCAGGAATCGGAGGGTTGAGACTCTCTCCACGCTCCCTCCGTCGATGAGCAGGGGCTGGACCTCAGATTTTTTCCTCCTGAAGTCCACGATGATTTCCTGGGTCTTTGACTGGTTCAGCAGCAGGTTGTTAACCTTGCACAGCTTGCTCAGCTGCTCTACCTCATCCCTGTACGCCGCCTCGTCCCCCCCCGAGATGCAGCCCACCACGGTGGTGTCGTCTGCAAACTTTACGATGGAGTTGCTGGGGTGGACGGGGGTGAAGTCGTAGGTGTAGAGGTTGTAGAGGATGGGGCTTAGCACGCAGCCCTGGGGGGACCCAGTGCTGAGTCTGAGGGCTGTGGAGGTGTGGGAGCCCACCCGCACCCTCTGGGGGCGGTCGGACAGGAAGTCCTTGATCCATGCACATATAGAGTGTGATAGTCCCAGGTCTAGTAGTTTGGTCACTAGCCTGTCTGGAAGGATGGTGTTGAAGGCAGAGCTGAAGTCCACAAAGAGCAGTCTCGCGTAGCTGTTTCCCCTCTCCAGGTGGGATAGAGTGGAGTGGAGAGTCGTCGCGATGGCGTCCTCTGTGGACCTGTGGGCTCTGTAGGCGAACTGGTATGGATCCAGGTTGGGCGGGAGGCGTGTGACTATGTGGGCCCGGACTAGTTTCTCGAAGCACTTCATGATGATTGGTGTGAGTGCCACCGGGCGGTAGTCGTTTAGGCAGCTCACCGTGCTTTTCTTCTTATATGCAACATATGACATCCACAGTAGTAGATTATAAAGACATACAATGTAGTTGAGCATTTCTCAGCTTTAACCTTCATATGCCATTTGTTTGTGAGTTTGTGTCTATTGTATTACCCCCAGTGTCCTTTTTGCTTATTGCACTAGGAAAGCCGTGAGGTGTCATAGGGCACCAGTGAGTACAAAAACAAATCTACCTTTGCACATGATCAAATGTCAGGACCCTCCTTTCATGACTTTTCCTAGATATGTGCGTTCTACCACCCAGCATCTTTACATTTTCAAAATCTAGTTAGTATAAAGCGTTTTTGCAGTATTTCTGTGTGTGTCTGTGTATTTGCCTTGGAATTCGGCTGCCATCTTTTTCTCCAAGGCTGCAATTCTCTTTTATATCAGCAGAGGTAGCAAGGGGACACACCTTGTGCTCAAACTTCAGGCTTCAGTGCTGAATTAGATACAGTGGATAAGACTGATACGTATGTAACATGAGCAACAGAGATAGTTCAGGATGATAACAAACAGTTCAGTATGACAGAGACAACTAATAGAAAGACAACTGTATGATTATAGAGTTTACATGTTCAAGGAAATATTGTATGATAATAGAAAGGTACACTTTAATTTAATTAAAGAAGTAACAAAGAACACATTTATTATCACAATTGCATTGTGTTCCATGTCTTTCTCCATTGAATAAATAATGCCTAGTTGAATGGCTAAACAAGACAACTGTCTGGACAGTACTGCTAGAATTATTCACCTTACCGCTGCACAGATAGACAAAGAGTATAAGTCCATTCTGTTAACATTAGGTCTACTCTGCTAACAAAGACTATTCCAGTTGATTTGTCAGTTGTTGTGCATTATATTTTTGTTGTGTTTGCAGTTTGCCCTTTAATAAGTTATATATACAAATAATTAAGTTATATATATTCTCATGCTAAAATCGACTGTAAATCCAGATTTTAAAGTTGATATTCTTCCCCGTGGAGCATGCCCCCATAACCTGTGCCCCACCCAAAAATGTTATCACCAGTGGTTATCACTGTGGTCAGCTATGACAGGTTTAGGCTAGTTAAGGATGACTCCAGGGTGCAACTGGTCTGAGTGACTTTTAATTAGTACATCTCTATCTCTCTCATTTTGGGAGGAGAAAGAAGAGATCAGAAGAGATAGAGTGGGAGAGCCATATAAGGCGTGTGCAAATAGGCGGGAAATTAAGTGTAGGTGGGAAGTTTTTTTTTTTAGCTGTTGAGCTGAGCAATCAGTCTGACTGCCTCAAGCTCCAGCAGATTGAGGGGGAGTACAAACCACTGGTCCCTGGGGACTAGGACCATTGCACCCTTTGTCAGCAGATTCGCAATCTCCTCTCAGAGTGCCCTTGTCTTTACCGGGCAGGGCAAAACAGTCTCTCTCACCCCCCCTGAATAAATCAATAAATAATTCAGTCATTGGCTACCTATAGGAGTAAACCAATAGGAGCAGAGCTCTCCTATGGGGCAGAGCTCCACAAAATAGATCAGAGCCTACATTTCCTACTACAACATCGCTAAAAGATTGAAATGGTTGCAGTCATAATAGTGTCTAAATTTGACCATGTGCTGTTGTAAGGAGTCAATCTTATCAGACCATTCCAAACATCTTGATTAATGTTATGTTCTTTTACTGATTGTGAGTGTGTGTGTGTGTGTGTGTGTGTGTGTGTGTGTGTGTGTGTGTGTGTGTGTGTGTGTGTGTGTGTGTGTGTGTGTGTGTGTGTGTGTGTGTGTGCGCGATGTCCTTTTGCTTCAATAATGCCCGTAATGCCAAACGTTGTCCCTAGTAGAAGCTCCTCCCTCTACAAAAATTCCCCACAAGAAAAAAAGAGGCAAGCGATAGCGCGCGCTTCCTGTACAGCCTGGTCTCAATCACGTCCTCGTAGCTGAGATAAATTCACGCCACAACTTCATCGAACTCATAATCGTAGTGAACTCAACATGTCTGGAAGAGGTAAAGGAGGAAAGGGACTCGGAAAAGGAGGCGCCAAGCGTCATCGCAAAGTTCTCCGTGATAACATCCAGGGAATCACGAAGCCCGCTATCCGCCGCCTGGCTCGCCGTGGGGGTGTGAAGCGCATCTCTGGCCTGATCTATGAAGAGACCCGCGGTGTGTTGAAGGTCTTCCTGGAGAACGTGATCCGTGACGCCGTCACCTACACCGAGCACGCCAAGAGGAAGACCGTCACCGCCATGGATGTTGTATACGCTCTGAAACGCCAGGGACGTACTCTGTACGGCTTCGGCGGCTAAACTATTCGTAAACTCAACCACCCCTACAAAAAACAACGGCTCTTTTAAGAGCCACCCATCTCCACACAAGAGAGTTGATTCCATTGTTAGAACACATTTTGTCAGGCCTGTACATTCAACGGGTATAGCTGTCATGAGAAAAACATACGTTGCCAAATCAATGTCAACGCAAGTAAATGCGTAGTCTTGGCATTCCACGACTAGAAATGACCATCCCACATGTGCACTCTAGAAATAAAATGGTTATTATGGATTATTACGCACGCAACACAGTGCAGCTCCTTTTTCTATTGCGCATCTAGTGATAATAATAATGCATGCCCTTGTACCATCCCAAAAGGACAATTCCTGGTAGTAATCGCTAGGCTGGTTGGGAGTTTGGGGGACTTGGTGTTCTGTGTATATCATTCTCAATCTTCCTCTTGACGTTTTCATGTTCATATCGCCATCGGAAACAAGGCAACCCGACAGCAGAGTGAAAGAGTAAGGAAGGCGTGGGGGGGAGGAGCTCGCGCGTGCGCAGATAATGTATTTACCCGCGAGGCAGGCTAGAGCTTTGGAAGTGGATGTCAGCAGCCCCCTAATTTGCATAGCCCCACCTTTATATTTCGGGTGTGCGTTTGCCGCCTCTTCATTCGTTTCTAAGAAGTAACGAGCCACTATCAACATGCCTGAGCCTGCGAAGCCTGCGCCCAAGAAGGGCTCCAAGAAAGCCGTCACCAAGACCGCCACCAAAACCGGCAAGAAGCGAAGAAAGTCCAGGAAGGAGAGCTACGCCATCTACGTGTACAAGGTCCTGAAGCAGGTCCACCCCGACACCGGCATCTCCTCCAAGGCCATGGGAATCATGAACTCCTTTGTCAACGACATCTTCGAGCGCATCGCCGGTGAGTCTTCTCGCCTGGCCCACTACAACAAGCGTCGTACCATCACCTCCAGGGAGATCCAGACCGCCGTGCGTCTGCTGCTCCCCGGTGAGCTGGCCAAGCACGCCGTGTCCGAGGGCACCAAGGCCGTGACCAAGTACACCAGCTCCAAGTAAACAGATTTTCGTCTGTATTACTTACCCCAAAAGGCTCTTTTAAGAGCCGCCCACCCTATCAAAAAAAGAAAGCAATTCCATAGTGAGTTGACGTCGCGTGCTACAAATCAGTCGAATTTATATGCTGTACTGATTGTGTGTATTGTAACAAGTAAGTAAAATTATACAGTATTTATACAGCACCTTTCCCAGACCAAGGGTCTCAAAGTGCTTTACATAACAAGTAGAAACACAAATAAAACATAATACAGGAGTGAAAGTCACAGCAGGTTAAAACAGGCAGAAAGTATACATAACATAACAAGCATGTATAAGGCATATGTATCAATTACTCGATGTTACAATTTTCAAAGACTCCAGTCCTTGAACGCGCCGGAGATTTTGCGCGCCTTTTTTGTTCCTCACTTGTTTGTTGCTCACTAGTTGTCCAAAACGGTTTCCTCTATTAATATAATGGACAGGAGTGACTACACTGCATACATACGCATGGCCAATTTCTCGGGACAGGTGGATTCAAAATAAATAATAAAATATAATAATAGTTTAAACGGCGTTCACATGTGGATCTACCATCACCTCCAGGGAGAATCAGACCGCCGTGCGTCTGCTGCTCCCCGGTGAGCTGGCCAAGCACGCCGTGTCCGAGGGCACCAAGGCCGTGACCAAGTACACCAGCTCCAAGTAAACAGATTTTCGTCTGTACTGCTTACCCCAAAAGGCTCTTAAGAGCCACCCACCCCATCAAAAAAAGCAATTCCATAGTGAGTTGAGCTCGCGTGCTACAAATCAGTCGAACGTATATGCTGTACTGATTGTGTGTATTGTAACAAGTAAGTACAATGTATTTATACAGTACCTTTCCCAGACCAAGGGTCACAAAGTGCTTCACATAACAAGGAAGAAAACACAAATAAAACAATACAAGAGTGAAAGACACAGAGGGTTAAAAACAGGCAGAAAGCATACATAACATAAGCCTGTATAAGCCATATGTATCAATTACTCGATGTTCCAATTGTCAAAGACTCCAGTCCTTGAATGCGCCGGAAGTTTTGCGCGCCTTTTTTGTTTTTCCACTCTGCCATTGTTTCTTTCAACTGCTGGAGTAGCAGTGGCGGCTGGCCGATAGAGGGCGCTGGGGCGCCGCCCCCACCTTCACTTCCTAGTTGCGATTTGTAAAAGTGTTTTTTTTAAATAAACATTGTTTATTCACAAAATGCGGCTGATATTCTGTCGGCGCCTATCAGCATTCATTAAAAATCCTCCAATACAATAAACATTTTTATCTGTGTGTGTGTGTGTGTGTGTGTAAAACTCACTGTTAAAATACGTAGGGGGAGAACGCGGGGCGCCGTGTCAATGCAAGTCTATGCCAGGACGAATACTTTTCGCTTACACGTGAGCTGTAGCAGCGCTCCAATTGGCTGTCTCTATTTCTTGGCCAGGACGCACATTTGTGCGCCCTGGCCAAGAAATCTCCGGTTGTATTGCAGACAATGCATTATGCTGAGGACTCCCGACTTCCGGTTTTCCGGACTTCGGGCTTCCGGAGTATTTTAAATGAACATTCGTAATGTCTGTCTCTGATGTTCATGGTCAATTAAATCAGCCTATTTTGTGCAACTAATAATGTTCCCGCTAATGGGTTAACCAAGCAGCCTCGCACCTAACGTGCAAGCACCTATCTTCGAACTATTCATAGCAATATGCGCGGGGCAAGGCGGAGGTACGGGTAAACGCGGCTCATGTTCTGTCATCAAAGGTAAGAGTTGGTTTTCTTTAACTCAGCTGATGCATTGTTGTGTTTCTGACATGGTCTGGTTGTGTTACAGACATGGTCTGGTTGTGTTTCTGACATGGTCTGGTTGTGTTTCTGACATGGTCTGGTTGTGTTTCTGACATGGTCTGGTTGTGTTACAGACATGGTCTGGTTGTGTTACAGACATGGTCTGGTTGTGTTTCTGACATGGTCTGGTTGTGATACAGACATGGTCTGGTTGTGTTTCTGACATGGTCTGGTTGTGATACAGACATGGTCTGGTTGTGTTTCTGACATGGTCTGGTTGTGATACAGACATGGTCTGGTTGTGTTTCTGACATGGTCTGGTTGTGTTACAGACATGGTCTGGTTGTGTTTCTGACATGGTCTGGTTGTGATACAGACATGGTCTGGTTGTGTTTCTGACATGGTCTGGTTGTGTTTCTGACATGGTCTGGTTGTGTTTCTGACATGGTCTGGTTGTGTTTCTGACATGGTCTGGTTGTGATACAGACATGGTCTGGTTGTGTTTCTGACATGGTCTGGTTGTGATACATCATTGAATGTGTTGACCACCATCACTCTCCATCATCATCCATCATGTGTCTATGAAATAGATAGTACTGTACTACTGACTGCAGCATTCATCTCTGCTCATTGATGTAGCCATGTCACACAGACACATAGTACACATATTCATCTGCTACCTTTATTAACCTGAGTGTAGCTGTGAGGCCTGTACTAGCCTTGTTGACTAGACTTCCTCCTTGTCTGACACTGGGTATTGGACCGTACCGACGTCCATAGACCGGTCACTCTTCCACCTCAGTGTCTGTAGTTGACAGGGTAACTTCTCCATGGCCACACGGTCATTTTAAGGTTGAAAGTTGAAATTATACAATGGTTGTAACGCCAGTGCGTGTTTTATGCGCGTGCACTCGAAAGAGGACCCCCACGCCACACTGCTGTGCCCCACCCCAAAACATTTGCACCAGCCGCCACTGTGGAGTAGTGTACTCACTAGTCGTCTAAAACGGTTTCCGGTATTAATATAATGGACAGGAGTGACTACACTGCATACATACGCATGGCCAATTTCTCGGGACAGGTGGATTTAAACATAAATCATGAATATAATAATGGTTTAAACGACGTTCACATGTGGATACTCTCGTACAATCAATAAGTTAGCCTACCACTACCGCCAAGACATGCCCACTTATCTATCGATATGCCTTCATATCACCCCCATTATGTCATTAACTGGCCAAGTCAGTGTGACAAGTCAATAAAAGAGCAATTCCATAGTGTTTTGAGCTGACGTGCTACAATGAAGTCGACGTTATAGTATGGTATAGTATATATTATATAGTACTGGTGTTTAATAACTCGATGTTACAATCTTCAATGACTCCAGTCCTTAAGTGATATCCCTCCCAAAGACCTCTTAATCCCCACTACCTCCCAGTACAGGTTTCTCCACAGTAAATAAGTTAATAATGAAAACATGTAATTCTTCCTTTTTCTAGCATTGTGACTGCCTGGTCCTAGCATAGATGTATTTTTCTTATGATGACTGGTGGATAGGTGATTCTTAGACAACCTGGCTAACTGGACAACGAGTGTTTTTTCAAATGTTGTTCAGAACCAGACTCGACCAATATAATCTAGTGTCAGGAGTCGCCTACTTTGCATAGCTCCCCCTTTATATAGCGGCTGCACTACCTCCACCCTTTCATTCGTTTCTGAGAAGTAACGAGCTGTTTTCATCATCATGCCTGAGCCTGCGAAGCCTGCGCCCAAGAAGGGCTCCAAGAAAGCCGTCACCAAGACCGCCAGCAAAACCGGCAAGAAGCGCAGAAAGTCCAGGAAGGAGAGCTACGCTATCTACGTGTACAAGGTCCTGAAGCAGGTCCACCCCGACACCGGCATCTCCTCCAAGGCCATGGGAATCATGAATTCCTTTGTCAACGACATCTTCGAGCGCATCGCCGGCGAGTCCTCTCGCCTGGCCCACTACAACAAGCGTCGTACCATCACCTCCAGGGAGATCCAGACCGCCGTGCGTCTGCTGCTCCCCGGTGAGCTGGCCAAACACGCCGTGTCCGAGGGCACCAAGGCTGTGACCAAGTACACCAGCTCCAAGTAAACCGATTTTCGTCTGTATTACTTACCCCCAAAAGGCTCTTTTAAGAGCCACCCACCCAGTGGCGTAGCGCAAAATCCCGGGGCCCCCCCGCAAGGTGGCGGTGGGGGCCCTTTCGCAACGGAGTAAAAAAAAAAAAAAAAAAAAGTGCGTTTTTTAGAAGCCGATGCGTTATTGACGTTGCGAAATTTCGCAATATGCACTCTACATTCTAAATGCTTGACTTAGCAAAAGCTACAAACAAGTGAGAGCAATAGCTAAAACCAAATGGTAGACTACATCAGTAGCATGTATTATAAGTAGAAAAGTACAAGCTTTATTTCTTTTAACAAAGTGTGGTGTGCACAGCAGCGCGATATCTGTAAACATACAAGCTGTAGACTCTCCGCTAAGGGTTGCCAGATGGGATTGAGAATTTCCAACCTAACCAATCTAAAAACTTCTAAATCCACCAAAAACCAGCCCTTCTGGCAACCCTGTCTCCGCTGCATCAGAGTCTACTTGTTGCGTAAAATTGGCCAGGGTTAGTCAAATCCTTTGTTGGACATCTCGTTTCTTAAGTCCTGGTATATTGTGGCATTTCTTTAATGTTTGCCATCTGGTCTAGGAATACCCAGGGAGACGCAGACAGCAGAAGTAGAATAGAATAGTAGAATAGAAAAACTGACAGCCTGTGACTGTGAACCTGGCCGGACCCTGCCCTTCTGCCTGAGTTTGAGTATGATGCTGCCCAAATAAATGTTATTGTTTAGTGCTGTACGCTTTCGTGGTATTATATTGTGTGAATTATCATCTGTATGTTGTTTTTCTTTCACTCGACTAACCGCCGAGATAATACTTGAGACATGTACTTCCGTAAACATAATTTGTTTATTTATTTATTTTTACAATATCGGACCGACAGTCCCACATATAGCGGCTATAATGTCCGAATAGAGAATCTACCACCACCTAAAGAATGCTTATTGTACTTTGTATTGTATTTTCGCTTGCTAATTTTCCTTGTGTCTCGCTGCCTACGTGTGACGTCAAAGTCATGTTGCTATTGGATACGGCTAACTATGTATATATTTTTAAATATAGGCCTATATATTAAAATTAAGGTTGACACAATGAAGGGCCACTTATTTTCTTTGTTTTATATTTTTTTAAATTATAAAAAAATAAAAATAAAAAAAGTTTGGATCCAATGTTAGGGGGCCCCCTAGTGGCTGGGGCCCCCCCGCGGTGCGTCGCTTGCGGGCCCGTCCGCTACGCCACTGCACCCACCCTATCAATAAAAGCAATTCCATAGTGAGTTGAACTTGCGTGCTACAAATCAGTTGAACTTATATGCTGTACTGACTGTACTGTACTGTGTACTGTACTGTGACTGTACTGACTGTGTGTTAACAAGTAAGTACAATGTATTTATACAGTACCTTTCCCAGACCAAGGGTCACAAAGTGCTTTACATAACAAGGAAGAAAACACAAATAAAACATAATACAAGAGTGAAAGCCACAGCAGGTTAAAACAGGCAGAAAGTATACATAACATAACAAGCATGTATAAGGCATATGTATCAATTACTCGATGTTACAATTTTCAAAGACTCCAGTCCTTGAACGCGCCGGAGGTTTTGCGCGCCTTTTTTGTTCCTCACTTGTTTGTTGCTCACTAGTTGTCCAAAACGGTTTCCTCTATTAATATAATGGACAGGAGTGACTACACTGCATACATACGCATGACCAATTTCTCGGGACAGGTGGATTTAAAATAAATAATAAAATATAATAATAGTTTAAACGGCGTTCACATGTGGATCTACCATCACCTCCAGGGAGATCCAGACCGCCGTGCGTCTGCTGCTCCCCGGTGAGCTGGCCAAACACGCCGTGTCCGAGGGCACCAAGGCCGTAACCAAATACACCAGCTCCAAGTAAACAGATTTGTCTGTACTACTTACCCCAAAGAGCGGGTACAGAAGACAGCTTCTTGTCTCAATGTTTAAATGCATTAATACTATTTTATAGTCAATACAAAATATATGCAATCTTTTGAAAATTAAAAACGTGCCATTAAGCGTCTATAATCAGCACAAGTGTTTTCATTGTGTATTTTTATTGAAATTACATAGTTGTGTTTACAGTGATATATTACATAGTTGTGTGTACAGTGATATATTACATAGTTGTGTTTGCAGTGATATATTGCATAGTTGTGTTTGCAGTGATATATTACATAGTTGTGTTTGCAGTGATATATTACATAGTTGTGTTTGCAGTGATATATTACATTGTTGTGTTTACAGTGATATATTACATAGTTGTGTTTACAGTGATATATTGCATAGTTGTGTTTACAGTGATATATTACATAGTTGTGTTTACAGTGATATTACATAGTTGTGTTTGCAGTGATATATTGCATTGTTGTGTTTACAGTGATATATTACATAGTTGTGTTTACAGTGATATATTGCATAGTTGTGTTTACAGTGATATATTACATAGTTGTGTTTACAGTGATATATTACATAGTTGTGTGTACAGTGCTATTTCTACAGGCCGGCATTGTAAATAAGAATTTTGTTCTTAATTGTCTCGCCTGGTAAAATAAAGGTTATAATAATAATAATAATAATAATAATAATAATAATAATAATATATTACATCGTGTTTAGGGTTAGGGTTACAGTGATATATTACATAGTTGTGTTTAGGGTTAGGGTTACAGTGATATATTTGGGGGCGATCAATAATATTTTTCCCAATGGGCGTTCCCTGATATAAAGGACCGCCTATAGCAAGAAACGATAGTTATGGAGATAGACTCCAGTTCTATGAGTGGAGCGGAGCCCCATAGGGGAGCTCTGCTCCTATTGGTTTACCCCACTACCTAAAGTAGCCAATGACTGAATTTTTCAATGCCTGCGCCCGCCTGGTGTGCTATATAAAGGGGCGTACTTCGCTCCATCATTCTCCCAAACATACAAAACAGCCGGGTTTGAACAAGTCGAAGTGGGCCAGCAGCCCTATGGGGCTCCACTCCACTCATAGAACTGGAGTCTATCCCCATAACTATCGTTCTATATCGTGGAGCTCCGCCCCATAGGGGAGCTCTGCTCCTATTGGTTTAGGCGGAGCGAGCGAGGCCAAATGTACCCCCACTGAGACTATTAGTCCGAAAACAATCTCAGCGGCACCTGGAGCTGACCACTGATGTTGGTTCAAGACAACCTTAAAAAGTTGGCCCAACCCGCACCGAGTCTGCTCCACTGATCTAGCCCGTACGTGAGCACGTAGGGTTGTAGATCTAACGGAACATGTCCTGGAGGAGGGTCCCCTCCCCAGGCACATCCGTAATCATCCTGACAGCACTTGAATAGAATCCCCAACCAGGGTAATCCAAGTGCCTTCCCCACTACATCAGTCATCAGCAAAACTGAGGACAGAATGAGAAAAGAATGCGGAAGAAATATCACTTACCTAACCCTTACGTTGGGTTGTTGATCTAACAGAACATGTCCTGGAGGAGGGTCCCCTCTCCAGGCACATCCGTATTCATCCTGACAGCACTTGAATATAATCCCCATGACCAGGGTAATCCAAGTGCCTTCCCCACTACATCAGTCATCAGCAAGACTGAGGACAGAATGAGAAAAGGATGAGGAAGAAATATCACTGATCTAACCCTTACGTGAGCACGTAGGGTTGTTGATCTAACGGAACATGTCCTGGAGGAGGGTCCCCTCCCCAGGCACATCCGTATTCATCCTGACAGCACTTGAATAGAATCCCCATGACCAGGGTAATCCAAGTGCCTTCCCCACTACATCAGTCATCAGCAAAACTGAGGACAGAATGAGAAAAGGATGAGGAAGAAATATCTTTCAAGTAATACCGTACAAAAGGTGATGGCGACGACCAAGACGCCGCCTCACATATCTCCTCCACTCCCACGCCCCTGAGAATGGCCACTGATGTGGCCATGCCCCTGGTGGAATGAGCCCGAATGCCAGTCGGCACGGGCTGCCCCTTCGATAGCCTCGCAAATCCAATGGGACAGCCTCTGCTTCGAGAGTGGTGCCCCGGCTTTCTGTCCGCCGTAGCAGATCAGAAGCTGGGGAGAAGATCTCAGTCCTGCTGTGCGCTTCACATATTGTGCCAACGCGCGCACCGGACATAGACAATGTAAACGCCTCTCCCTCTCTCCGTCGTGAGGAGGAGGAAAAAAGGCGCTCAGAGCACAGCTCTGAAACCTAAACCCACGATTAACCTTAGGGATAAAAGCCGGGTTAGGGCGTAACACAGCTTTTGTTTCGTCATCAGATATGATCAAACAATCTGCCCGTGTCGAGAGAGCACATAAATCACTCACTCGCTTAGCCGTAGTCAAGGCGAGGAGTAGACTCGTCTTGAGAGACAATAAACGCAACGACACAGTGTCAATGGGTTCGAATGGGGGCACGCACAGCGCCTCTAGCACAATCGACAGGTCCCATTTTGGCATTAGAGTCCTATGAGGGCGTCTAAGCCTACACACTCCAGTCAAAAAACGCTTAACCAGCGAATGACTGAACAGTGTCGTTGTCGCAAAACCCTCATGACAAGCTGAGATGGCAGCCGTGTAAACTTTAATAGTTCCCGCCGCCAATCCCTTGTCAAACAGCGACTGTAAGAAGCACAAGAACGTTTCGACCCGACAGCAGACTGGGTCAACGTCCTGTCCCTCACACCACTGTGTAAACACTCGCCAGCGCGCCGCATATCCCTTTGCAGTGGATTGCGCGCGCGCACTCTGAATGGTCTGAATGACCGCGTCTGTCAGACCCCTGCGTTCTAACAAATCCCTCTCAGTAACCAGGCCATGAGGGGGCCCCCCATCATAGGCGGCCCCCTCACCAAGCCTCTGGCTTGAGAGAGTGCATCTTGTCGATGAGGTATGGGCCATGGGCCCTCTACCAACATCTCCATCAGTTCCGGAAACCACGGGGCTCCGGGACGGTCCGGGGCTACAATAATTAACTCTAGCCTCTCTGACCTCACTCGTGCCAACAGTGGGAGGATAGATGTCAGGGGTGGGAACGCGTATAACAGGACCCTCGGCCATGGGTGGTGTGCGAATGCATCGACTCCCAATGGCGGGTTGTCCTGTTCGCGCAGGGAGAACCAAAGGCGACACTGCGCATTCGTCCGGGACGCAAACAGATCCACTTCTGCTTGCCCGAACCTTGCCCAAATCAGAGACACAATGGAGGGTGCTAACCTCCAGTCGTCGTCCCTCGGGCCTCCCCGTGATAACAGATCTGCTCCTTCGTTGAGCAGACCTGGAATGTGGAGAGCTTTTAGCGAACTCAGGTGTGTGACAGTCCACAGCCATATATCTGTCGCTAGGCGATGAAGTGACGCTGAGCGTACTCCCCCTTGACGATTGATGTATGCTACTGTTGTCCTGTTGTCGGATCTGACTAACACGTCCAGATCCTTTAACACCGGGGCAAAATGAAGTAGCGTTAACTTCACCGCCTCGAGTTCCAGCAGGTTGATGTGACGCGTCTCTAACGGTCCCCATCTTCCTGCCACCGAACCTGCCTGACACACTCCTCCCCACCCAGTCAACAACGCGTCCGTGAAGACTGGGTAGTGGGATGCCGGTCTGCCCATGGCGACTCCGCGCGCGATGACGCGCGGGTCTCTCCAGTAGCTCAGGTCGGTCTTGACCGATCTCGGTATTACAATCAACTTGCGACGGTGTCTCACTGGATCCAGTCGCAGTCGTGCGAACCACCTCTGCAGTCTGCGCATGTGTAATAGGCCTAAGGGGACCACTACATGGGCTGCAGACATCAGTCCTAGTAAGGACATCATTGACAGAGCGGTGATTGTATTTGTCACTCGACACACCCGGAGAGCTGACGTCAGTGTCGCTCTCCGTGGTGCCGATAAACTGGCCCTCATCTTGGCAGTATGCAACTGAATGCCTAGATAGGAAAACTGTTGAGCCGGCCACGGAGCACTCTTTGTCCAGTTGACAGCTAACCCCAGCTGAGTGAGGTGCTGCACCAGTGAGGTTGCGTCCCGAATCGCTCGATTTGGGCATTGGGCCAAGACCAGTAGGTCGTCGAGATATGCTAATATGCGTATCCCGTTTCGCCTCAGTGGTTCGAGTGCTGTCTGCACACATTTGGAGAAAGTTCGAGGAGCAAGCGCGTACCCGAAGCGCAGGCGCGTGTACTCGTAAACCTTCCCTTGGAAGGCAAAACGTAGAAATTTCCTGTGCCTCTCTGTGATTGGCACATGAAAATACGCGTCCCTCAGGTCTATGCTGATTCCGTAGTCGCCCTTCTGTATACAAGACAGAAGGCGCCTCGTCGTCAACATACGAAAGGGCCGTTTCGCCACTCTCTCGTTGAGGACCCTTAAATCTAGTATGGGTCTCATGCCTCCGGATTTCTTTGGGACAAGGAAATACGGGGAGTACCACCCCATGTCCCACTGGTCCCTCGGAACCATTGTCACTGCGCCCTTTGTTAGGAGATTTGTAATCTCCTCCTGGAGCGCACGTGTTTTTATCGGGCAGGACAAAACAGTCTCTCTCACGCCCCTGAAGGGCGGAGGAGGCTGAATGAACTGTAGTGCATATCCCCTCCTCAATGTCCTGTCCAGCCAGCCCGACAGAATACCTGCCCCTTCTAGCCATTCTGCATAACGCAACGACAGCGGCTGGGCCGTCTGTTGTGGTGCAGTCGACAGAAAAAGCTTGAATTTCTGTATGACCCCAGCCGCCGCTGCACACCGAGGAGGTGGCACAGCCCAAGGTGGGGTCATTTCGAAAGGGATGGGCTGCCGTCTGTAAAGAGTGTTTGCTATGTGTAACAATGCCCTTAATTGACGCAGGTTTATTATGCCTGATAATCAAAGAACCGGCCGCACGCTCATGAGCTGGGCCAGATCCTGATAGACATGGAGGGGTTATTGATGTAAATAACGGTCCCTCTATACGGCTACAGACAGGGGTGTTTAACCCCGTTTGTGTCGTGATAGGGGTAAGTCTGTTAGGCAGAGAGCTGGCCACACGCTGGTACGCTGGGCCAGTCTCCGCTTTGTTTCTAACCGGTAGCGATTGGACCACACTCCGACAAGGCAGGCGGGTCTCCGCTCCGGTAGATAACATGGGAAAATCACCTTTACTGAAAAAGTAAGGTGGGGATTTTCCTTCTTTTACCTCTTTATGAGGTAGCAGCCATGAAGAGGAAACCGGTGGTGGGGTCATTACCGACCCCTCCGCCAGTGAAACCGGGCCACGCTGCCGTGGGGGGCCGTAGCGGGCCCTCCCAGTGGTCAGCGGCGGGGGCTGGGGATGCCGAGTGGGGCATGGCTCCGTCTGTAGAGGTGGAGCCAGTGCCGCATCACACCGAAACCTCCGTTTCGCAGCCGTTGGCGGTCTAGTCGTCACCACGGCGGAAGAAGAAGAGGTGGAGGGTCGCTGGAGGGGGAGGTGGCTGGCAAGGTGCCTCTTAGCCTCCTCCATCGAGGCCAGGCGCACCGTCAAGGTGTCCATGGCGGGACTGAATAGCCCTTGTCTCTCTATTGAAGCATTCAGTAGGGCCATCCGGTCCGCCCCGGTCATGGTGGTGAGAGACAGCCACATCTGTTGCTGCTGCACCACCGCGTTTGCCATCAGGCGACCCCCACAAACCGGCGAGGGCGGGGAGCACGTGCTCTACCTGCCGCTCGCTCTCATCAGAGCTTTCTGATTCTGACACCGGCACCGACCACTCAGCTGGGTGAGGGCGGCGTGATGTCAGGGCCGGCTGAGCGGGCGGGACCATCCCTACTTGGGGAGGTGCCTGCCCAGAACGCCGTTCTTGCTTGTCCTCCGCTGCTAGAAAATCGCAGCGGCAGGTGTCCCGGAGGAACTTCTTCGTGGTCGGCGGCGGATGATCCATCGCTGAAGGGAAAAGTCTCCTCCGCTGAAAAGTGTCCTCCGCTGCTTGGAAGTCGCAGCGGCAGGCGTCCCGGAGGAACTTCTCCATAAGCGGCGGACGATCCATCTTGAAGGAAAAAGTCTGGCGGGTCCTCCAGTCTTAGTAGTCGTCCTTCTCAGTCTTCAGATATAAACCCGTGCTGAACTTTTTGGGAGGATGATGGTACGATACGATAGTTCTTGTTCATGATTGGACAGCTCAGGGCTTGTGCCCTTTTCTATCCATCGTTTCGCTTGGATGTGGAGGTGTAGATGGAGGGGAGGAGCGGTAGCTGAGCCAATGGTAGATGGAGGGGAGGAGCGGTAGAGGAGCCAATGGCTTCCATAGGAGTTTTTTTTTTTTCTCTTTATAGAAGATAGAAGAAGACAACAGGAAAAAGGCCAACATTGCTCAATAGTGCTTATGGGTGGATGCATGGAGGTTATTATCTAGTAAATGAAATACAAATATAAAATCATAGAATCATATTGTCAGTCAGGATGTTGATGGTTATGGTGGATTGTTTTACAGGATTATGGAGAGAGGTGTTCCGGTGGTCCATTGTGCTTCTTGAATTAACTGCGTCAGTGATGGATTGTTGATTGCTCGTTGGATATATTTCTGAGTGAGAATGGTGTTTCTTTGTTTGATGGTTTGGAGTCCGGACATGCTGTGGATGTATTGAGTGCTGATGTACATCGGGAGTCTGTATGCCATTTTTATTGCCTTGTTTTGGATGGTTTGGAGTCTGTTGAACTGGTGTTGTGAAGCTGTGGTCCAGGCTGGTGCTGCATATTCGAATAGTGATCTGATGTATGATTGGTAAACTTTGAGGATGATTTCTGGTGATGCTCCGTGTTTGTGTCCGCTGAGTGCTTTGAGGTGGTTGAGTCTTTGATTTCCTTGTTTTTCCAGGTTATTGATGTGAGTGGTCCATGACATGTTTCTTTGAAAAGTGACTCCTAAGAACTTTGCCTCTTTGGCCAGGGTGATGGGGGTGTTATAGAGGGTGAGGTGGACGACAGGTTTGAGATGGGGGTTTTTGGTGAATAATATGAGCTGTGTTTTGGTGGGGTTGAGTTTGATTCTCCAGGTGTTGGACCAGGTTTCTATTGTAGTGATGCATGATTGGAGTTTTTTGGCAGCAAGTGGAATGGATTTTGAATGAGTCCAGTAGCAGAGGTCGTCGGCAAATTGTGAAACATGTCCAATGGTGGGTGGGGGGTAGTAGATGTCTGAGATGTAGACGAGGAAAAGGAGGGGACTGAGGACTGCACCTTGTGGAACACCGGCTTCAGGAGTGAAAGGGGTGGAGAGGGACGTGTTGACTTTGACCTTGATTTGACGATTATGAAGAAAGCTTGATTTAGGGCCGGTTTCAGAGACAAGGCTTAAGCCTAGTCCTGGACTAAATCACACTTTCAATGTAAAATCTCCATTGAAGATGTTTTTTAGTCCAGGATTAGGCTTAAGCCTTGGCTGTGAAACCGGCCCATTATGTTCTAGATGGGAAGTGGTAGTTTGAATTTATTGTCTTGGAGTTTGAAGAGTAGTCCGTTGTGCCACATTTTGTCAAATGCCTTTTCTACATCGAAAAATATTGCCATGGTGAATTCTTTTTTGGTGAAACTGCGGGTGATTGCTTCTGACAGCCGAAGGATATTGTCAGTGGTGGATCTGTTTTTGCGGAAGCCAGCTTGGTGAATGCCCAGGAGTCCCGTGTGCTCTATGTGCAATGTGAGGCGTGCAGTGATGGTGCGTTCAAACAGTTTCCCGATGTGACTGAGGAGGCTGATGGGTCTGTAGCTGGTGGGGTTTTTGGGGTCTTTACCTGGTTTGTGGATCATTATGACTGTGGCTGTTTTCCAGGGTAAGGGGAAGTGCCCGGTGGTGAGACAGGTAGTGAAGAGGAGGGAGAGCAGGTTCAGGTAAATATCAGGTGCTTGTTTGATCAAGATGGTGTCAATATTGTCTTCTCCTGGTGCTTTATCTTTCATTTTTTTGAGGAGGACTTTGATTTCGTGGGGGGTTATTTGTTGTGACAGTGGGTGGTCAGCTGCTGGGATGAGAGGTGGAGAGGAATTGGTTGTGGCCTTGTCAACAGTTTCTTTCCAGTCCTGGTTGAAGTGTGGAGCTGAGGGACATGTGTGGATATTTTGAAGGTGGTTTCTGAATATATTTGCTTTTTCTTGATTGCTGTCGATGATTTGGTCTTGATGTGTTAGAGTTGGTATATTGTTTTGGCTTTGTGAGCCATTCATGTTTTTTATTTTTTGCCAGAAACTACGTGGGTTGGTTTTGTAATCATTGTCCAGTTTTTTGTAGAATGACTTCCATTTTTCCTGTTTGCGTAGGGTGAGCTGCTGTCTGATTTGGTTCTGGAGCCTGTTTATTTTTTTATTTTTTTTTAATTTGTTTTTCAGATTTTATCCCCTTTTCACCCAATTTGGTAGCCAATTTAACCCAACTTAGCAATCCAATTATTCCCTGCCTATTGCGAAGGATCCGCCGCCCGACCCCGTGGCCGGCAGTCCCAGAGGAGGCCGCCAGGCAGACTAGGCTGACTGGCTCCTCGAGCCCAGTACCGTTACTCCAGCACCAGACGGGGGCGGTTGGAGCCTGTTTATTTCTGCTTTGGTGTCAGGTGATCTGTGTTTGAAGTAGTGTCTGCGTAGTTTTCTTTTCTTTTTGATCAGATGTAGGATGTGGGCTGGGAGCTGCTGCAGTGGTTTGGAGGTAGTGTGTAACGGGATGCATGTGTTGCGTGCCTGGGTGAGGATTGATCCAATGTGTGTGGCCAGCTGGTCCAGTGAGTGGTGGTCGTGTGGGATCTGAGTGATTTGTGTGGTTTGTTCGGTGATGTATTTCCTGTAGTTTTCCCAGTTGGCTTTTTTGTAGTTGAACCGTGGTTGTTGTGGTATGTGTTGGAGTTTGAGGGAGAAAGTGGTTAGGATGGGGAGGTGGTCGCTGCCAATGTCGTGGCTAACAGTGACGTTTTGGAGAGTGGCTGAGAGGTCTGGTGATGAGAGAGCCAGGTCCAGTATGTCCGTGGCGGAGTTGGCAGAGTGGATGAATGTGGGTTCGTCATTGTTGAGGATGGTGAGGTTGGTGGTGTCCAGTATGTCTTTCAGTGCTGTTCCAGATTTATTTGTGGTATTGCAGTTAAAATCCTTGTGCTTGGCATTAAAATCTCCCAGTATGAGTACATTTCTGTTGTTATTGGTGATGGTGTGGATAAGTTTTTCAGAGGGTTGTGATCCAGGAGGGCAGTAAATGGAGGTGATGAGAAGAGTAGTGGATGGATTTAAAAACAGTGTGGCTGCCATGTATTCGTTATTAGAGAGTTCTTCTTGTGTGAGGTTAAAAAGGGTTTCCTTGTATTCTGTACCCTGTTTGATTAATAGTGCCACCCCGCCCCCATGGCCTGCTGGCCGTTCCTTCCTTAGAATATTAAAGCCGTCCATTTTGAAAGGTGTGTCTTTACTGAGGAGGGTTCCATTGATGGAGGCTACTGTGACCTGTTCCTCTGCTAGAATAACTTTCAATTCGCTTTTGTTTTTCCTTATTCCCCTGATATTAATGTGTAAAAAGGTGGTAGCCATAAAGTAAGGTTCAAAAACTTAAATAAAATAAGTTTAATGAGCAGGTTAAAAGACAGGACTGTTTAAAAAGCTGGTGTTCTTTCTAACGCTTTCCAGGATTTTTTTTATTGTGTTCTCATCCTTGCACAACAGTCTGAGGTCATCCTGTAGCTTGGTGAGGTTTGTGCTGGGGTCTTGGGGGGTCGGTGGTATGGTTTGGGGATTTAGTGGATTGGTGGTAGTGGGGGGGAACTGGAAATTTGAGTGATTTTGTGGCCGGGAACTTCTTGGTGCAGTGGTGGTGAGGGCTAAGTAGGTGGGGCAGGTCTTGGAGATGGAGGGGTGCTTGCCACCACAGTTTGCACATTTGGAGTCTGATTTGTCCTTAGTGCATTGTTTGTGGTGGTGGTTACCTGAACATCTGAGACATGTGACTGGGTTCTTGCATTGCATTGATGTGTGGTTGAATTGTTGGCAGTTGAAACACTGCTGGGTGGATGGGGGTGGGTGGGATTTCTCAATTCTGTAGTGAAAGTAATTCATGAAGAAACCTTCTTGGAGGAGGCCAGGTGCATCTGTGGGGTTTGTGAGGTTAATCCTTATGAAGGTGGTGGGTTGTTGAGTGGCTCCAGGATGATGGAGCGAAGTACGCCCCTTTATATAGCACCCCAGGCGGGCGCAGGCATTGAAAAATTCAGTCATTGACTACTTTAGGTAGCGGGTAAACCAATAGGAGCAGAGCTCCCCTATGGGGCGGAGCTCCACGATATAGAACACCAAGTCCCCCAAACTCCCAACCAGCCTAGCGATTACTACCAGGAATTGTCCTTTTGGGATGGTACGACAAGGGCATGCATTATTATTATCACTAGATGCGCAATATAAAACAAAAGGGGCTGCACTGTGTTGTGTGCGTAATAATCCAAGTAACCATTTTCTTTCTAGAGTGCACGTGGGATGGTCATTTCTAGTCGTGGAATGCCAAGACTACGCATTTACTTGCGTTGACATTGATTTGGCAACGAATGTTTTTTTCATGACAGCTAAACCCGTTGAATGTACAGGCCTGACAAAATGTGTTATAATAATGGAATCAACTCTCTTGTGTGGAGATGGGTGGCTCTTAAAAGACCCGTTGTTATTTATAGGGGGTGGTTGAGTTTACGAATAGTTTAGCCGCCGAAGCCGTACAGAGTACGTCCCTGGCGTTTCAGAGCATATACAACATCCATGGCGGTGACGGTCTTCCTCCTGGCATGCTCGGCAAAGTCAAATTGACAGGTAATTGGCCTATATAAGCTGTAGGTCATTTAACATTGAATGTGCTTGTAAATGTGTGTGAACAATCGTTCCCAAATGTGTCAGGAACCAAGAGAACGTTGTGAGGGCTTCAAAGCAGGAGTCCACCCTGGTTGTTCTAGGTCGAGAGTCTTATCAGAAGGATAGATCATGTCCCTGGCTATCTCAGCAGGCCTCACAGTGCCTCACAGGCCTGTCCCAGAGTGCTCTGCAGCAGACGTACATGGAGGCCAGTCAGGTGCCAGGCAATCTTCCCTGCAACCTATCCAACGGCAGGCCCAAGCCAGTTGAGACTTCTTAGGCCCACATCGACATACGGTAGTTTGCTTTATTTATCAGTTGAGAAGCCAGCCAGAGTGAAGGAGGAGACGTCAGCAGCTCAGCCAAACGCTCCCGCAGTAGCCAGCCCAGCAGGACATGGAGATCTGCTGCAGTTGCTAGACGATCTTGCAAGCCTACACACCAGAATGGATCTTAAGTGACATTCTTCTCACTCACACACACACACACACACACACACACACACACACATACACACACACCTCCCAACTATCCCCCCCCCTCCATTCCAATTCACACACATCCCCCCATTTCCACTCCCCACCTCCAAAAACGCACAATCCCAACCCCCCCCCCCCCCCCCCCCCCCCCAACACACACACACACACACACACACACACACACACACACAACACGTACAAATAAAATAATAAAATAAAGTTCTGTCTTTTTTTATGCATACCAATATGATTTGGACATCACGGTATTGCTGTCTTATAATAAACCAATACTTTCATACAGTGGTGACCCTAACTGTCTCATCCCAGAATACCTCTGCAGTTTACAACTTTAAATTGCAGCAATGGTCCCAAGTAAGCTCAAAATACATTTTGACACAAGACACCCCACTTATACTAGCAAAGACATTGACTACTTAAAGCTATTAAGACTGCAAAATGATAACTAGAATAAATGCATGACGTCATGTGTCCGCTTAGCAAAGTGCAGGATCCATTTTTAAGCAGTTTAGGACACAAATAGCACAGGGAAAGCTGTGCGCATCGCTCCCTCCGACGGTGGAACGGCGGGGTTTTGAGCGAATCACAACAAAATACACGAGGCCTTCGCGGCCCACATGATTTTATTCTGAACGGAGGCATGTCTGCTCGCTGGTCCGTTCAAATTTGGACCTCAAGTCGGTTCCATCGGTGACTTTTGGCCCATTATTGGCGAGGAGAAAACACAGACGCCAGCACATTTTGTCAGCCAAGATTGCCGAGCATAGAGGGTTGAGTCTGTACGGTTCTCATGTCGCGTTTAAGACCAGCCCCCATCTCCGGGTTGAGCTTCATTATCACAGAGCAGCATCGCAGAGTGATTTGTAGCCCGCAACAAACGACACTTTTTACAGACATGGCAGAAGTCGCACCAGCCGTCGCCGTCGCCGCTCCGGCAAAGGCCCCCAAGAAGAAAGCAGCAGCCAGGCCCAAGAAAGCAGCTGGCCCCAGCGTCGCCGAGCTCATCGTGAAGGCCGTGTCCGCATCCAAGGAGAGGAGCGGCGTGTCTCTGGCCGCGCTCAAGAAGGCGCTGTCTGCCGGTGGTTACGACGTGGAGAAGAACAACTCTCGCGTCAAGGTCGCCGTTAGGACCCTCGTCACTAAAGGCACTCTGGTCCAGACCAAGGGCACCGGTGCCTCCGGCTCTTTCAAGATTAACAAGGAGGCGGTCAAGAAAACGGTGAAGAAAGCCGCCGTCGCAAAACCCAAGAAGATAGTAGCAAAGAAGCCCGCCGCCGCTAAGAAGTCTCCCAAAAAGGCCGTTGTAAAGAAGCCTGTCGCCGCTAAGAAGTCTCCCAAGAAGGCAGTCGCAAAGAAGCCCGTCGCCGCTAAGAAGGTTGCCAAGAGCCCCAAGAAGGTTAAGAAGCCCGCACCTGTCAAGAAAGCACCGACCAAGAGCCCCAAAAAGGCCGTCAAGGTAGCGAAGCCCAAAGCAGCCAAGGCAAAGAAGGCAGCCCCAAAGAAGTAAACTTGTGTTGACACGACAGTGTTCATGTTGACACTTGTACCACAAAAAAAGGTTCTTTTAAGAGCCACCCACCTTTCCATAAAAAGTGCATTTTCATCCATGTCGACATAACGGAACTTTCTCAAATAAGAAGGTCCGATTTACACCAGTCTCAATCACTGACCTATGCACACGAGAATAATAGCTATATTAAATATTGAAATGGCCTTAATGAGAGTTTAATACTTTACACAAACATATTTAAACAAACGATATATTGTCTCACTCGGTCTCTGCGTGAGCGAGGAGGGGGGGGTTCTATGCTAGACTCCACAAAATACCTTTCAATATCGACATACGGTAGTTTGCTTTATATAACGTTATTTGGATAGAAATGGTCAACTTTTCGCTCTAGTAGTAGCCTACTACATTGCGTATGGGGAGAGCTGTGAGAGCCTAATGCACTTCACTTTTCGCTGTAATGCCAATAAGGAGTATTGTTTCGCTATTTAGTATATTATTAGGAAATTATTGGTTTGATTTGAACTTTGATTTCTGGCGCGCGAGGGAAACTCACAAAGGCCGAGTGAAACAGCGGCCAATCGCTGGGCGGCGGGAAGAGGCGCGCGTATCCGGGTTGCTGATTGGATGAGGTGTCATCGACCCGGTGGCCAATGAACGCTGGTCAGGCTGAGCTATAAGAACACCACCCCAAGCGAGCAACTAGTATCCGCTTTTTCTTTAACTAGCACAGAACCCGCTTTAAGTTTCAAGATGTCAGGAAGAGGTAAAACCGGAGGCAAGGCCAGAGCAAAGGCGAAGACCCGTTCTTCCCGAGCTGGACTCCAGTTCCCAGTGGGCCGTGTCCACAGGCTCCTGCGCAAAGGCAACTATGCCCATCGTGTGGGCGCTGGCGCACCGGTCTACCTGGCCGCCGTGCTCGAGTACCTGACTGCTGAGATCCTGGAGTTGGCCGGCAACGCCGCCCGCGACAACAAGAAGTCTCGTATCATCCCCCGTCATCTGCAGTTGGCCGTCCGTAACGACGAGGAGTTGAACAAACTGCTGGGCGGTGTGACCATCGCTCAGGGCGGTGTGCTGCCCAACATCCAGGCAGTGCTGCTCCCCAAGAAAACCGAGAAGCCCGCCAAAGCCAAGTAAAAGTTCTACTACGGCTTTCACCCCACTACTTAACCCCAAAGGCTCTTTTAAGAGCCAACCACTTGTCTCTCAAAAAGTGCAATTTGTATTTTCATCTCTAAACGGTGTTTGTCCGCTATGAGTACCCTAGTGTGCCTCATGTTGAAGCCTGTAATCACTAAGTTAAACAGTCACCATATACCTTCGTGAGGCTGAGAGAACGCACCCACAACACTTTTGATTTGGCCACGTGGTGTTGCCAACCAATGTTCCCTTCATGATGAATGCTGGCTATAAGCATAAACACAACAAATGCATCTGAGAATAGCGTAAAAGCTATAGCTGGGGTCGTTGTCCTTAAGAAAGTGGTATCACAACAGTGGTATCATCTGCCAGTTGACTAATAATTATGGATTTTCCCATAACACCGATTTTGTTTTAAATCTTCATATTATGTTTATTATTATAATTCACATGGGCGGGGCGGGTGGACAAGGGAAGCGCGCAATGGAGGGAGCAGGAGGGGTTTAGAGTTTTAATTTATGGCGGGAAGGGTGCACGGAGGTCGTGTCCAATGACAGCCTGAGAAGGAGGTGACAACGGGCCAATGAGCTCGTCTACATTCGCGGGCCAATGAGCTCGTCTACATTCGCCGGCCAATCGGAGCACGACGGCTCCGGCTTTATAAACTTAGCAAGTTCACTTGTGAAGAACATCTATACTTTGACTCTACAATAAGAAGTTTGCATCATGGCCAGAACCAAGCAAACCGCTCGTAAGTCGACTGGTGGCAAAGCCCCCAGGAAGCAGCTCGCCACCAAGGCTGCCCGCAAAAGCGCCCCGGCCACCGGCGGCGTGAAGAAGCCTCACCGCTACAGGCCCGGCACCGTGGCTCTGAGGGAGATCCGTCGTTACCAGAAGTCCACAGAGCTGCTTATCCGCAAGCTGCCCTTCCAGCGCCTGGTGAGAGAAATTGCCCAGGATTTCAAGACCGACCTGCGCTTCCAGAGCTCTGCTGTGATGGCCCTGCAGGAGGCCAGCGAGGCTTACCTGGTCGGTCTGTTCGAGGACACCAACTTGTGTGCCATCCACGCCAAGAGGGTGACCATCATGCCCAAGGACATCCAGCTGGCCCGTCGCATTCGTGGAGAGCGCGCCTAAGATGATGAGTGTCGGACTATGTTCATGAACAAAAACCAAAGGCACTTTTAAGAGCCACCTCAATATTTCTCAAAATGATTTTTTTCCATTAACTACTCTTTTATAAAACGATAGATGGGTTAAAGTAGAATGAGATCGCAGAATGCCAGAGGGTACCATATCATATGACAAGTAATAGCAGAACAGTTGTACTGTCACAAACTAGGAAAGGACTTGAAATCCCTCGCTGTAATGTGCGGAATGAGCTTTTAGTTGGGCTCCAGTCGTTTTTTTGGGGGGGCAGGATATCCATATGACGACTACACATTTTACTCGATAAGCGCACTGTTGCAATTTCGACGGCTTGTCATATTATTAGGCTATTTCTAATACAAAAATAATACTAAATGGTTTTACACACAATGTGTTCCTTTGTACCACGTCCCTACGATCGCAATGCATTTGTTTGACATTTTTCGGTGCGTGTACACAGTCCTAGATCTGAATGACAGGGAAAGCTTCGTGAGAGCCTACTGTGTCTGTATTGAAAGGGGCAAGGGCTGTGTAAATTAAATCGTTAAAGAGACACACCCCCAACACACACATCCCCCCATTTCCACTCCCCACCCCCCAAAACACACAACCCCACCACCCAACACACACACACACACATTTATTTCACACACACACACACACACACACACACACACCTCCCAACTATCCCCCCTTCACCCAAACACACACACTCCCAACCCCTTATCCCAACACATACAAATAAAAAAATATGTTTTTTAAAGTAATGAGTTCTGTCTTTTTTTATGCATACCAATATGATTTGGATATAGTGAGCCCACTCAATATAACAAACAACAGTTTTAGGATCACTAAACACTTATGTCCTAACCAGAATACTTGAGTAGTGGGTAACATTGGGTTATATATATTGGGTTACAGTATATATTATATAGTTGAAAGCCAGGGCCCTTTCCCTGTTAGAAACTTGATTCCTCATTTCCTCTCGCGTGTCTCACTTGCTGCTTCTCATATAGCATTGGAGGAGAATAGGGGAACAACCTAGATATTCTCCTCCAATGCATTTTAATTATGATGCGACGAGTGGACAGGAGATAGGACGCGAGGAATGGAGTTTCTACAATTGAGAAAGGGCCATCGACTTTTGTCTACCACGGAACACTAGTACTGTTACTTGTGCGTCGATGGAACTATATACTTAATTCGTGTTGTCCTACGGAGGATTCTAACGACTGAATTTGAGAAAACTTACGTGTATCTATTATTCCAAGACATAATCAGATATGGTAAAACCAAGCGACAATTGAAACGAGACAACTGGCTGCGTGTGTTTGATGTCCCCAAAAGGTGACAGGGTATTAGAAATATTTTAGACATTTTTAGATTACCCTTTCCTCTAAATATAGGCATTGTTGCTACTATTTAACGTAAATGTTGGTCCCAGCACACAAGATCAATAGCTTTCAGGGATGATTAAAACATCTAGCCTTGAGAATGAATTAGCCTACACATTTCTGATACTGCTTTTCATTATTCTGGTCTTTTTAGATGGTTCTGGCACTTCTATGCAGTCTCTATTGCCTGGAATGGGGTGCTTATTGCCCTGTCACTGCACATGGTTGTATCAATACCCATTATGGTTGACTCATATATTGGGATTCCTGACAGGTGTGGGCGTGCCAGTAGAGCAAGGTAACCTCTCTCTGTCTTTTTTTTCCATTGTTTTGCTTCAGTGTTTCCTTACTGTGTCTGTAGAATGTAATGTGTTTGTAATATATTGTCATGTGTTTCCTCTCCTGCGTGTAGTTCCGCAAGTGTCAGCTGTGCTGGTGCAGGTGCTGCTATGGGTCCATTCCCTTAGGCGACTGTTGGAATGTCTGTTCGTCAGTATTTTCTCTGATGGGGTCATTCATATTGTTCAGTATATGACTTGAGCTACTACATCTTACTAGGACTGACAGTCCTTTGCTCGGATCATTATATCATTGGAAAAGGTTAGTGTGTATATACATCCCTATACGGTACATGTGGCCCACATGATGTGGGAATACGGTACATATGGGAAAACTGGGGTTAGGGGTAGGGTTAGGGTTAAGGTTAGGGTTAGGGTTAGACATGCCAGGATGTACTAAGTCACCCTTGCACCTAAGCCTAACCCTAGTTTTCCCACATGTACCGTATTCCCACATGTACCGTAACATAGTATATATATTTGCATATTGGTAATGGGTTTTTAGTCAAGTTGTTGAATTGTTTCCTCTAGTCTTGATGATGCTTAAGAGCAAAAACAATTGGGAAATTGGACCTTCATGACCTTATGTTAGTAAGTAATATTTAATATGAATCTTTTGGTTAGAAGATAAGGCATCTTAGCAGCTGTTCTGGTGACCTACAATATGGTGTGTTACTGCAGATGTGATGGTGATTGTGTGGTCTTTGTAGGGACCCCTACTCTTCCTCTCCTCTCCCAGCTGGGGTGGTCCCACGTGGCTGGAGCTGTGCTCTTCACCTGGGCCTCGCTGCTCCAGCACCGCTCCCTGATCCTGCTGGCTAGGCTGTGCACCGGAGGCTCAGGTGAGCTCATGCAGCTGACTGAGAGCCTCAACATGACTCACAAGTAGATGTGTTGCCATTAGGGATTACACATAACTTTATTTACATATAAGCTTTAATGTTTAGATTTTTTGTCTGGATTGTTTGAGTTAATACCAAAGTCTGGTGCAAATTTCACTTGAATAGGCTCATTGGAAATACATTTAGTGGACAAAATGATGATGTGCTCTTCAACCAGGCGTTGGCTGCCCAGCTTTGTCATGAGTTTTACCGGAGCAAATTTGAGTCTTATCCACAACATCGTAAAGCATTCATTCCTCATTTATTATGACTCCTTTGTGTGAATGTTGTCTTTTGCACAACCTATGTTGGAATAAAATACACCCATATTCACGTAGAAAGGATTACTTTGAATTAATTGTTTCAATATCCTTTTTTTTATCCCCACAATCAAGGTTGGTGGAATTCGTACAACAATTGAGACAAGGCAGACAACACACACACACACACACACACACACACACACACACACACACACACACACAAACAAACAAACCAGAGCAACATTTGAATTTTGAAAAACATTACGTGCTTGATTTCCTTGTCAGGCTCAATGAAAGCATTGGAATAGTCACAGAAAGGCTAGAGCTACATGCAAGGCAAGCTAGATCAAGCACACCTCAAGCTTTTCCAATATTTCATATTTCAAATATGTCTTTTGCTCAGGTCTGAATAGAACATTATTATTCATGTTTGTGCTGTCTGCTACCATGTCATCAGGTTCAGTTTTTTATTCTTTGTTCTTCTTTATTTTTATATTTGAAGGGAAATTATTTCTGTTATGACAGTAGAATAGACGAAAGTTTAACATGGATACTTCAGCAAGCAACTACTCAAATTACATAGATACATTTGTTCTATATGCACCAATGACGACATTTCATAAAGGCTACTTATTATTCTGTCCTACCACAAATCAGTAGCCTAGCCTTTATGAATTGTCTTCATTGGCCCATATAGCAGAAATTCATCTGTATGTGATTTGAGTAGTTGCATGCTATTCACCAGCAACCTGGGAAAGCCGGCCCTCTCCAAGGCATTTCTACCACAGTAGAGAACTCTACTGCGACCTCCTCCCAGACAGCCAAGAATTTTGGGTTGATCCATGACAACCACTTATCCTGTGTGGTGAAACACATTTCCTGCTTTTCACTCATATTGCTGTTCTTTTGGTCCACAACCACCCACATTTTCCGTTCTTCATCTGCCACCGTATTCTTTATTTCTCAACCCTATTGAGGAGTTTTTTTCAGCTTGGGGTTGGAAAGTATATGAACGTAGAGCATGAGTGCATGCCCCTCCTACAAGCAATGGAGGAAGCATGTGGTGATATAGCTGCTAAAGCATATCAGGGGTGGATTCGTGGTCAGGGAGAACATTGCCTGTGATGTCGATGAGGTCCTGTGGCCAGTCGGAAACGAAAGGCAGGATGCAGCCTAATCTTCTTTTTCTTTACAGTATATACTGTGCAGAAGGTTTATTTTCTTATGTCTATTGTTTGTTCTGTATGAATTTTACAAATCCAACTGTGTTTGCTGAGGTGTATACAGTGTTTCAGAATAAAAAAACATTCTATTCTTGTATTTGTGTGTTTTATATTTGAGTATGAAAACATAACAGTTTACAACAGGCTACTGTATGCGCAGTATGTAGTGTAACACTGAAAATGCAAAAGGCCTACTGATAATCTTATAATAGTAGGCCTAGTGTTTTCCATTGAGCATATCAGTGTTCAATTGGTTCTTAGAAGTGTCTATTCATTTGATGGTGTGTGTGTGTCATTTGACGACAAACATTTAATTTTGAGAAGACATAACATTTTAAATACAGTGTTTACTTTTGCAAGAGATTTGTGAAGTTTTGGGTTTTGTGTGTGAGTTCTTGGATTTGTGTTTAGAGTTTTGAGAAAATGAGCCATGCTTTCAGAAACTGTGTGGAAGCAATTGATTTTTTTTTTTTATAATAATAATAATAATATAATAAATAATAATAACAAGTAATTCTTCCTTCTTCTAGCATTGTGACCTCTGGTCCTAGCATCATTTTCTTATGATAACTGATGGATAGGTGATTCACTTACACCCTACACATGTATTTGTTGTAAATCGCTTTGGATAAAGGCGTCGGTTAAATGTCAAATGTCACCAGTCTCACCTGTATTATAAAAGGATTCCATCCATCTCGGTGTTTACAAGTCTCTCGAACTTGACAATATTTTCCATGACACACATAATCGACAGTTCAAACAACCAATGACAGTACTTCATACTAGCTTACGTCAGTGACAAACATACACGTCTGCCTTACAGCTACCCAATGACATTGGCGTTCGAGCTCTCTTTCAGTGAGCACAATTCGCAAGTTTAAAACTGGTCCGTACTCCCAGTAAACGAAACCTCGTCGTCGGATACTAATATATACTATGTAGCTTAGCTTGCCAATTTGTTAATTATATATCAAGTAATCCTATTATTTGGATGATATAGCTAATTCAAACGCTTTTTTCGCAAGCTGCCTAAAAATTCAAGTTGTGAATGAATCGCGAGCGTCAATGCTTTTCTACGATACTACGTGTAATGTCACTTGGACATAGAATAATATTTCGTTGTTTGGTACCTGTACTATAGCAATGACAATAAAGACCATTCATTCATTCATTCATTCAAGACACTTGAGTCTGGGTTCAACAAAGGTATAACCAGTTTACTTCGGTTCTCTCGACACCTGTCAGTCACCTACTTGGTATATCATGAACTCTCTCTAAGGCGCATGCGCTGTCCTGACTATGAATTAACCCATTCATTACACTACGGATGACGTATTAGTCGTGAAGGGTTGTCCCATTTCCCCCGGGGAACCACTACGGCTTGTGGCTCCAAAACGAGTGACTCCAAAACGAGCTGAAGTGGTAGAAAAGAGAATCGGGATTGGGCCATAGTTAGCCCTCAAAATGAAGCCATGGCTCGATGAAATATGAATTGGGACAGCCCTCCCCCTAAACGTGAACGCGCAAATCAAGCCATAGGGGTGAAAACGAAGTCATAGGGGTGAATTGGGATTGGCCCTTAGAACGTAGCAAGCAGTGTTGCCAGATTGGGCTACTTTTGGTCACACTGGACGGGTGGATTCGGCAGCTTTTAGACTGGTTGGGCTGGAAATTGTCAATTCCGTCTGGCAACCCTGGTAGCAAAATATGTGCATACGTATCTGGTAGCCTGTACTTTCAAATCGCAAGTTATTTCATCCTCTGTTCTCTTTTTCGGGGTGATGGAGGAGAGATTGGCAGTGAAATATCCATGATGGGACTTTGCTCATCATCCTCCGTCCTCACACTCATGTTTTTCCCCATCCATTAATCTTCTGTTAGTCAACACGAGTGTGAAAACGGATTGTATCCTTTATCTCAAAGACACTATGTCATACCGTTTCTTAAATAGGCCTATTCACTTAATATTCACTTAATTTGGGTGAGATGATAGGTCTACTTTGCAACTTTGCAGTTTTGGTAACAGTTTTTTGTTTCTCTACTGTAACATAATATATGTTATTATTATTATTATTATTATTATTATTAATAATAATAATAATTACAATGTACAATACAAATACAACAATTGGGGGTCCCTCAAAAAAAAATCAATCAATCCCAAAGGCCTCATTCGGACCCAGGAAAAACCCTGGTATCTCCTGTATAACAAGATAGCCATCTATGAGCAATGCACTGTATATAAGATGATTACCAAGGGTCTTTCTGCTGCTGACCAAGGGGCTGAGTCATGTTGATGGGGCCCAATTTTCTTTTAGACTCTGTAGGCTACTGTATTTGTTTATTCAGACTTACATAAATATGATATATTGTCTGAATTTGTCTTGTTTTATCAAATGTTACAATTATTTTTATTTCTTGTACTGGTTTATTATGAACAACATGTAAAATTGCAGGAAACTAGCACAAATAATTGTGTGGGAGAGAGGGGCCGCCGCTGCCAAAACGTGCACAGTTTTGGGTCGCTCCACCGCCAAAAAATCTCACTCCAAATTTTTGGTGAAACTTGGCAGCCCTTAAGGCTTTATTAAAACGATGTTTAACTTATGATTTACTAGCACTGGCGCCCCCACCCCGCCCTTGGGCCCGTGGTGGTCGTGGTCCCGAGGAGCGGGGCCCCTATTGCGAGGGGTGTCCCTTATTTCTCTGACTGAAAGGTGGCAACCCTAGTGACGACAATAAACAATTTCCTTGCCTTAATCCGACTGACAGCAGCCACTGAGGACAGCCAGCTCACCTTTTAGTGACATGAATGAATGTTTGTTTGGGTTAGGGTTAGGAGGCTTGAGGAGTTTGCCTGCTGGGCTAGCTCGGCTAGATAACTGTTCACATGCTAGCTGGCGAGTGAAAACCGAGTGGGTTTTTATGACAATATTTTCGTGACATGTCAGTTGGTGTCAAATGTAAATGTGGCTTAACTCCATGGGTCAGTATTTATACCTGTTTCAGATTATTTATTGTTCGTTAATATGTAATGTGTTGGTTAAACTAGGTAGGGTAAAGACTAGCTAGGCTAGCTAGCTAGCCCAGTGCAGAGGCGCCCCGTCCATAGAGGCAACCAAGGCAATTGCTTGGGGCCACCAAACAAAAAGGGCCTTTTTGTCAAACTAAAACTGTCCTTGGATGAATGTATTTTCAATGGAAATCATGGCATTCAGCGTTCAGTCGCTCTGAGTCTGCTCGCGCTGCGCATACATTCATCCAAGAACAGTTTTAGTTTGACAAGCTAAACAATATGAGGGTAGTTAAGAGTTTAACTACTTTTCATTGTGAAATAGCTAGTTTGGTAAAGTATTCCCTGCAATTACGGCGTTATTATATGATCTTGTCAACATACTTCCAAAAAGTGAACAACGTCCACACATACAACACCAGAGGAAGCTCCACGAACCACGTTCAACCGCGTTGCACCACAAACAAGGGGTTAAACTCGTTTGCAAACTATGCAGTAAAAATGTGGAACGCCCTTCCTATAATCTTAAAGGAGTGCAAAACACTGCCCACCTTCAAAACCACTCTCAAAAAACATTTACAGGAGGCTGCAATCCGTAACTGGACCCTCTAAATCAAAAATCAGATTAAAAGACCCGAACTACCCACTGTACATACTTTGTGTTTTGTCCCCCGCCCCCACCGGTGGTGTATGTCCCCACCTGTCCTACCCGCTGTACATACCTTATGTTTTGTTGTATTGTTCTTCCCATGATGGATGTATGTTTATCTTGTAGATAGTAATAGTTATTTGTCTGTATTATCTTGTAGATAGTACTAGTTTTTTTTGTCTGTCTTACATGTAACGATGAATTGAGAATCAAGGACCCCAATTGAAATAAGCCAGTGGCTTTCTTGGGTTTTTATCCTGTTAGTTGACCTTGTATGTAATATGTACTTTCATGTACCTACTTCTGCAAATCTTCTAATAAAGTTTTCAATCAATCAATCAATCTATAACACCACGGACATCCATATCCGTAACCACTATTGGCAGTATCCACGCCGCTGCCCCAAAACCCCCCTAGTGGGGCCCGCCCCCTTCTAGCTTGAAATGGACTTCTAGCTGCCTCTCAGCTGTCAGCAGCAATCATGAAGCGATCGCACATTTCTGGTCACCAAAAAAGAAACGAGAAGACAATGAAAAACGACACCAGGATAGTGGTAAGTGGATAGAAGCTGCAGAGTGCAAAAATGTAAATAAGATGCAGAGTGCAAAATAAGTAAGATGTCTTAGGCAGGCAGACAGACAGGCAGACAGACAGACAAGCAGGCAGACAGACCCAGTGGAGTCATGTAAAATGTAAATAAGAACACCAGCGGTTTCAGAATATAATTGTTTATTGATTTTTTGATTTATTTGTTTATTTATTTGTTGTTCTTGCTCTGTTTGATATTACATATTAATGTTGCTGTTTCAGAATGTGAAAACACCAGCAGTTTCAGAATGTAAGTGTGTTAAGAGTTCTAATAAGCACCATTGTCAGTTGATATTTCATTATTTATATTGCTCCAATTTGATGTTACTACACATGGCTCCTTTGTTGATTAAATACTCGGACGTGTGTGTGACTGTTAATTAATACATTATGACATTTATAATGAATTCCTTTGTTTCAGACTGTTTTTTTACTTACACACACACGAGCGCGCGCATATGCGCGAACTTCGTAAAACCGTATTATATTTTAGTGTCAGGGAAATAAATACTTTCCACATCTGTCACGCCCTCTACCTCTAGGTAGTGGGCAGTGCCTCTCTCTCTCTCTTTCCCTCTCTCCCTCTCTCTCTCTCTCCCTCTAATTGGCAGGAGTGGCTTCAGGTGCGCAGCTGTCCGGCTGTTCTTCATTATCTCTTCGTTAGCCCTGTATAAAGACCCGGTCCAGCCTTCACTACTCTGCCAGATCGTAGCTTCAGTTTACCGTATGATACGCTTCCAGCTCCCCTACCTAATTACTACCCTGCCTGTACCTGCCTCCTACTTACCCCTGTTTTGCCTTTACCCCCCAGTACCCCTACCGGACTCCTGCTACCTGCCCTCCTGCCTGCCTGCCCTACCTTCCCTCCTGCCTGCCTGCCTGCCCTACCTGCCCCCCTCCTACCTGCCTGCCTGCCTGCCCTACCTGCCCTCTTGCCTGCCTGCCCTACCTGCCCCCCTCCTACCTGCCTGCCCTCCTGCATACCTGTCCTACCTGCCCTCTTGCCTGCCTGACCTCCCGGCCTGACCCCCCGCTTGCCCTACGACCATTCTCTGCCAACCCCCTTAAATAAATCTTACTTTATTTTACCTTAACCTGTCTGTGTCTGTGTCTGCGCTTGGGTTCCCTATCTGACTGTCACAGTACGATCTGGCCATGGAACTGAACCCAGCAGACACAGCATCGGTCCTACGCGCCCTCACAGAACAGGGCAACCTGCTGGGGCAACACTCTGATACCCTTATGGCCCTGGAAGGGCAGTTCTCTACCCGTACTAAACACCTGGAACGGCTAGAGGAGGCGGTTGTGGAGATGATCACAAACAGACTGAAGCTCAGCTTCTACCCCAGGGCCATCCAGGCCCTGAACACAGCAAAGACCTAGGTTCTGGGCCCTGGACAGTCTGGACGGATTGATGGCAGCTGCTGGATTGAAAATCAGGTGTAGTGCTGAGGCACAAATGTGTACATTTCAAGCCTGCAAACTGCGACACTTTAAATGAATGTGCAATAACACTATGTGCAATATGACAACCCTAGGGTACATAAGGTTGCAGAGAATAGGAAATGTTAGAATAGGTATAGCATAGCATAGAGTACAGCACAGTGTCTTATTTGTACAGTATAGTATAGTGGATAGTGTACATAGCCTTTATTTATGTAAACCAGCTCCTTTCCCTTCTTGTTTTTCTTTATTTATTTATTTTTATATTTTTTTCCTAGCACCAAGGGAGCCCCCCCTCCCAAATGTCGTTGTCTGGTACCTGTACTATGTCAATGACAATAAAGACCATTCATTCATTCATTCAAGAGGTAAAGTTGCACAATGTGTATGGTGGTTCACATACTGTACATCAAATGCCTCAGAGTTGAAGTGTAATTTATTTTCTATTGGCAGGTCAAAGACGTTATTTGTGAAGATCATTCTAGGAGAGGACATGATAGCTCCATTGGTCCCTCAGTTGCCTCAGACTCTGAGACCACAACCTTTAGCAAACTGAAAGAAGGCCCTGAAACTGAGGGTGAGTCAAGGAAGGATGTACTTGGATGTATGTGAGAGGTTAGGTCTGCATCTACAGTACTGAGCAAGAACAATGATGCTACAGTAGAACTCAAGTTTTTCCTCTCTTCCCAGTGTCGAAATTAAAGTAATAAAATGACTAGAAATGATCATCATTACTGTGTATATACGGTAGTCACAATGAGGTTTGAGTATTTACTACTGCAGTTGCTATACTACTCTAACTTATCTTACATTTTACATGCCTGCAGATGATACCAAGCGTCTTATTCTCTATAATGGCAAGGGTGGGTTGATCTTTATTCTGTTTGAATCATGACTATGAAGCCATGTGACAATACCGTGATTCTCTTGTCTCTCTCTCACCCTTAGACATGAAGACAGGCCCCCCGAGGCAGCAAGAGGGGTCAAGCCACACAGTTTTTATAGCAGGTGTTGTAGCTGCAGTGGTGCTACTCTTGGCTCTGACCCTGCTGGCTCTTTACACCAACTCCCATCCCTCTTTTGCCTCACCCCTTTACTCCCAGGTTAAGTACTGATCACCCGCCTGACACCAAAATGCACACTACACAAACCATGCACACCTCCCTTCTCTCACTCCTGTATCTTTTCAGGCACATGTCATATCCAGCTCTGACACCTACCCAGGCTTCCAGACCCAGGAGCAGAGACCGGCGGGAACCACCACGTCACCCCAGCACCAACCCCAGGTTCCAACTCAGCGACCCCAAACCCCCTGTTCCGGGCCCCCCCCCCCCCCAACTCCAGGCCCCCAGCTACAGGCCCAGTCCCCTACCCGCCAACCCCCAACCCCCAGCCCGGAACAAGCTGAGAAGAGCCAGGGAGCTTTTTCCCTGGATAAGCTGTGTACAGGTTTTTCGCCTCTGCTTGCCTGCCATGCGCCGAGCTCTCTGGGCCTCTCCTCGGGGGCCTCCGGTCGGCCTGCGTGCTCGATCTGCTCCGCCGCTGGGGCGCCTGGTCCGGCTAACCTCGTGAAGGGCTACAGGAGTCTGAGCCTGGTGGGCTGGGCCGGATGCGCCGGTGGTGGGGCGGGTCGGGTGAGTCGGGTGTGTGGGGTCCCTCGGGGGAGGGAGGTGGGGGAGCCACGGCTTTGCACTGGTGGGCAAACTGGATAGTAGTCGCTCTACAACTAGAGGGCTGCAGGGGAATTTTTTTCCCGGATGCACAGCGAACAGGTTTTTTACCCCTGCCTCCTACCGACACTGGAACCTGGACACTGAACACTGAACATTACACTACACTGGACAATACACTGAACACTGAGCACTTTAGTTAGTTTAATGTTGGTTGTTGTTGAATGAAATGTCTTAAATGTCTGATTGTTTGATTAATTGATTGTATACACGGTGTTGCGTTTTTATAAAAACCAATAAAAAACACATTTACTCCCAGGTTAGCACCACTGACACAGTGTAATTTCTCATCCAGCTGTGTCTGTTGCAGAGGCATTTGATCTTTGTCTTACACTCCTGTTAGATGTAGAGGGGGCTTTTCCTTCTCTATAACCCTTATGTGCATATCTTCCTGTGCTTTATTTCCACAGCCACGCAACAACTACTGGCCATCCATGAAGTTCCGAAAGCAGGGATTCCAATCCGGTTATGCAGAGGTCGAGGTTGACGGTTATGAGAAAGAGGGCATTATCGAAGCAGGGCAGTGCTGAGGGGATTAGGAACTGGATTTAGAGGAGAACAGATGCTTGGATCGGGGAGAGAGGAGAGAAGATCTCTACACACCTAGTCCATTACACTTTCACATTCAGTTGTGACTCATAGTCAAGGGTGCACAAAGGACTAAACATTGTTTTAGGAAGAATAAAGGGGATTGTTTCTTCTCATCCCCTGATACCCACTTGAATTGAGTTTGGATCTTTCAATAATCACTTCCATTAAATCCCCATCTTTCCTGGCTAAAATGTGTTTTCTCTTCCTACTGCATGTTCATCTGGGTTGTGGCCACTACAGAAGGTATTATTTCTTCAAGCACTAATTCCTTATCTTCTCCTACCAGTTCAGCAAGATGAGAGAAAAGTGCAGCTCAGGTTGAGGGGCAAGGGATGAACCAAGGGGCCAAGTATCGACAGAAAGTTAGATTTCTCCTCAGATACTGATGGCGGTCTTGACACCATAATACCCCTAACACCCAACAATAAAACATGCAACTGGAATTAACTGTTTCCTCGATCTTTAGGAAAGCCGTGGACAAAATCTGAAGGACCCTGCACCCCATGGCATGACAATAATAAAGACTGGGTGTGCTTCAACATCATTTATGTGATTTTCTTTTTTATGTAGTTAATTTTTTGGTGTATGTATTCAAAATAGCATATTTTATAAGTGTCTTTCTATTCATTAAGAGGTTGTCTTCAATTCAATTAACCTAAAATCAAACACAAAGCAACAAAACACAACTGAACTGTCTATTATGAATGTGTCTCCTTTCAAATTAAACACATGGTTTGGAATTATGCGTTCAGAAATGGTTGTTTATTTTAATGTAAAAAGGGTGAACAAACTACACTGCTTATTATTTTCATCCTGTCACAAATCGATTTATGTGAGACCTAATTCCGATTTTGGGCAGCAGATGGCACCCAATCCAAATAGATTTTGTGTGTTTTTTCACCTACAAAGTAGGGCGCATTGTATTTAGATTGTGGCAGGTAGACATGTAGCGATAGTATGTGGATTGGTCTTTACAACCATTATAACCCATCATCTGTCCACAATTACAGACCGGTATCCCTTCTCTCCTTCCCTTCCAAAACCCTTGAACGCACGGCATCTAAACAACTGACTGACTATCTCCGGAAGATGGATCACTTAGACCCCCACCAATCCGGCTTCAAGGCTGGGCATTCCACTGAGACTGTGCTCCTTGCTGTCACGGAAGCCCTCCACTCTGCCCAAGCTTCCTCCCTCTCCTCTGTTCTCATTCTCCTTGACCTGTCTGCTGCCTTCGACACAGTCAATCACCAGATCCTTCTCTCCATCCTCTCAGACCTGGGCATCTCTGGCACCGCACACTCCTGGTTTTCTTCCTACCTGGCGGGCCGCTCCTACCAGGTGACCTGGAGAGAATCGCTATATTCTCCACGAACCCTCTCCACTGGAGTTCCCCAGGGTTCCGTCCTAGGGCCCCTACTCTTCTCCCTCTACACCAAGTCTCTTGGCTCGGTAATCTCTTCACATGGGCTCTCCTACCACAGCTACGCAGACGACACTCAACTCTTCCTGTCCTTCCCCCCGTCTGATGTACACGTGGCAACCCGTATCTCAGCATGTCTCGCTGACATTTCAACTTGGATGGCTGACCACCATCTCAAGCTCAATCTTAACAAGACCGAGCTCCTCTTCATCCCCGGGAAAGCCTAACCTCTCCAAGACTTCTCCATCACAGTGGAGAACTCTACTGTAACCCCCTCCCTGACAGCCAAGAACCTTGGAGTGATCCTGGATAACCGACTATCCTGTGCAGAGAACATTGCAGCAACGGCTCGCTCCTGCAGATTCCTCCTCTACAACATCAGAAGGATACGACCATTCCTTACCAGAGAGGCAGCGCAACTCTTGACCCAGGCACTGGTCATCTCCCGCCTGGATTACTGCAATGTACTCCTGGCTGGGCTCCCCGCTTCAGCCATTAGACCTCTGCAGCTCATCCAGAATGCTGCTGCCCGGCTGGTATTCAACCTCCCCAAATACTCGCATGTCACCCCTCTCCTTCGCACCCTGCACTGGCTCCCGATAGCAGCTCGCATCAGATTCAAGACCCTGGTGCTTGCATACCAGGCAGCTAAAGGGACAGCCCCTGCCTACCTGAAGGAAATGGTAACCCCCCAAACCCCTGCCCGCTCACTCCGTTCCTCCACCTCGGCTGGCCGACTGGCCCCACCTCCTCTACACAGCAGTCGGGCTGCCCGATCACGTCTCTTCACAACACTGGCTCCCCGCTGGTGGAATGAGCTCCCCACGGCCGTCAGAACGGCAGAGTCACTACCCATCTTCCGTCGTAGACTGAAGACCCATCTCTTCAGGTTACATCTTAACTGCTCCTCCTGAGACATCTTCTGACCCTCACCACTACGTCTCCTAAAGACACCCGCTTTCCCCTCTACTGTGTCCCTAAGAACTTCTACTGCCCCCCTTGTACTGTTTCTCAGTTTCTCCAATAATAATTTTTTTTTTTTTAAATAAAACGTTTTAGTAGAAGGCGATAATAGGGAGAAGGTTTTTCCTTCTATCAGTGGCCCCGGGCCCGAGCTAGAGTACTCTTCCTGCAACGAATAGTGGTTTGCTGATTCACATGCTTAGTATTCAAATGTATTGATTGTAAGTCGCTTTGGAATAAGGCGTCTGCTAAATGCCAAAAATGTAAATGTAAATGATAATGCATTGTCTACGGTATGGAATGTTTGTTTTGGGCTTGTATTCCACCTTAAGGTCCATTAAATATTTTATATATTGAACATGAAGCCTGATCAAGGCCTTTTTCAGACAAACTCTGAATGAGTAACGGTCGACCATATCTAATGACTTAGAGATCTATAAATAATTGTAATAAGCAATTTAACACATCATTTAAGACACGAGACACCTAGACTGTGTTACGACCAGGTCAAAAGCCAGATTGGTGTTGGCCTACATTTAGGTTACATTCAAAGGTGTATCGTATGGAGGAGTGATTACAATGCTGGTAATATATGGCAATTGATTGTGGAGGCTTCCTCACAGTAGATGTCGCGTCCATGAAGATGAGGGGAAGTGCTGCCAACGTCAAACTAGTCAAACAACTCGCTGCCTGTCTTTCTGTCACTCACTGCTCACCAAGAGCCTTAACACGATTCGGGTGCGCTGCTGGAGTCGGAAGCTTCTCCCAACCAGTGGAGATCACCGCAGCAGGTGTAAATCAACACGGCCAAGCCAAGCAGCACCATAACCATTGTATTAGGGATATATCACATTACCAATGTAATGTCATTTAAGCACCCCGGTCCACCAAGACCCACAAACACGTGGAGAGAGAGGAGACAAGGAGACACGTGACTCCGTCGCCATCGAGAAACAACACCTAGGGACACATGCTATTTGTAATTATGGATTATTTTAATTGTATTTGATTTAATTACAAATAAAGTTATGATTGCAATTTCAAGGCTAGTTACTATCTATTTTAGTAGCCGAACATATTCATTAGCCTATAACGCTGCTGATATCGACTCAAGTCACAGCGCAACAATCACATGATCATCGTGTCAGGATTACAATGCTAACCCTAATAGTACAGCAGCTTAGCACAATATTCGTGCACTTTTTGAAGAAAGCATGACATTTCTACCATAGTTAGTACATACCATAAGGTTTATTTTCAGATGTGGAGGGAAGTCAGATTTGACCTCAGAGGCCCGGGAGAGGTCAAATTCAAGATGTCCGCCAGGCCACCGTGTCTAATGTTCAAACACGCTTCATTTTAGAAACAAACAGAGTAGAAAAACACTTTAGGTGTCCTTTCCAACTAAGTTAGGGATGCCCATTCATTTGGTGATACTTTTGAGATCGTCAGAATTCAAGAAAATGCATTTAGGTCAAGGTCAAGGTCAAATTACATTGAAATTACGTGATTACATGAAACTTTGCTTCTATTTTGATACTATTGTTATGGTTAGTGTAGAGAAGTAGTACACACTATGCAGACTTAGGCAGGCGAAGGATGCAAAAAGGTGGTTTATTTCCAAAACAAAATTGTACGGAACTCAAGGTACACACAACTAACAAACTAATGACAAACCGACGAAAGACAAGGGAAGACATGAGGGGATATACAGGGAGCAAACATTCAAGCAGACATGAGGCAGGTGAAGGACAAGACCAAACACAAGTGGAGACAATTACACATACTGTAATCATAGGACACGAACAGAACAATACACAGAGCTGCCAACAGGGGGAGCCTAAGAAACACAGGAAAGTGACTGACACGGGAACTGGGAGACTGGAGGGACAAGAGAAGAGACACCACACAAGACATTAGACCATAGCCCTTCCCGAGGCTAGCCGGACCAGGCGCCCCAGCGGCGGAGCAGATCGAGCACGCAGGCCGACTGGAGGCCCCAAAGGAGAGGCCCAGAGAGCCCGGCGCACGGCAGGCAAGCAGAGGCGAAAAACCTGTACACAGCTTATCCAGGAAAAAGCTCCCTTCCTCTTCTCAGCTTGTTCCGGGCTGGGGGTTGGGGGTTGGCGGGTAGGGGACTGGGCCTGGAGCTGGGGGCCTGTAGTTGGGGAGGGGGGCCTGGAACTGGGGGTTTGGGGTCACTGAGTTGGAACCTGGGGTTGGAAGCCTGGGTGGGTGTCAGAGCTGGATTTGACGTGAGTGCCTGAAAGGATAGGGGAGTGAGAGAAGGGAGGTGTGCCGGCTTTGTGTACATGTGTTTTTTGGTGTCAGGCGGGTGATCAGTACTTCCCTGTGACCCAGTGGTGTTGGTCATCCTGGTGCTGGTGGTGCTGGCAGAGACGGCTGGTTCGGCTGTGGGTTGTGTGTGGTGGTGTTCTGGTGAGGGTAGGAAGTGGGTCAGTGCTGTGTACATGTGTAAGTGGTGGAAGGTGCAGTAAACTTCCCTGTTGGTGTTGTGCGCTGCTCCTCTCCTGGTCCTTGTGGTGGTGATACTGCTGACCAGGGCTTGTGCTGGAACGGTGGTGAAGGTGATGGTGCAGGAACTGGTGGTGTAGTGAGGTAGGCCCGGGATGGGGGGGGATTGGGCGATGCGGCGCGGCATGGGGGGCGGTTTAGAGGTTGACGTCCTTCCATCTCTCCACCCCCCACACCTCTCTTGCTTTTTCCTGGTTATTTTTAAAATCAGTGATAGCGTGGTCCCTGAGGAAGAGGGTGATTCTCCTCCTCAGGGTTGTCAGGTCGACGCTCTGCTTCTGGTAGACCCTGATGTTCCTTGTCTCCCAAAGGACCTGCTTGACGGCGCTGATGACCCTCCACTGTTGTTGTAGTTGGGGGGTTGTGCACCCCCCGGGAGGACCATACAAGATGTTCTCAGCCGTCAAGCGGGGCAGGGTCAGCAGGCTGTTGAGGGAGACAGAGGGAACAAACAGTTAATGTATAAAGACTCAAGAACTCCCAGGTAATATTTAAAATATGTATATTTATAGAGAGGGATAAGGGATATCATTTGAGTGGTAACCACAACTTTCACAAGGGTTATGCTCATGTAACCCCTCACAATCCGGACAGACCAGGCAGGCACACAGGTTCACTTTCAAGCTGTTTATTTATCTGAATGTGCAAACAAAATGATGGTTATTTAATGTTAGGCTCCAGCACAAAACAGCTCTCGCCCCATCTCAACCACTCACAAAGACGAAAGGGCTTCTGCCTTTGTCATAACATCAAATAATGATTAGTTATCATACCATTCATATCATTATAACACACAAGACTAAACCATACCCATGGATACAACATACATACAACATACCTGAATGTGCAAACAAAATGATGGTTATTTAATGTTAGGCTCCAGCACAAAACGAGGGGCTGCAGAGATGGTGCAGTTTAAACAATCTGGAGCTAAATGCTCTAAAAACAGTGGAGATGGTGGTGGACTTCCGAAGGAAAGCAGCCCTGCCCCCTCCCATCACGCTGGGAGGTACCCCGGTGGCCTCCGTGGAGTCATGCCGCTTTCTAGGCATGACCATCTCCCGGGACCTAAAGTGGGAGCAGAACACCGAGGTCCTCACAAAGAAGGCCCAGAAGAGGATGTTCTTCCTCCGGCAGCTGAGGAAACTCAGGCTGCCGAGGTCCATGATGGTCCAGTTCTACACGGCCATCATAGAATCCATCCTCACCCACTCCATCATCACCTGGTTCCCTGCTGCAACGACCAAGGACAAGGCCAAGTTGCAGCGGGTGCGACGTTCAGCAGAGAGGGTGATCGGCTGTCCCTTGCCCTCCCTCAACTCCCTGCATGACACCAGGGCTCTGAGGAGGGCAAGGAAGATCATGGCTGACCCCTTCCACCCCGGCCACGGCCTCCTCACCCTGCTTCCCTCTGGAAGAAGGTTGCGGCTGCCTAAGGCACTTAAGGCCCGCCACAGGCTCAGCTTCTACCCCTCAGCCGCCAGGCTGTTAAATGACTCTGGCTTCCCCCCCCCCCCGCCCCCAAGTCTGCCCAGGACTGAACTGGACTCACTGTAAAAAACTCTGCACTGCACTTTACTTTATACCGCACTATCCAATGCACTGTTGTCTGTCCTGTGTTGTTGTTGTGTTGTCCTGTTTTTTGATATGTGAAAAAAGTATAAACGCACTTGCTGTGGTGACGAAGCAAATTCCTATATGTGTAATGCATAGTGGCAATAAACGTTATCTCAATCTCAATCTCAATCTCAATCAATCTCTCAAAACAGCTCTCGCCCCTGCATGTCAGCAAAACAAAACATTCAGAACACGCCACATTGCCGCCATCTCAGGGCTCTACGCTAACCTTTTTCACTAGGAGCACATGTGCTCCTAAATGAAAAATGTTAGGGGCACACAAAGAAATTTAGGAGCACAGTGAAAAATGTAATGTTTGCACCAAAATCACACATTGGCCCATGCCTACAGCCCTACTAGACGCAGAGTTGATGGCATTGTATTATGGTAACTAGCTGTGTCAAGTTCTCCTGGTTAGCAGCATGTTCATTCATTCATCCATGTCATGCCTGTCAGCTAGCAGCTAGCAGCCCAGCCAGGCTTTAGGGCTAGGTCTGTCAGCTAGCAGCCCAGCCAGGCCATGCAGAGGTCTGTCTCCATGCTGCCCACCTCCCTGCTGCTGGGTCAGGCTACATCAGTCACACACGGTGGCCAGACAACTCCACATCTAGGGGTATTAAACTACCCCACATCCAGATGACCAGTCCCCAGCCCCATGCTGCCCGGGGTGGTGACATGTGGAGGTGGCCAGCCCAGCACGGTGCCTCTGCAGCGGCTAGCTGTTAGCACACCACCATCCCCGGGGGTCCCACCTCTCTGCCACACTCAAGTACAACATGTTGCATTTTCATGCCATTAGGCAACTTGCTTCCTAGGGTTTCCTAGGATTAGAGATGCATTTGGACTTCTGGAGTACCTACACTACTTTCAATGGGTTCTGAAGCTTTCTACTTTCTACCCTGGGTAGTTAACCCTGGTTGTAACCTTGGGTTCAAATCTGGAGTGTGTGGGACCAAATCTGTAGATGTGGTGAGCTAATGAAGCTAATGAAGCTTGAGATGAGAAAAGGGCGCTTGTCTCTTTAAGGCCCAGGAGGGAGTTAGCGATTAGCGATGTTAGCTTAGCGCCAGTTTAACAGAAGTAACTTCACTTTTAACATGACTTCCCGTGGTCGTAGCGGGCTGGCTGACGGCTTAAAATGTGGCCACACGGTTCGCGCAGATTTATTTTTAGAATAAAAAAAATAAAAAATAATAATATGTACTCGCACGTGTGCTCGTGAATTTATTTCTCTAGTCGCACAGATGTATTTTTAGTCGCAAATGCGAGTGAAATGGTCGCACTGTAGAGCCCTGCATCTTAGCTCACGTTAACTAGCAGCTAGTTAGCTCACAACTTTATCCATCCATAAAATACAAATAAACAAAACATAACTCAAAAGAAATGGCATAAAAACCAATGGTAAACATTAATCTCAAATAATACATTCGGTTTATATTAGTGGCAACTCTTTCAAAGGAAATATAAAACGGGGTAATATTCGGTTTATATTAGTGGCAACTCTTATCAAAGGAAATATAAAACGGGGACCGGAGCACAGACTTTAACCTACCATCTCAACCGCTCACAAAGACGAAAGGGGTGATCTACAGTGGCCTTCGTCATAACATTAAATGCGGCCAGTCCAACCACCACTAGGGGCACTACACACCGTATGCAGCCATGGTTAAATCAATTCAAAACACTTAACCAAATGATAAAAAGCTAACGATTTTGATGAACTTCAACCTATAACTTAAATATAATGTATAACCCTGTTACACTCACACCCATCTCAGGAGCAGGTGCATAACATTCTTCGGAGTTACCATGTGGAATGGGCTAGAGGAAAATATGAAGGAAAGCAGAAATATTGCTCTTTGTTAATAGCACATATATATATATGTATCTCTTAAAGCACAATTGGTTCCCTTGTACTACCTTAGGCTACTGCCTTTTTAAAATTGTATTTTTATAGCGCAGGATAGTGTTGCTACTTGCACAGCACTTTATGTTCAGCACTTTATGTCCCTTATGTCCTCTGTCTTTTATTGTTACTATTGTCTCTTTCTTTTCTGGCACAGTGTTCAGTGTTGAATGTCTAGTCCCATTTCATTTCACTGCATGTTTTACTTTGTATTTCTGTGCATGTGACAAATAAAGTACCCTTGAACCCTTGATTTAATGACGTTACTGCTGTCGTGGGAACCTCTGAACCACACCATCACCATGCTGGAACTAATGGTAGGGTCACACACACACACACACACACACACACACACGGAATATGAATTATGGTATTGTGTGACGCCCTCTCCTGGCGATCTTGTGTATGGTTCTGTCTAAGTCATTAGTCTGCACATCTGTGTCTCGTTACCTCCCTGGTGGCTATATGCTGACTATTATTATACTTATAATAAATGTTTATTACATTATTATAATGTATCTTTTAATGTTAGTTGATGAAACTTTATATTTGTATATATTTGTATGGATTTACTTGTTTAAATCTTGTAGTAATGCTTATATTATTGTGTAATTTTGTTTATCTTTGTTATGCCCCTTGGATTGTATGGTTTATTGTTGTTTTATTATGTAGTTTATAATACTGCTATTGTGTGTTTTATTGATTACTATTGTTCTATTATACTTTGTTTATGTTAAAGCGCTATGAGCTGCAACGTTTGCAGGGAAAGTGCTACACAAATAAAGGTTATTATTATTCACTGGTATGCTGTCTACTCCCTGGTATAAAATAAGTATTTTACCCCCTCTATAATTAGAATAGGTAGGTTCAACAGTCGGAGAGAGACGACCTATAATGCAGATTCATGGAGTAGACGGGTGGTAAATGGAAAAACTCGCCTCTCGTGGAGATATTGAGGTGGCTCTTAAAAGAGCCTTTGGGGTTTTACTCAGATCACGGTGGTCATCTTAGGCGCGCTCTCCACGGATACGGCGGGCCAGCTGGATGTCTTTGGGCATGATGGTGACCCTCTTGGCGTGGATGGCGCACAGGTTGGTGTCCTCGAACAGACCAACCAGGTACGCCTCGCTGGCCTCCTGCAGGGCCATCACAGCAGAGCTCTGGAAGCGCAGGTCGGTCTTGAAATCCTGGGCGATTTCCCTCACCAAGCGCTGGAAGGGAAGTTTGCGGATCAGCAGCTCGGTGGATTTTTGGTAACGACGGATCTCCCTCAGAGCCACGGTGCCGGGCCTGTAGCGGTGAGGCTTCTTCACACCGCCGGTCGCCGGGGCGCTTTTACGGGCAGCCTTGGTGGCGAGCTGCTTCCTGGGGGCTTTGCCACCGGTGGACTTACGAGCGGTTTGCTTGGTTCTGGCCATGGCGCTAACTTCCTACGTTCAGTTGGAGTGTAGCCAGTCTACAAAGAAAGTGTTACATTTATAAACCCCAGTCTTGCCCCGATTGGGTGGCGAATATAGACGAGCTCATTGGCTCGTTGTCTCCTCCTTCTCCGGCTGCCATTGGACACGAGCCCTGTCCACGTCATTGCCGCCAAATTCAAACACTTGAACCCTGCCGCTTCCTATGTTCGGCCCTTCCCCCAAACAGGCTTCAGAGATGTTCTATATCGTGGAGCTCCGCCCCATAGGGGAGCTCTGCTCCTATTGGTTTACCCGCTACCTAAAGTAGCCAATGACTGAATTTTTCAATGCCTGCGCCCGCCTGGGGTGCTATATAAAGGGGTGTACTTCGCTCCCTCATTCTCCCAAAAAGTTCAGCACGGGTTTATATCTGAAGACTGAGAAGGACGACTACTAAGACTGGAGGACCCGCCAGACTTTTCCCTTCAAGATGGATCGTCCGCCGCCTATGGAGAAGTTCCTCCGGGACGCCTGCCGCTGCGACTTCCAAGCAGCGGAGGACACTTTTCAGCGGAGGAGACTTTTCCCTTCAGCGATGGATCGTCCGCCGCCGACCACGAAGAAGTTCCTCCGGGACACCTGCCGCTGCGATTTTCTAGCGGCGGAGCACAAGCAAGAACGGCGTTCTGGGCAGGCACCTCCCCAAGTAGGGATGGTCCCGCCCGCTCAGCCGGCCCTGACATCACGCCGCCCTCACCCAGCTGAGTGGCCGGTGCCGGTGTCAGAATCAGAAAGCTCTGATGAGAGCGAGCGGCAGGTAGAGCATGTGCTCCCCGCCCTCGCCCCCCCATCACTCCACCACGACTTCCAGGGCCTCCTGGAAGCTGCGGCAGGCGTGTTGGCAATTCCCCGTCCCGCCTCCCCTCCCCCAACGGAGTCCTTCTGGGAGAAGGACCTGTTTTACGGGAAAAGGGCGAAGCGACAGGACCAACCTCCTAACGCTGTCCTCCCGGGCTTAGATAAGTTCGTGGAGGACAAGTGGGGAGAACCACTCACAGGCAGGGCGCCGGTGAAGGCGTTCTTGCCTTTTACCAGAGTGGAGGGGCTCGCGGAGGGGATGACCAACGGCTCCCCGCCGCTCGAACCAGCGCTAGCCGCCTACTTGGTACCGGGGTCCAGCGCCTGGTCGGTGCCTAAAAAACCTATGCCGCCCAACCAGCGTGACAGGTTTAACGCCACCCTGGTAGACAAGAGCTACGCTCTCGGTGCGCAGGCGGCGGCAGCGGCGAATAACATCGCCGTGTTTAACGCCGCCATTGCGAAAATCACCACAGACCCTACGGTTTGTCTGCAGCGGAGACGCTGCTTCTGAGCAAGCTCAGTGCCGCGACGATGTACCTGGCCCAGGGCGTCGCGGTTTGTGGGGGTCGCCTGATGGCAAACGCGGTGGTGCAGCAGCGACAGATGTGGCTGTCTCTCACCACCATGACCGGGGCGGACCGGATGGCCCTACTGAATGCTCCAATAGAGAGACAAGGGCTATTCGGTCCCACCATGGACACCTTGACGGTGCGCCTGGCCGCGATGGAGGAGGCTAAGAGGCACCTTGCCAGCCACCTTCCCCTCCAGCGACCCTCCACCTCTTCTTCTTCCGCCGTGGTGACGACTAGACCGTCAACGGCTGCGAAACGGAGGTTTCGGTGTGATGCGGCACTGGCTCCACCTCTACAGGCGGAGCCATGCCCCACTCGGCATCCCCAGCCCCCGCCGCTGACCACTGGGAGGGCCCGCTACGGCCCCCCACGGCAGCGTGGCCCGGTTTCACTGGCGGAGGGGTCGGTAATGACCCCACCACCGGTTTCCTCTTCATGGCTGCTACCTCATAAAGAGGTAAAAGAAGGAAAATCCCCACCTTACTTTTTCAGTAAAGGTGATTTTCCCATGTTATCTACCGGAGCGGAGACCCGCCTGCCTTGTCGGAGCGTGGTCCAATCGCTACCGGTTAGAAACGAAGCGGAGACTGGCCCAGCGTACCAGCGTGTGGCCAGCTCTCTGCCTAACAGACTTACCCCTATCACGACACAAACGGGGTTAAACACCCCTGTCTGTAGCCGTATAGAGGGATCGTTATTTACATCAATAACCCCTCCATGTCTATCAGGATCTGGCCCAGCTCATGAGCGTGCGGCCGGTTCTTTGATTATCAGGCATAATAAACCTGCGTCAATAAAGGGCATTGTTACACATAGCAAACACTCTTTACAGACGGCAGCCCATCCCTTTCGAAATGACCCCACCTTGGGCTGTGCCACCTCCTCGGTGTGCAGCGGCGGCTGGGGTCATACAGAAATTCAAGCTTTTTCTGTCGACTGCACCACAACAGATGGCCCAGCCGCTGTCGTTGCGTTATGCAGAATGGCTAGAAGGGGCAGGTATTCTGTCGGGCTGGCTGGACAGGACATTGAGGAGGGGATATGCACTACAGTTCATTCAGCCTCCTCCGCCCTTCAGGGGCGTGAGAGAGACTGTTTTGTCCTGCCCGATAAAAACACGTGCGCTCCAGGAGGAGATTACGAATCTCCTAACAAAGGGCGCAGTGACAATGGTTCCGAGGGACCAGTGGGACATGGGGTGGTACTCCCCGTATTTCCTTGTCCCAAAGAAATCCGGAGGCATGAGACCCATACTAGATTTAAGGGTCCTCAACGAGAGAGTGGCGAAACGCCCCTTTCGTATGTTGACAACGAGGCGCCTTCTGTCTTGTATACAGAAAGGCGACTACGGAATCAGCATAGACCTGAGGGACGCGTATTTTCATGTGCCAATCACAGAGAGGCACAGGAAATTTCTACGTTTTCCCTTCCAAGGGAAGGTTTACGAGTACACGTGCCTGCCCTTCGGGTACGCGCTTGCTCCTCGAACTTTCTCCAAATGCGTGCAGACAGCACTCGAACCACTGAGGCGAAACGGGATACGCATATTAGCATATCTCGACGACCTACTGGTCTTGGCCCAATGCCCAAATCGAGCCATTCGGGACGCAACCTCACTGGTGCAGCACCTCACTCAGCTGGGGTTAGCTGTCAACTGGACAAAGAGTGCTCCGTGGCCGGCTCAACAGTTTTCCTATCTAGGCATTCAGTTGGATACTGCCAAGATGAGGGCCAGTTTATCGGCACCACGGAGAGCGACACTGACGTCAGCTCTCCGGGTGTGTCGAGTGACAAATACAATCACCGCTCTGTCAATGATGTCCTTACTAGGACTGATGTCTGCAGCCCATGTAGTGGTCCCCTTAGGCCTATTACACATGCGCAGACTGCAGAGGTGGTTCGCACGACTGCGACTGAATCCAGTGAGACACCGTCGCAAGTTGATTGTAATACTGAGATCGGTCAAGACCGACCTGAGCTACTGGAGAGACCCGCGCGTCATCGCGCGCGGAGTCGCCATGGGCAGACCGGCATCCCACTACCCAGTCTTCACGGACGCGTCGTTGACTGGGTGGGGAGGAGTGTGTCAGGCAGGTTCGGTGGCAGGAAGATGGGGACCGTTAGAGACGCGTCACATCAACCTGCTGGAACTCGAGGCGGTGAAGTTAACGCTACTTCATTTTGCCCCGGTGTTAAAGGATCTGGACGTGTTAGTCAGATCCGACAACAGGACAACAGTAGCATACATCAATCGCCAAGGGGGAGTACGCTCAGCGTCACTTCATCGCCTAGCGACAGATATATGGCTGTGGGCTGTCACACACCTGAGTTCGCTAAAAGCTCTCCACATTCCAGGTCTGCTCAACGAAAGAGCAGATCTGTTATCACGGGGAGGCCCGAGGGACGACGACTGGAGGTTAGCACCCTCCATTGTGTCTCTGATTTGGGCACGGTTCAGGCAAGCAGAAGTGGATCTGTTTGCGTCCCGGACGAATGCGCAGTGTCGCCTTTGGTTCTCCCTGCGCGAACAGGACAACCCGCCATTGGGAGTCGATGCATTCGCACACCACCCATGGCCGAGGGTCTTGTTATACGCGTTCCCACCCCTGACATCTATCCTCCCACTGTTGGCACGAGTGAGGTCAGAGAGGCTAGAGTTAATTCTTGTAGCCCCGGACCGTCCCGGAGCCCCGTAGTTTCCGGAACTGATGGAGATGTTGGTAGAGGGCCCATGGCCCATACCTCATCGACAAGATGCACTCTCTCAAGCCAGAGGCTTGGTGAGGGGGCCGCCTATGATGGGGGGCCCCCTCATGGCCTGGTTACTGAGGGATTTGTTAGAACGCAGGGGTCTGACAGACGCGGTCATTCAGACCATTCAGAGTGCGTGCGCGCAATCCACTGCAAAGGGATATGCGGCGCGCTGGCGAGTGTTTACACAGTGGTGTGAGGGACAGGACGTTGACCCAGTCTGCTGTCGGGTCGAAACGTTCTTGTGCTTCTTACAGTCACTGTTTGACAAGGGATTGGCGGCGGGAACTATTAAAGTTTACGCGGCTGCCATCTCAGCTTGTCATGAGGGTTTTGCGACAACGACACTGTTCAGTCATTCGCTGGTTAAGCGTTTTTTGACTGGAGTGTGTAGGCTTAGACGCCCTCATAGGACTCTAATGCCAAAATGGGACCTGTCGATTGTGCTAGAGGCGCTGTGCGTGCCCCCATTCGAACCCATTGACACTGTGTCGTTGCGTTTATTGTCTCTCAAGACGAGTCTACTCCTCGCCTTGACTACGGCTAAGCGAGTGAGTGATTTATGTGCTCTCTCGACACGGGCAGATTGTTTGATCATATCTGATGACGAAACAAAAGCTGTGTTACGCCCTAACCCGGCTTTTATCCCTGAGGTTAATCGTGGGTTTAGGGTTCAGAGCTGTGCTCTGAGCGCCTTTTTTCCTCCTCCTCACGACGGAGAGAGGGAGAGGCGTTTACATTGTCTATGTCCGGTGCGCGCGTTGGCACAATATGTGAAGCGCACGGCAGGACTGAGATCTTCTCCCCAGCTTCTGATCTGCTACGGCGGACAGAAAGCCGGGGCACCACTCTCGAAGCAGAGGCTGTCCCATTGGATTTGCGAGGCTATCGAAGGGGCAGCCCGTGCCGACTGGCATTCGGGCTCATTCCACCAGGGGCATGGCCACATCAGTGGCCATTCTCAGGGGCGTGGGAGTGGAGGAGATATGTGAGGCAGCGTCTTGGTCGTCGCCATCACCTTTTGTACGGTATTACTTGAAAGATATTTCTTCCTCATCCTTTTCTCATTCTGTCCTCAGTTTTGCTGATGACTGATGTAGTGGGGAAGGCACTTGGATTACCCTGGTCATGGGGATTCTATTCAAGTGCTGTCAGGATGAATACGGATGTGCCTGGGGAGGGGACCCTCCTCCAGGACATGTTCCGTTAGATCAACAACCCTACGTGCTCACGTAAGGGTTAGATCAGTGATATTTCTTCCGCATCCTTTTCTCATTCTGTCCTCAGTTTGCTGATGACTGATGTAGTGGGGAAAGCACTTGGATTACCCTGGTTGGGGATTCTATTCAAGTGCTGTCAGGATGATTACGGATGTGCCTGGGGAGGGGACCCTCCTCCAGGACATGTTCCGTTAGATCTACAACCCTACGTGCTCACGTAAGGGTTAGGTCAGTGATATTCTTCCTCAATCCTTTCTCATTCTGTCCTCAGTTTTGCTGATGACTGATGTTGTGGGAAGGGCACTTGGATTACCCTGGTCATGGGGATTCTATTCAAGTGCTGTCAGGATGAATACGGATGTGCCTGGGGAGGGATCCTCCTCCAGGACATGTCTGTTAGATCAACAACCCAACGTAAGGGTTAGGTAAGTGATATTTCTTCCTCATCCTTTTCTCACTCTGTCCTCAGTTTGCTGAGGACTGATGTAGTGGGGATGGCACTTGGATTACCCTGGTTGGGGATGCTATTCAAGTGCTGTCAGGATGATTACGGATGTGCCTGGGGAGGGGACCCTCCTCCAGGACATGTTCTGTTAGATCTACAACCCTGCGTGCTCACGTAAGGGCTAGATCAGTGGAGCAGACTCGTGTGGGTTGGGCCAACTTTTTACGGTTGTCTTGAACCAACATCAGTGGTCAGCTCCGGGTGCCGCTGAGATTGTTTTCGGATTAATAGTCTCAGTGGGGGTACATTTGGCCTCGCTCGCTCCGCCTAAACCAATAGGAGCAGAGCTCCCCTATGGGGCGGAGCTCCACGATATAGAACGATAGTTATGGAGATAGACTCCAGTTCTATGAGTGGAGCGGAGCCCCATAGGGCTGCTGGCCCACTTCGACTCGTTCAAACCCGGCTGTTTTGTATGTTTGGGAGAATGAGGGAGCGAAGTACACCCCTTTATATAGCACCCCAGGCGGGCGCAGGCATTGAAAAATTCAGTCATTGGCTACTTTAGGTAGCGGGTAAACCAATAGGAGCAGAGCTCCCCTATGGGGCTCCGCTCCACTCATAGAACTGGAGTCTATCTCCATAACTATCGTTTCCTTTGTCCTGATTTATATCATTTACCTACTTGCTTCAACCAAACAACAACACGGTTCACTACAGTATTATAAGCATCGCGCACTACTGGATTACTTGTATACCATTGGAGTAAATGAATACCTTACTGTATTATATTATATTGCATTTCATATCATCGTACTTTGCACTATTGTAACCACTGTACTTTATTGCGCGAGAAGAGCGGGTCTTTGCCTTGGCTCTGGCCTTGCCTCCAGTTTTGCCTCTTCCTGACATGGTGACGGTTTAGCGGGATCTCAAACAAGATGAAGAAAAGAATTTCAGATAACAGTTCTGCCGCTTGGAGCGTCGTTGTTATAGCTCGCCTTGACGGCGTTCATTGGCCACTGGGTCGATGTCACCTCATCCAATCAAGAGACAGAGATTGTGACACTTCTGTCTTTGTGAGTTTCCCTCGCGCGCCAGAATTCGAAGTTTAAATCAAACTCGTCCCACGTAATAATAATAATAATAATAATAATAATAATAATAATAATAATAATAATAACTTTATTTGTATAGCGCTTTTCCTGCAAACGTTGCAGCTCAAAGTGCTTTAATCATGATATAATCTTAATTTAATTATTTTGTAATTTAAATGCAATATTAAAAGGATGGGTTTTTATAATCTTAATTTAATTATTTAGTCATTTAAAGGCAATATTAAAAAGATGGGTTTTTAGTCTTGACTTGAACATATGTGCTAAGGTTGCATCCCTAATGTAAACTGGCAGTGCATTCCACAATTTGGGTGCATAAAATGAGAATGCAGCCTCACCAAATCTCTTCTTTTGTACATGTGGTACACAGAGAAAACCAGCGTCAGAAGACCTGACATGACATATTCAATATACTAAAACTAGTATATGTCATAATATAATAATAATATATAATTGATACGTATATAACATTGTGAAGTGCGTTCCCAGCTCTCTGTAGTACGTTACTCCTGACTGAGCGAAAAGTGTTCTGTTATCTCCCGCCTTTCTGTCCAAATATAACGTAATGGTGTAACGGAAAGAGGAACTATCTGTATATGTTGATATTATATGCAACTTTATGGACACTGTCATACCCCCACCATCCTCTCCCGCACACAGATCTACCGAGTGACACTTTATAGCGTCAAAGTGTAAACTAGACCTAGATGTCAAATCTCTCATTACTGCTCATTATTTACTCAATAAGTAAAACCATGATTGTCGTGTGTGTAAGTCCGTGGTTGACACTGGTGTAAAATACTAAAATAAACACTCGACTTTTTCTGTCGTCATGGATGATAATGCGTTTTTACGAAAATGTGGGTGGCTCTTAAAAGAGCCTTTTTGTGGTACAAATGGTGTCGGAAAGAACACTTTGAATGTTTACTATGTTGGCTAAGTGCTTAAACACTTTCTTTACAACCATAGCCACTAAATTAGTTAACAATCTACCACCCCACTCAGGGCGTTATGGTGTAGAGCACATCCGTGAGTTCTACAATAAACTGGGTGTACGCAATGATGATTTTAAACTCTCCATGGTGTCAAACGATGAGGTGTTTAAAAAGCTAGGCGCTCTACACTCAGAAAAGGCCACGGGCCATGACAATATTCCAGCCAGATTTCTAAAAGACTCAGCTGCCTCCATTACCCCAATCATCACCCACATAATAAACCTCTCCATCAAACAGGGACACGTCCCCCTTGACTTTAAAATAGCAAGGGTAACCCCACTGTATAAAAAAGGAAGAAAATTAGACCCAGGCAACTACCGACCTGTTTCTATTCTTAATTCCATCTCGAAACTTATGGAAAAAATAGTTTATGAACAGGTCGATAGGTACCTTACCGAAAAAAAGCTGATGTATGAATTTCAATCAGGATTCAGAACATCCCATTCCACTGACACATGCCTTCTCTATTTGAACGACCACATCAACCATGAGGTGGACTCGGGCAAGTTCTGCGGCATGGTCATGCTGGACCTCCAGAAGGCCTTCGACACAGTAGATCACCACATATTGTTAGATAAACTGAAAGCAATTGGGTTCGATAGAACATCGGTGAGCTGGATGCAATCCTACTTAGAGGGGAGGGAACAGGTGGTTAGTGTGAACGGAACACTGTCCCCCCCCCTCCCAGTGACCTGCGGCGTTCCACAAGGAAGCATTTTGGGACCTTTACTGTTCCTAATATATGTGAATGACATGTCATCAGCATGTGATTGCAATTTGTTCCTGTTCGCGGATGACTCGGCTCTGCTGGTCTCTGACAGGGACATATTGCAGGTGGAAAAAGCGCTAAGCACTGAACTGAGTAGAATCTGCATCTGGCTAGCTGACAATAAACTATCAATACACCTAGGTAAAACTGAAACCATCCTATACGGATCCCCATCTAAACTCAGAAAGGCTGAAAATTTTAAAATAAAAGTGGGTAACATTAATATCACAAGAAAAGAGGATATTACATACCTGGGCTCCATCTTAGAGGCAAATCTTTCCGGAGATAAAATGGCAGCAAAAGTAATCAAAAAAGTGAACCATAGAACTAGATTCTTGTACAGGATATCCTCACTTGTCAGTAAAAACACACTGAGGACCCTATCAGGAGCTCTCATTCAATGTCACTTCGACTATGCCGTAACATCATGGTACTATAGAACCACAAAGGCCCATAAAACAAGACTCCAGACAGCCCAAAATAAACTGGTTAGGCTTCTGCTAGGCCTCAACCCAAGGACACATCTAACCGCTGCTCATTTTTTGAGCCTTGATTGGCTACGAGTAGTTGACAGAGTGCAGCAGCTTGCACTGGGCCTGGTCTTCAAGATACGCTACACCACAAAGACACCCAAGTACCTGTCAACATACTTCCAAAAAGTGAACAACGTCCACACATACAACACCAGAGGAAGCTCCACGAACCACGTTCAACCGCGTTGCACCACAAACAAGGGGTTAAACTCGTTTGCAAACTATGCAGTAAAAATGTGGAACGCCCTTCCTATAATCTTAAAGGAGTGCAAAACACTGCCCACCTTCAAAACCACTCTCAAAAAACATTTACAGGAGGCTGCAATCCGTAACTGGACCCTCTAAATCAAAAATCAGATTAAAAGACCCGAACTACCCACTGTACATACTTTGTGTTTTGTCCCCCGCCCCCACCTGTGGTGTATGTCCCCACCTGTCCTACCCGCTGTACATACCTTATGTTTCGTTGTATTGTTCTTCCCATGATGGATGTGTGTTTATCTTGTAGATAGTAATAGTTATTTGTCTGTATTATCTTGTAGATAGTACTAGCTTTTTTGTCTGTCTTACATGTAACGATGAATTGAGAATCAAGGACCCCAATTGAAATAAGCCAGTGGCTTTCTTGGGTTTTTATCCTGTTAGTTGACCTTGTATGTAATATGTACTTTCTTGTACCTACTTCTGCAAATCTTCTAATAAAGTTTTCAATCAATCAATCAATACTTCTTCTTTGGGGCTGCCTTCTTTGCCTTGGGCTTCACCGTTTTGGGTTTGGCTACCTTGGGCTTGGCTGCCTTGACGGCCTTTTTGGGGCTCTTAGCCGGAGCCTTCTTGACCGGTGTGGCCTTCTTGACTTTCTTGGGGCTCTTGGTGGCCTTCTTGGTGACTGCCGCGGGCTTCTTTGCCTTCTTGGGAGACTTCCTGGCCGCAGGGGGCTTCTTTGCCTTCTTCGGAGACTTCTTGGCAGCGGCGGGCTTCTTTGTGGCCGCCTTCTTGGGTTTCGGGGCGGCGGCTTTCTTCGCCGGCTTCTTGACCGCCTCGGCGGCTTTTTTGTTCAGCTTGAAAGAGCCGGAGGCCCCGGTGCCCTTGAGCTGGAGCAGAGTGCCCTTGGTGACGAGGCTCTTGACGGCGACCTTGACGCGGGAGTTGTTCTTCTCCACGTCGTAGCCACCGGCCGACAGCGCCTTCTTGAGCGCGGCCAGAGACACACCGCTCCTCTCCTTGGATGCGGACACGGCCGTCACGATGAGCTCGCCAACGCTGGGGCCAGCTGCTTTCTTGGGCCTGGCTGCTGCCTTCTTCTTGGGGCTCTTGGCCGGCGCGGGGGCTGGTGCTGGTGCGACTTCTGCCATGTCTGTAGAAAGTCTCATTCGTTCCGGTAAACCAACTAGTCTGCAAAGCTGCTCTGTGAGAATGAAGCTCAACCCGGAGCAGGGGGCTGTCCTTAAACGCGGCATGAGAACCGTGCAGACTCAACCACCCCTGCTCAGCAGTCTTAGCTGGCGAAATACTTGGGCGCCTGTGTTTTCTCCTCGCGAATAACGGGCCAAAAGTCACCGGTGGTGCCGAGTTGGGGTCCAAATGCAAACGGGCCAGCGAGCAGACTTGCCTCCGGTTAGAATAAAGTCATGTAAGCCGCGAAGGCCTCGTGAGTTTTGTTGTGACTCGATCAAAACCCCACCGTTGCACCGTCGGAGGGAGCGGTGCGCACAGCTTTTCCTGTGTTATTTGTCTCCTAAAGTGGCTAAAAGTGCAAATGATTGCGACCAGCACTCGTTGTCCAGGTAGCCAGGTTGTCTGGCGAGGGAGTCCAAAGGTTGAGGGTCCCACGATGTGGGGCGGGGTGTTATAAATATGAGCTCTTTTGGTGGTCGTGAAACACAGTCGCGGGGATGGGGCTGAGAGCTTGTAAACTAGTTGGTAACTAGCTGAAATTGCAATCATAACTTTGTTTGTAAATAAATAAATAATAATAGTAATAAGTAAATTCAATAAATAAAATGTTCTTATGTATGTATTGTTTATCGATGGTGACGTAGTCAGCCTGCCTCCTCTCTCCATGTGTTTGTGGGTCTTTGTGGACCGGGGTGTTTAAATTACATCACATTTGTAATGTAACATAATATAATATAATATAATGGTTCTGCCGCTGCTTGGCTGTCCTTGAGCCTCGTATTAATCGTATTAAGGCTGTTGAGGAGCGAGTGACAGACAGACAGGCAGCGAGTTGTTTGACTAGTTGGACGTTGGCTGCATGTCAATCATCTAAAGTGGCTTCCCCTCATCTTCATGGACAAGACATGTGGGGAATTCACCACAATCAATCACCATATATTACCAGCTTTGTAATCACTCCTGTCGTTAACATTTGAATGTAACCTAAATGTACACCAATCTGTCTTTACACCCGGCCATAGCACAGGCTAGGTGTCTACACGTGTCTTACATTGATTCAGTCCAGGACCATCAGGAGTCTTAAATGATGGTGTTAAATCTGTTTTACTGGACAAACAAAAGTACATTCTTGGTCTGGTTCTTTTTCATATTCACCAATAATACAATAATATATATATGCTTATGACACTGTTGTACAGTATGCTATTGCCCCCACGACTGACCAGGCTCTTTCTGAGCTACAGTCTGCATTCACTGTCCTGCAGAGAGCATTTGGTGGGCTGAGAATGAGAATGATACTTAATGTTGGAAAGATAACAATCTATGTTCTACCATATCACAAATTGTTTTTATTTGATTCATGTTTGCATCTTGGGTGTGTCCCGCTACCTGGGCAGTTCGTTCATGGCAGTGTTTGATTATCGCTTTATCATAGATGATAGTTGTTATCCTCATCATTGCATTCTGTATAAATGGCTGGATGGACCGTTACATCCTGTAGATCTATTCATAACTCATTTTTGTATATAAAGCCCTACTACATAAACAAAACCCGCTACCTGGTGGTATTATTACAATTCAAAGACATGCATGACCGAACTCGTTCACATCATTGGTTCTTGAGGTTCTGTCCAGGTAGCTGACTAGTGAGCCTGCATCAACCTTAATGCTATTCAAGTGCAAGAAGATTACATTTGTCTTCGCCGTTTAAGATACACACATTCATCTGCTGTGGAGCAGTAGCAGGCGGTCTGATTCTCCATGGAGGTGATGGTAGATCCACATGTGAACGCCGTTTAAACTATTATTATATTTTATTATTTATTTTAAATCCACCTGTCCCGAGAAATTGGCCATGCGTATGTATGCGTATGGGCTGCGGTATGCCAACTTAGCAGTCGAAGCAGAGGGGCGGGGCTGGAACGTGACGGTGTGGCCAGTGGAGGTGGGCTGCAGAGGCTTTGTAGCCAGCTCCACCACAAGGCTCCTGAGGGCAGTAGGGATCAGAGGACAGGCCCAACGGAAGGCAATCAGAGAACTGTCCACTGCAGCAGAACGGAGCAGTCACTGGCTGTGGCTGAAACGTAGGGACCCAACATGGGCTCCCAAATGACCACGTGGTGCCACCGTGCGACACACACCCAGATCAGCCAGCCTGCCTGATCAGCCTGTGGTGGGCCAACCTCGGCAGAGGGTGTCTTGTGATAACTGGCCGAAACACCCAATGAGGTCGGGGACCACAGCTGAAGATGTGTCGTACTGGTGGCACCAGGTGATCATTGCCAAATTCCACTCCACCCAAGAGGACATCTCCAACTCCACTCAATTGTTGTGCTGAATATTTAGGGATTTTAACAACCAGTCCTATTAAGAATCCAGTGTAGTCACTCCTGTCCATTATATTAATAGAGGAAACCGTTTTAGACAACTAGTGAGCAACAAACAAGTGAGGAACAAAAAAAGGCACGCAAAACCTCCTTGCGCGTTCAAGGACTGGAGTCTTTGAAAATTGTAACATCGAGTAATTGATACATATGCCTTATACATGCTTATGTTATGTATGCTTTCTGCCTGTTTTAACCTGCTGTGACTTTCACTCTTGTATTATGTTTTATTTGTGTTTTCTTCCTTGTTATGTAAAGCACTTTGTGACCCTTGGTCTGGGAAAGGTACTGTATGAATGCATTGTACTTACTTGTTACAATACACACAGTCAGTACAGCATATAAGTTCGACTGATTTGTAGCACGCAAGTTCAACTCACTATGGAATTGCTTTTATTGATAGGGTGGGTGGCTCTTAAAAGAGCCTTTTGGGTTAAGTAATACAGACGAAAATCGGTTTACTTGGAGCTGGTGTACTTGGTCACAGCCTTGGTGCCCTCGGACACGGCGTGTTTGGCCAGCTCACCGGGGAGCAGCAGACGCACGGCGGTCTGGATCTCCTTGGAGGTGATGGTACGACGCTTGTTGTAGTGGGCCAGGCGAGAGGACTCGCCGGCGATGCGCTCGAAGATGTCGTTGACAAAGGAATTCATGATTCCCATGGCCTTGGAGGAGATGCCGGTGTCGGGGTGGACCTGCTTCAGGACCTTGTACACGTAGATAGCGTAGCTCTCCTTCCTGGACTTTCTGCGCTTCTTGCCGGTTTTGCTGGCGGTCTTGGTGACGGCTTTCTTGGAGCCCTTCTTGGGCGCAGGCTTCGCAGGCTCAGGCATGATTATGAAAACAGCTCGTTACTTCTCAGAAACGAATGAAACGGTGGAGGTAGTGCAGCCGCTATATAAAGGGGTAGCTATGCAAAGTAGGCGACTCCTGACACTAGATTCTATTGGTCGAGTCTGGTTCTGAACAACATTTAAAAAAACACTCGTTGTCCAGTTAGCCAGCCTAAGAATCACCTATCCATCAGTCATCATAAGAAAAATACATCTATGCTAGGACCAGGCAGTCACAATGCTAGAAAAAGGAAGAATTACATGTTTTCATTATTAACTTATTTACTGTGGAGAAACCTGTACTGGGAGGTAGTGGGGATTAAGAGGTCTTTGGGAGGGATATCACTTAAGGACTGGAGTCATTGAAGATTGTAACATCGAGTTATTAAACACCAGTACTATATAATATCTACTATACCATACTATAACGTCGACTTCATTGTAGCACGTCAGCTCAAAACACTATGGAATTGCTCTTTTATTGACTTGTCACACTGACTTGGCCTGTTAATGACATAATGGGGGTGATATGAAGGCATATCGATAGATAAGTGGGCATGTCTTGGCGGTAGTGGTAGGCTAACTTATTGATTGTACGAGATTATCCACATGTGAACGCCGTTTAAACCATTATTATATTCATGATTTATGTTTAAATTGACCTGTCCCGAGAAATTGGCCATGCGTATGTATGCAGTGTAGTCACTCCTGTCCATTATATTAATACCGGAAACCGTTTTAGACGACTAGTGAGTACACTACTCCAGCAGTTGAAAGAAACAATGGCAGAGTGGAAAAACAAAAAAGGCGCGCAAAACTTCCGGCGCATTCAAGGACTGGAGTCTTTGAAAATTGGAACATCGAGTAATTGATACATATGGCTTATACATGCTTATGTTATGTATGCTTTCTGCCTGTTTTTAACCCTCTGTGTCTTTCACTCTTGTATAATGTTTTATTTGTGTTTTCTTCCTTGTTATGTAAAGCACTTTGTGACCCTTGGTCTGGGAAAGGTACTGTATAAATACATTGTACTTACTTGTTACAATACACACAATCAGTACAGCATATACGTTCGACTGATTTGTAGCACGCGAGCTCAACTCACTATGGAGTAGTACAGGCGAAAATCTGTTTACTTGGAGCTGGTGTACTTGGTCACGGCCTTGGTGCCCTCGGACACGGCGTGCTTGGCCAGCTCACCGGGGAGCAGCAGACGCACGGCGGTCTGGATCTCCCTGGAGGTGATGGTACGACGCTTGTTGTAGTGGGCCAGGCGAGAAGACTCACCGGCGATGCGCTCGAAGATGTCGTTGACAAAGGAGTTCATGATTCCCATGGCCTTGGAGGAGATGCCGGTGTCGGGGTGGACCTGCTTCAGGACCTTGTACACGTAGATGGCGTAGCTCTCCTTCCTGGACTTTCTGCGCTTCTTGCCGGTTTTGGTGGCGGTCTTGGAGACGGCTTTCTTAGAGCCCTTCTTGGGCGCAGGCTTCGCAGGCTCAGGCATGTTGATAGTGGCTCGTTACTTCTTAGAAACGAATGAAGAGGCGGCAAACGCACACCCGAAATATAAAGGTGGGGCTATGCAAATTAGGCGGCTGCTGACATCCACTTCCAAAGCTCTAGTCTGCCTCGCGGGTAAATACAGTAGGTGGTTGTGGGTAGTGTAGTGTGTAGTGAGGTGGTTGTGGGTAGTGTAGTGTGTAGTGAGGTGGTTATGGGTAGTGTAGTGTGCAGTGAGGTGGTTATGGGTAGTGTAGTGAGGTGGTTATAGGTAGTGTAGTGTGTAGTGAGGTGGTTGTGGGTAGTGTAGTGTGTAGTGAGGTGGTTATGGGTAGTGTAGTGTGTAGTGAGGTGGTTATGGGTAGTGTAGTGAGTAGTGAGGTGGTTGTGGGTAGTGTAGTGTGCAGTGAGGTGGTTATGGGTAGTGTAGTGAGGTGGTTATGGGTAGTGTAGTGTGTAGTGAGGTGGTTGTGGGTAGTGTAGTGTGTAGTGAGGTGGTTATGGGTAGTGTAGTGAGTAGTGAGGTGGTTATGGGTAGTGTAGTGAGGTGGTTATGGGTAGTGTAGTGAGTAGTGAGGTGGTTATGGGTAGTGTAGTGTGTAGTGAGGTGGTTATGGGTAGTGTAGTGAGTAGTGAGGTGGTTGTGGGTAGTGTAGTGTGTAGTGAGGTGGTTATGGGTAGTGTAGTGAGTAGTGAGGTGGTTGTGGGTAGTGTAGTGAGGTGGTTATGGGTAGTGTAGTGAGTAGTGAGGTGGTTATGGGTAGTGTAGTGTCTAGTGAGGTGGTTATGGGTAGTGTAGTGAGTAGTGAGGTGGTTGTGGGTAGTGTAGTGTGTAGTGAGGTGGTTATGGGTAGTGTAGTGAGGTGGTTGTGGGTAGTGTAGTGTGTAGTGAGGTGGTTGTGGGTAGTGTAGTGTGTAGTGAGGTGGTTATGGGTAGTGTAGTGAGGTGGTTATGGGTAGTGTAGTGAGTAGTGAGGTGGTTATGGGTAGTGTAGTGTGTAGTGAGGTGGTTATGGGTAGTGTAGTGAGTAGTGAGGTGGTTGTGGGTAGTGTAGTGTGTAGTGAGGTGGTTATGGGTAGTGTAGTGAGGTGGTTGTGGGTAGTGTAGTGTGTAGTGAGGTGGTTGTGGGTAGTGTAGTGTGTAGTGAGGTGGTTATGGGTAGTGTAGTGAGGTGGTTATGGGTAGTGTAGTGAGTAGTGAGGTGGTTGTGGGTAGTGTAGTGTGTAGTGAGGTGGTTATGGGTAGTGTAGTGTGTAGTGAGGTGGTTATGGGTAGTGTAGTGTGTAGTGAGGTGGTTATGGGTAGTGTAGTGTGTAGTGAGGTGGTTATGGGTAGTGTAGTGTGTAGTGAGGTGGTTATGGGTAGTGTAGTGAGTAGTGAGGTGGTTGTGGGTAGTGTAGTGTGTAGTGAGGTGGTTATGGGTAGTGTAGTGTGTAGTGAGGTGGTTGTGGGTAGTGTAGTGAGTAGTGAGGTGGTTATGGGTAGTGTAGTCAGTAGTGAGGTGGTTGTGGGTAGTGTAGTGTGTAGTGAGGTGGTTGTGGGTAGTGTAGTGTGTAGTGAGATGGTTGTGGGTAGTGTCGTGTGTAGTGAGGTGGTTGTGGGTAGTGTAGTGTGTAGTGAGGTGGTTATGGGTAGTGTAGTGTGTAGTGAGGTGGTTGTGGGTAGTGTAGTGTGTAGTGAGGTGGTTGTGGGTAGTGTAGTGAGGTGGTTGTGGGTAGTGTAGTGTGTAGTGAGGTGGTTGTGGGTAGTGTAGTGTGTAGTGAGGTGGTTGTGGGTAGTGTAGTGAGGTGGTTATGGGTAGTGTAGTGTGTAGTGAGGTGGTTGTGGGTAGTGTAGTGTGTAGTGAGGTGGTTATGGGTAGTGTAGTGTGTAGTGAGGTGGTTGTGGGTAGTGTAGTGTGTAGTGAGGTGGTTGTGGGTAGTGTAGTGTGTAGTGAGGTGGTTATGGGTAGTGTAGTGTGTAGTGAGGTGGTTGTGGGTAGTGTAGTGTGTAGTGAGGTGGTTATGGGTAGTGTAGTGAGGTGGTTGTGGGTAGTGTAGTGAGGTGGTTGTGGGTAGTGTAGTGTGTAGTGAGGTGGTTATGGGTAGTGTAGTGAGGTGGTTATGGGTAGTGTAGTGAGGTGGTTATGGGTAGTGTAGTGTGTAGTGAGGTGGTTGTGGGTAGTGTAGTGTGTAGTGAGGTGGTTATAGGTAGTGTAGTGTGTAGTGAGGTGGTTATGGGTAGTGTAGTGAGGTGGTTATGGGTAGTGTAGTGAGGTGGTTGTGGGTAGTGTAGTGTGTAGTGAGGTGGTTGTGGGTAGTGTAGTGTGTAGTGAGATGGTTGTGGGTAGTGTAGTGTGTAGTGAGGTGGTTGTGGGTAGTGTAGTGTGTAGTGAGGTGGTTATAGGTAGTGTAGTGTGTAGTGAGGTGGTTATGGGTAGTGTAGTGAGGTGGTTATGGGTAGTGTAGTGAGGTGGTTGTGGGTAGTGTAGTGTGTAGTGAGGTGGTTGTGGGTAGTGTAGTGTGTAGTGAGATGGTTGTGGGTAGTGTAGTGTGTAGTGAGGTGGTTGTGGGTAGTGTAGTGTGTAGTGAGGTGGTTATGGGTAGTGTAGTGTGTAGTGAGGTGGTTGTGGGTAGTGTAGTGTGTAGTGAGGTGGTTGTGGGTAGTGTAGTGAGGTGGTTGTGGGTAGTGTAGTGTGTAGTGAGGTGGTTGTGGGTAGTGTAGTGTGTAGTGAGGTGGTTGTGGGTAGTGTAGTGAGGTGGTTATGGGTAGTGTAGTGTGTAGTGAGGTGGTTGTGGGTAGTGTAGTGTGTAGTGAGGTGGTTATGGGTAGTGTAGTGTGTAGTGAGGTGGTTGTGGGTAGTGTAGTGTGTAGTGAGGTGGTTGTGGGTAGTGTAGTGTGTAGTGAGGTGGTTATGGGTAGTGTAGTGTGTAGTGAGGTGGTTGTGGGTAGTGTAGTGTGTAGTGAGGTGGTTATGGGTAGTGTAGTGAGGTGGTTGTGGGTAGTGTAGTGAGGTGGTTGTGGGTAGTGTAGTGTGTAGTGAGGTGGTTATGGGTAGTGTAGTGAGGTGGTTATGGGTAGTGTAGTGAGGTGGTTATGGGTAGTGTAGTGTGTAGTGAGGTGGTTGTGGGTAGTGTAGTGTGTAGTGAGGTGGTTATAGGTAGTGTAGTGTGTAGTGAGGTGGTTATGGGTAGTGTAGTGAGGTGGTTATGGGTAGTGTAGTGTGTAGTGAGGTGGTTATGGGTAGTGTAGTGAGGTGGTTATGGGTAGTGTAGTGTGTAGTGAGGTGGTTATGGGTAGTGTAGTGTGTAGTGAGGTGGTTATAGGTAGTGTAGTGTGTAGTGAGGTGGTTATGGGTAGTGTAGTGTGTAGTGAGGTGGTTATGGGTAGTGTAGTGTGTAGTGAGGTGGTTATGGGTAGTGTAGTGTGTAGTGAGGTGGTTGTGGGTAGTGTAGTGTGTAGTGAGGTGGTTATGGGTAGTGTAGTGTGTAGTGAGGTGGTTATGGGTAGTGTAGTGAGGTGGTTGTGGGTAGTGTAGTGTGTAGTGAGGTGGTTATGGGTAGTGTAGTGAGGTGGTTGTGGGTAGTGTAGTGTGTAGTGAGGTGGTTATGGGTAGTGTGGTGTGTAGTGAGGTGGTTATGGGTAGTGTAGTGTGTAGTGAGGTGGTTATGGGTAGTGTAGTGAGGTGGTTGTGGGTAGTGTAGTGTGTAGTGAGGTGGTTATGGGTAGTGTAGTGAGGTGGTTGTGGGTAGTGTAGTGTGTAGTGAGGTGGTTATGGGTAGTGTAGTGTGTAGTGAGGTGGTTGTGGGTAGTGTAGTGTGTAGTGAGGTGGTTGTGGGTAGTGTAGTGTGTAGTGAGGTGGTTGTGGGTAGTGTAGTGTGTAGTGAGGTGGTTATGGGTAGTGTAGTGTGTAGTGAGGTGGTTATGGGTAGTGTAGTGTGTAGTGAGGTGGTTATGGGTAGTGTAGTGAGGTGGTTATGGGTAGTGTAGTGTGTAGTGAGGTGGTTGTGGGTAGTGTAGTGTGTAGTGAGGTGGTTATAGGTAGTGTAGTGTGTAGTGAGGTGGTTATGGGTAGTGTAGTGTGTAGTGAGGTGGTTATGGGTAGTGTAGTGTGTAGTGAGGTGGTTGTGGGTAGTGTAGTGTGTAGTGAGGTGGTTATGGGTAGTGTAGTGTAGTGAGGTGGTTATGGGTAGTGTAGTGTGTAGTGAGGTGGTTATGGGTAGTGTAGTGTGTAGTGAGGTGGTTGTGGGTAGTGTAGTGTGTAGTGAGGTGGTTATGGGTAGTGTAGTGTGTAGTGAGGTGGTTGTGGGTAGTGTAGTGAGGTGGTTATGGGTAGTGTAGTGTGTAGTGAGGTGGTTATGGGTAGTGTAGTGTGTAGTGAGGTGGTTATGGGTAGTGTAGTGTGTCAGTGAGGTGGTTATGGGTAGTGTAGTGTGTAGTGAGGTGGTTGTGGGTAGTGTAGTGTGTAGTGAGGTGGTTATGGGTAGTGTAGTGAGTAGTGAGGTGGTTGTGGGTAGTGTGTAGTGAGGTGGTTATGGGTAGTGTAGTGTGTAGTGAGGTGGTTATGGGTAGTGTAGTGTGTAGTGAGGTGGTTATGGGTAGTGTAGTGTGTAGTGAGGTGGTTATGGGTAGTGTAGTGTGTAGTGAGGTGGTTATGGGTAGTGTAGTGTGTAGTGAGGTGGTTGTGGGTAGTGTAGTGTGTAGTGAGGTGGTTATGGGTAGTGTAGTGTGTAGTGAGGTGATTGTGGGTAGTGTAGTGTGCAGTGAGGTGGTTGTGGGTAGTGTAGTGTGTAGTGAGGTGGTTATGGGTAGTGTAGTGTGTAGTGAGGTGGTTATGGGTAGTGTAGTGTGTAGTGAGGTGGTTATGGGTAGTGTAGTGAGGTGGTTGTGGGTAGTGTAGTGTGTAGTGAGGTGGTTGTGGGTAGTGTAGTGTGTAGTGAGGTGGTTGTGGGTAGTGTAGTGTGTAGTGAGGTGGTTATAGGTAGTGTAGTGTGTAGTGAGGTGGTTATGGGTAGTGTAGTGTGTAGTGAGGTGGTTGTGGGTAGTGTAGTGAGTAGTGAGGTGGTTGTGGGTAGTGTAGTGTGTAGTGAGGTGGTTATGGGTAGTGTAGTGTGTAGTGAGGTGGTTATGGGTAGTGTAGTGTGTAGTGAGGTGGTTGTGGGTAGTGTAGTGTGTAGTGAGGTGGTTGTGGGTAGTGTAGTGTGTAGTGAGGTGGTTATGGGTAGTGTAGTGTGTAGTGAGGTGGTTATGGGTAGTGTAGTGTGTAGTGAGGTGGTTATGGGTAGTGTAGTGTGTAGTGAGGTGGTTGTGGGTAGTGTAGTGAGGTGGTTGTGGGTAGTGTAGTGAGGTGGTTATGGGTAGTGTAGTGTGTAGTGAGGTGGTTATGGGTAGTGTAGTGTGTAGTGAGGTGGTTATGGGTAGTGTAGTGTGTAGTGAGGTGGTTATGGGTAGTGTAGTGTGTAGTGAGGTGGTTGTGGGTAGTGTAGTGTGTAGTGAGGTGGTTATGGGTAGTGTAGTGTGTAGTGAGGTGGTTGTGGGTAGTGTAGTGTGTAGTGAGGTGGTTATGGGTAGTGTAGTGTGTAGTGAGGTGGTTATGGGTAGTGTAGTGAGTAGTGAGGTGGTTATGGGTAGTGTAGTGTGTAGTGAGGTGGTTATGGGTAGTGTAGTGTGTAGTGAGGTGGTTGTGGGTAGTGTAGTGTGTAGTGAGGTGGTTGTGGGTAGTGTAGTGTGTAGTGAGGTGGTTATGGGTAGTGTAGTGTGTAGTGAGGTGGTTATGGGTAGTGTAGTGTGTAGTGAGGTGGTTGTGGGTAGTGTAGTGTGTAGTGAGGTGGTTATGGGTAGTGTAGTGTGTAGTGAGGTGGTTATGGGTAGTGTAGTGAGGTGGTTATGGGTAGTGTAGTGTGTAGTGAGGTGGTTGTGGGTAGTGTAGTGTGTAGTGAGGTGGTTATAGGTAGTGTAGTGTGTAGTGAGGTGGTTATGGGTAGTGTAGTGTGTAGTGAGGTGGTTATGGGTAGTGTAGTGTGTAGTGAGGTGGTTGTGGGTAGTGTAGTGTGTAGTGAGGTGGTTATGGGTAGTGTAGTGTAGTGAGGTGGTTATGGGTAGTGTAGTGTGTAGTGAGGTGGTTATGGGTAGTGTAGTGTGTAGTGAGGTGGTTGTGGGTAGTGTAGTGTGTAGTGAGGTGGTTATGGGTAGTGTAGTGTGTAGTGAGGTGGTTGTGGGTAGTGTAGTGAGGTGGTTATGGGTAGTGTAGTGTGTAGTGAGGTGGTTATGGGTAGTGTAGTGTGTAGTGAGGTTGTTGTGGGTAGTGTAGTGTGTAGTGAGGTGGTTATGGGTAGTGTAGTGTGTAGTGAGGTGATTGTGGGTAGTGTAGTGTGCAGTGAGGTGGTTGTGGGTAGTGTAGTGTGTAGTGAGGTGGTTATGGGTAGTGTAGTGTGTAGTGAGGTGGTTATGGGTAGTGTAGTGTGCAGTGAGGTGGTTGTGGGTAGTGTAGTGTGTAGTGAGGTGGTTATGGGTAGTGTAGTGTGTAGTGAGGTGGTTATGGGTAGTGTAGTGTGTAGTGAGGTGGTTATGGGTAGTGTAGTGAGGTGGTTGTGGGTAGTGTAGTGTGTAGTGAGGTGGTTGTGGGTAGTGTAGTGTGTAGTGAGGTGGTTGTGGGTAGTGTAGTGTGTAGTGAGGTGGTTATAGGTAGTGTAGTGTGTAGTGAGGTGGTTATGGGTAGTGTAGTGTGTAGTGAGGTGGTTGTGGGTAGTGTAGTGAGTAGTGAGGTGGTTGTGGGTAGTGTAGTGTGTAGTGAGGTGGTTATGGGTAGTGTAGTGTGTAGTGAGGTGGTTATGGGTAGTGTAGTGTGTAGTGAGGTGGTTGTGGGTAGTGTAGTGTGTAGTGAGGTGGTTGTGGGTAGTGTAGTGTGTAGTGAGGTGGTTATGGGTAGTGTAGTGTGTAGTGAGGTGGTTATGGGTAGTGTAGTGTGTAGTGAGGTGGTTATGGGTAGTGTAGTGTGTAGTGAGGTGGTTGTGGGTAGTGTAGTGAGGTGGTTGTGGGTAGTGTAGTGAGGTGGTTATGGGTAGTGTAGTGTGTAGTGAGGTGGTTATGGGTAGTGTAGTGTGTAGTGAGGTGGTTATGGGTAGTGTAGTGTGTAGTGAGGTGGTTATGGGTAGTGTAGTGTGTAGTGAGGTGGTTGTGGGTAGTGTAGTGTGTAGTGAGGTGGTTATGGGTAGTGTAGTGTGTAGTGAGGTGGTTGTGAGTAGTGTAGTGTGTAGTGAGGTGGTTATGGGTAGTGTAGTGTGTAGTGAGGTGGTTATGGGTAGTGTAGTGAGTAGTGAGGTGGTTATGGGTAGTGTAGTGTGTAGTGAGGTGGTTATGGGTAGTGTAGTGTGTAGTGAGGTGGTTGTGGGTAGTGTAGTGTGTAGTGAGGTGGTTGTGGGTAGTGTAGTGTGTAGTGA
>NC_137688.1:66617156-66632156 GCF_963989245.1 Nansenia antarctica | reverse complement strand
TCCCACTTTTATACAGGCCACGCCCACTTTGATACAAGCCACTCCCTCCTTTAACTAATGAATGCATGAATTAAACTGTCTGGCCATGCCCCTTAACTGTCTAAGCCACTCCCACTTGGACACAAGCTCCTCCCACTTTGATACAAGCCACTCCCACTTTGATACAAGCCACTTCCCCCTTTTAATTAATTAATGAATGTATTAAACTGTCTGGCCACGCCCCTTAACTGTGTAGGTAAGGGCTTTGTTGTGGAGCGTGTCAGGGTGACTTTCTTTTAGGTGGTTATAATAACATTTAAACGCTCTTTTATATCGGCCTAAATCTGCTCTGCATGCTTCCTTGTTGGTGATTTCTGTTGGATATGGAGAATGGATTTGCAGAGAGTCTAGTTGGTCTCAGTTTGGTATTTGTCCCATTTTGTAAAATCGATTTAACTGAAGCTACACACACACACACACACACACACACACACACACACACACACACACAATACACACACAATACACACACACACAATACACACACACAATACACACACACACACACACACAATACACACACACACACAATACACACACACACACACACACTACCGTTCATCAATCAAAAACTCCTCTACCGGCGTCACGAAAACATCCGTCAATGACGAAACACCAGGAGTGTTAAAATATGAATCCTACCAAAAACGTCCAAGAAAAGAAAAGTTGATGCATAGGGACGTCAATTAAACACTAGAACACAGCCGTGCCTTTTTTACCTACTAAAAACCACCTCTTTACAATGCTTACCTACTTACACACAACGACCACTAGTTGGCGCGTCTTGTAAATCAGCCTGCTTCCTACACAGAAATACTGCAAAATATCTTCATAGTAGCTTATCCTGATGTGATGTTGAACATGTGAGGATACTGGGTGGTAGAACGCACATATCTAGGACAAGTCATGAAAGGAGGGTCCTGAAATTTGATCGAGTGCAAAGATATAAAACAAATGTTTTAGTCACGGGGTCAACATGACCCCTCAGGCTGATGAGGTGTTTTAATGAGAGATGGGAGAGTGAGTCCATGTTTGTTACTGGAGACAAGCCAGTCAGTCTCTGTTACGAGCGTCAGGGTTCACCACGGCACATCAACACCAAACACAGAGACAATATAGGCTAACCTTAGCTAACCGTTAGCTAACCTTAGATAACCTTAGTTAACCTTAGATAACCTTAGCTAACCGTTAGCTAACCTTAGATAACCTTAGTTAACCTTAGATAACCTTAGCTAACCTTAGATAACCTTAGCTAACCTTAGCTAACCTTAGATAACCTTAGTTAACCTTAGATAGCCTTAGTTAACCTTAGATAACCTTAGCTAACCTTAGATAACCTTAGCTAACCGTTAGCTAACCTTAGATAACCTTAGCTAACCGTTAGCCAGTGGTGTGCCGTCAGGGCCAGCAAGGCCTTCTCTGCTGGCCTAAACATCATCAGAATATACATTTTATTTAATATATTTTTTCCACAAATATGTATTAATGATTCCCCATAGTCTATTCTCTTCATTTCATAGCTTTCCTCTTGGTTGCGCTGCTTCCAGTCTCCAATTGAGATTTGGAGGGCTGGCCTTTATGTTAGAGCTTTTATCCAATCAAAATGTGTTGCTAGGGGGCTCCCAAATCTGCCCGCCTTCACAACAGACGGTGCCGCGAATTCGACCTGTAACTTAACGTTGGAACGAGAAAACCTGTGGCGTTCCTAGTAAACCTACGTAGATGCGAGCAAAATCAACAACGGCGCCTGCTGGAAGGCTCAATCTGATGTCAGCACCCAGCACGTCTTTTGATTGGATACGCACTATTGAGATGCGTAGCAATGTAATTTGCGTATCTTTATACCGTCTGCAATCAGCTACAATGGCGGAAGGGGGAGAAGAGGCAGATGTGGTGGCAGATCTTAAAACAACGCCATTTTCTAGAAGAACTTTCCAGGAAAAGATAGACATTATCAGAGAACGGCCAACCCCGACTCTTGCGAGCCTTTCTCAGCGGGGAAAAGGGTTTGTCCGGCACTTTCAGATCGCTAACTACGAGCGGTACCCCTGGCTCACAGGCTCCGAAAGGCACTGCAAATTGTACTGCTGGCAATGCCTGCTATTTGCAACAGATCGATCGGGTGTTTGGAGCCACACTGGTTTTGCAAACTTGAGTTGTCTAACCAAGGGAGCAACGAGACACCAAAGCACGGCTGGGCACTTACAAGCAACGGTGCTTTTGAACACCTTTGGGGACACTCGAGTGGATTTACAGCTCAACAGACTGTACAACAGAGTAATTGAAGTATTCCTGAGGAAAGAAAGGAGGATGGATTTTGTTTTCAAATGAAGTTGTTTTGGTGAGTACAAAGCATTTTATTTTTTATTTTATTTGTATATATTTTTGTCATTTTATTTCGTTATTTCATTTTATTTTCGTTTCAATATTAACGAATTAATATATAGGTAATTAAAATTCATTTTATTTTCGTTTCAATATTAACGAATTAATATATAGGTAATTAAAATGACAAATATAGGCTTATAAAATAAATGTTTGATGCGTCTGTTGCAGGTTGCAAGAGATGTGGAGATTACGTGGGTGGCGCACGTGAATCAGCTGTGCAGTAAAAGTACTCAAGGAGACTTGTTGAATTGTTTTGTCACGTTTCTTGACGATAAAAGTGCCTTTTATTTAAAAGTTTTGACAGTATCCAAGCGAAGCGATCTTAAAGATCACACTCTTCATTGTAAATGCGGATTTATTGATTAAAAATGCTTCGGAAATATTAATATAACTCTGTTGTACTTGTCTGATTATGTTAAGGTGATGCAACGCCCGGTTATACTGTGTTTCTGTCTAGTTTCTAGAGCCATGGCGTCATAATGATGGTATTAAGAGGTAGAATAATTCAGGTAGGACTGTGTCGGACATCACTGAAGGCCTAGGTGTGAAATGCACCGCCCGCCACTGCCGTTAGCTAACCTTAGATAACCTTAGTTAACCTTAGATAACATTAGATAACCTTAGCTAACCTTAGATAACCTTAGATAACCTTAGATAACCTTAGCTAACCTTAGCTAACCGTAGCTAACCTTAGATAACCGTAGCTAACCTTAGCTAACCTTAGATAACCTTAGATAACCTTAGTTAACCTTAGTTAACCTTAGATAACCTTAGATAACCTTAGATAACCTTAGATAACATTAGATAACCTTAGATAACCTTAGCTAACCATAGATAACCTTAGATAACCTTAGATAACCTTAGCTAACCTTAGATAACCTTAGATAACCTTAGCTAACCTTAGTTAACCTTAGTTAACCTTAGTTAACCTTAGATAACCTTAGATAACCTTAGCTAACCTTAGCTAACCTTAGTTAACCTTAGTTAACCTTAGATAACCTTAGATAACCTTAGTTAACCTTAGCTAACCTTAGTTAACCTTAGATAACCTTAGATAACCTTAGATAACCTTAGATAACCTTAGCTAACCTTAGATAACCTTAGCTAACCTTAGTTAACCTTAGATAACCTTAGCTTAACCTTAGACCTTTAACACTTAATCAGTCGTCAGGTGTTAAACAGCACCAGTGAGTACAAAAAAAAATCTACCTTTGCACTCGATCAAATTTCAGGACCCTCCTTTCATGACTTTTCCTAGATATGTGCGTTCTACCACCCAGCATCTTTACATTTTCAAAATCGAGTTAGTATAAAGCGATTTTGCAGTATTTCTGTGTGTGTCTGTGTATTTGCCTTGGGATTCGGCTGCCATCTTTTTCTCCAAGGCTGCAATTCTCTTTTATATCAGCAGAGGTAGCAAGGGGACACACACTGTGCTCAACCTTCAGGCTTCAGTGCTGAATTAGATACAGTGGATAAGACTGATATTTGTAACATAATGTGTTTATATATAGGCTATATATAGCAATAGTGATACATAAGATATGTATATGTACAGACAGTTATGAAAATGATAAACTGTACAGTATGTCTCCCAATCCCTTCAGATTTGTTGGAGCTGAGGGTTTTTTTTCACAGCGGGTTTACCCAAGTTCCATGCAATAGTGATAAGATATTATGATATGTGTAGCCTATGTACAGTTATGAATGATACACTGCACAGTATGTACCTATCAAGCTGTGTGGTATTACATAGGTACCACAGCAAAGTAGTTCATCAACAAATATTATATAACAAACGGATATTTATAATATTGTATATAATGTCTTTTTTGTATATCACTGTAGACCACGTTGTAGTAGTAGCCAATTGCAGAGTGTATTCATTATTTTGTTTGTTTGAATCCTCACTGTGTTCATGTTGTGCAGTGAACAAACAATTGTTGGGAGAATAAACTGTCTCTTGCCGTGAAATGTGTACATCAAATTAAATGATGTCGGCGATGATTATGCCTGTAATCATATAACGAACTGATATTTCTGAGTGGGGCAGTCCCCGATATAGTGAAGACAGACAGGAAAGTAAGGAGAAGAAGGGAGAGAGTATTGACAATTGATAATAAGATATTGATAATGTAGGAATAAGTGTGTTCATATGCAAACATATTCAATGGCATGTAATTAGTAGGCAATTGTTTATCACAGATGAATCCTGACAATTGATGGTTGATGCATGGGGGAGGGTCATCTTATTATCAATGATCTCTTTCTGATCGTTTCCGATCACCACACAAAGGATGCCTCCAACAAGCCCTTCAAACCATCCCCCACCAGAATCAACGATATAACGAACGGATATTTCTGAGTGGGGCAGTCCCAGACATAGTGAAGACAGACAGGAAAGTAAGGAGAAGAAGGGAGAGAGTATATTGACAATTGATAATAAGATATTGATCATGTATTTCGCTGTCGACCAAAATCGTTTGAAATTACGTGCTTGTGCATTGAATGACACTATGTACAGCGCTGTCAATTTTCAAATAATGCAATAGGCTATATATATGAATGTTCAGTTGTGATATGAAGTAGCCAACAATTATCATGTCGACCATGATAATAATAGGCTACAACAAGGTTGTACATAGATATACGCAGATTCATATTTGGATAGTTGATTTTGGCACCATTAGCCAATTGCAGAGAGTATACATTATTTTGTTTGTTTATGTAACGATGGTCAAACAGGCAACCTTCTTTCAATCAATTCTTTTTATTGACCTGCAGAGAAGACATATAAAACACAATTCTTCTCTGGTCTGCAACTCTTGTGAATCCATTAAGATGGCAGCCATGTTCTGGTACCACCGTAAGTACGGCAACAACAGAAGGACAAAAGAACGCGCAGACCTGCAGTACACCCAAACTCCAAAAGGGGCTCCAACAACAACCAGGGCTGCTCAAGCACGGCGAAACTCATCTACATTCACCACAACTAAACATACATTCCCAACTCTGTTACACCCACCTCCCCTGAATTTCGCCAACCTTGAGCAGCAACTATACATTTAAATACTACTTTTTACTTTTTACACTATTACATAGGGCCGCCAAAGGACAGGACAGCCAACTTGAAAAGTATCCTATAAGGATGAAGTGGAAAGAGAGGTAAACTATCTCTCCAACCAACTACTGGCGGTAGGATGCGTTCTACACCCCACAAGACCCTTTTTTCACTGTGTATTACTAGCCTTCAAGAGGCCACAACCTCTTATGAAACAATCAGAATAACGAACAAACCTATATGTCATAGGATGTCAGTGTGCACAGTGTATACATGCACTGAACTGAGCTTCGGCTTATCTAACTGTGGAAAGCCTGGAACACTGACCTACAAACAGCTCGAATGTTTGACTTAGTGTCTTGGATAATGTCTTGTCCTGACATAGTATAAATCAATCTGTCAACTGGTTTGATAAGGCGACCAAACTTGGACTTGACCTGTGTGACTGTACTAGGATGTTCACACTGTGTGACAGAAGCTAGAGTGTCAGTACGCTGTGTGTCACTAGCATCATCTGTCTGATTTGTGTTACCAGAAACATCAGTACAATCATCAGCGCTAACCACAAATCTAGAATCAGAGTTAATGGACTGATCTACCATTTGCTCCTCAGCCATCTGCTCGGGGACCCTCTGAGGGGCAAACGAGACTGAAGACACTACAGTGTTAGTAGCCTCTGTCCGTGAGTGGTCAGGGAATGGTAACTGGGTGACCCACTCCAGGGTTCTTCCCTTGGGATCCTTGGGCTCTGGAACAGTCAAGGGAACATCCCTCTCCCGAACAGCTCTTCCCCCATACTCCATGTCTTCAACCTCCCCTCCCTCACTCCCAGGACAGGAATCCACTCTCTCCGACTCGAACGCGGTTCCTCTACTCACTTCCCCAGGCAAGGAATCCTGTTCCACTTCCGACACGGACATGTCACTTGGCTCATTTGATGTATGAACAGCAGACAGGGATGAAAGTGGGTCAGAGATCACACTCGTATCATACACAGGCAGAAAGTTCACCAACAACAATAGATTACGGTGGACTACCTTCTCTCGTCCAGTGACAGTGTCTTGTATCCTATATGTGTGAGTCTCAGAGTTCCTATCCACCACAGTGTATACAGTAGACTCCCAACGGTCAGCCACCTTTCTCTTTCCTCTCTCTCTCTTGTTCGCCAACAGCACACGGTCTCCGACGTCAATGGTGGGCCCTTTCACTCGTCTGTTGTAGAGCTCTGTGTGACGGTGCTGTTCTTTTATGACATGTTCCTGGGCTATGACCATAGCTTCTCTCAGATCCTTCGTGAGAGACATCACATACTTGTCGTAGCTGACCACAGCTGGATCATTCAGGACTGTCCGGAAGAGTATATCGACAGGGAGACGAGGAGTACGCCCGAACATCAGATAGAAAGGTGCATAGCCAGTTGACTCATGCGCTGTGCTATTGTACATGAACGTCAGAGTTTGCAAACGCCTCGGCCAGTTGATTTTTGCCTCTGGTTCAAGCGCTCGGATCATGTTACAGAGAGTTCTATTGAAACGTTCCACACTACCGTTACCCATCGGGTGATACGGGGTTGTGTGCGACTTTCTGACACCGGAGACTCTGAGCAGCTCACTCACTAGTTGACTCTCGAAGCTAGCTCCCTGGTCGCTATGGATACGTTCTGGGAACCCAAAGACGCAGAAGAACTTGTCCCATAGAACTCTCGCCACCTGTTTGGCTGACTGATCTTTGCAGGGGAATGCCTGGGCCATTCTTGTAAAATGGTCAGTAACAACTAACACATCAACTGACTTGTTCCTTGAGTCCTCCGCTGACCAGAAATCAATGCAAACCAGCTGAAGTGGCCTGGTTGATGTGATACTCTGCAAAGGCGCCCTCGCAGCAGGTTCAACAGTCTTACTGACAATACACCGCTGGCAGTTACGGACGTAGTCTCTTACGTCTCTGTCGAGGTTGAGCCAGAAGAACCTCTGTCTGGCCAAGCCAAGACTCCTGAACTGACCTTGATGGCCGGCATGGTCATGAACACCTCTCAGAACTTCAACTTTCTTAGACTCAGGAACCACATACTGGCGGCGTTTTGACTTCACGACTTGATCCCTCGAGACTCTGTAGAGTATCCCATTGCTCACAACAAGTTTCTCCCAGTGCTTCAGGTACCTCATGACTGTGACTGATTCCTTATCTCTCTCTCTCCTGGAGGGTCTCCGATGTCTCTCCACATAGTACAAGACTCGAGAGAGAGTCCTGTCTCTGAGCTGTTCATCCCGGAGTTCCTTCTCACTGTAAGCAGGAAGTGAGTCCTGACCACCTGGGACTAACTGAGGCAAATGGTGCAAGACTGCTACAGCGCGCGTTCTTGCTCCGACCTCCCACAGATCGTCATATGACTGTAGAACAACAGACACTTCATCCATCTCCATAGACTGAGCGTGGACATGCAGAGGTAATGGGACACTTTGAGCGTAACTCTCTGCCTGGCGTGGAGTGTCACCACTATCATTGGACGACCGGAAGGCGTCCTGTACAGAAGCACTCGACACATCCTGGACTTCGGAGAGGAGATTCTTGTAGGGCTCTTCAAGTAATCTGTGACTGACTCTCTGCTTGACGAAAGGCACACGACTCAAGGCATCAGCGACAACATTCTGTGGGCCTGGCACGTACTTGATGTCGAAGTTATAGCTCGCTAACTTAGCCACCCATCGTTGCTCGCAGCAGTCCAGCTTGGGCTTCGTCATGATATGAGTCAATGGATTATTGTCCGTCCAAACAGTGAAATCATGCCCCTTCAACCAATGGCTGAACTTGTCACAGACACTCCATTCCAAGGCTAGGAATTCCAACCGATGGGCTGGGTAGTTTCTCTGAGACTGAGAGAGGGACTTGCTGGCGAATGCGATTGGCCTCGCTCGGTCTTCACCCTCTTGGATCTGCGACAGGACAGCACCGATGCCATCAAGGGACGCGTCCGTTGACAGCATGAAGGGACGGCTGAAGTCAGGGTGAGCCAGGACAGCCGTCTCAACCAGCGCCGTTTTCAGCTTCTGGAAAGCCTGCTCCGTTTCGGGGGTCCAGTCAGTAACATTCAACTTCCTGCTTTGTGACCTTTGTTTGGACTGTTTCACCTTCCCTTTTCTCTTCTGGCCCGTCAACAGAGAGAAGAGAGGCTTTGCAATAGCGGAGAAGCTAGGCACAAAGTGCTGGTAATAATTGATCATCCCCAAGAAAGATCTGATTCGTTTCTGTGAGGGGGTTACACCGTCCGCTTCCATCAGGTCAGCACTTGTCATCTTTGCGATGCTCTCAACTTTGCTGGGATCAGTCAACACACCGTTGTCATTAATTATGTGGCCGAGGAATTGGACGGATTTCCGGAGAAAAAAACACTTCTTGGGGGCCAATTTCAGGTTATGACCACGCAGTCTACTGAACACCATCTCCAAGCGTTCCAGAGCTGTCCTCTCATCAGGGGCATACACCAATAAATCATCCAGATAAACCAGTAAGCTCAGATAGTTCTGGTCTCCGAAAATGCTAGTCATCATACGCATGAAGCTCCCAGGACTATTACAGAGGCCCTGCGGGAGGCGATTATACTCATACAAGCCCATAGGTGTTGTAAAGGCAGAGTACTTTCTGTCATCCTCGTGTAGTGGCATGTTATAAAACCCTGAGGTTAGATCCATAGTACTAAACAAGGAGTTACCTCCAAGTGCAGCTAAGCAGTCGGCCTGGTGAGGGAGAGGGTGAGCATCCTTCAGGGTCCTCTTGTTCAGCCAGCGAAAGTCTGTACAGATACGGAGATCTCCGTTCTTTTTCCATACAAGAACCAACGGAGATGCATATTCACTGGTTGACTTCCTGATTATATCTTTCTCCTCCATCTCACTCAGTACTTGGCGCAACTTCTGATACTGACTGGGGGGCACTCGTCTGAATGGGAGCCGGAATGGCCTGTGATCTGAGAGGTGAATGCGATGTATGAAGCCCTTTGCCTCTCCACAATCCAGGTGATGGCGTGAGAAGATGTCCTTGTAGCGCACAACCAGGTCAACCATCTTGCTTCTACACTGTTCAGACACGTCACAGGAGTGTATGTCGAGCCCACTCAATCCCATGTACTTCAGTTCCTCATCAACAGTGCGGGCCGCATTTTCACTGGACGGGGTTACTTGACAGCAACTGAGTAGTGGGACCTCAGCAGGTCCGGTCTCATCCATGTCCTCGAGCGCCATGCAGGAGAAGACGTCGGCCAATTTAGCATTGCATCTTACCAAGACGGGCCTGTCGGACGAGTTGATCAGCTTCAATGGAACCCATCCGTCTCCCCACAAAGGAGTAACAACTCTGGCCACCAGAACCCCTCTTGGAGCTGAGCGACACGATGTGGGCTCTGTCATCACAGCGCTACCAGGAGACACAATAGTGGACTTGGGTAGCTTGCCCCACATCAGGTACTCCCGACCAGGCTCAAGACACACGGCTGAGTTGCACCTGACTGTGCCTATCTTGTCAGGTATGACGTCACCTCGCCAACGGTTCAGACCAGCGAGCATCGAGAGAAACTGTTCAGATTCTGGATCGCCAGCAGGACAGGGCGTAGACACAGCCTTCCAGTAGCCATCACATTGCTTATACTGCCGGAGGATATATTTAATAACATTGGTGCCTAGTATCAACTCATCATGCTGGCCTTCAACTACCAGAGTGGGAACCATAATCCTACAGCCATACACCTCCATTTCCACGTTGAAAGCTGACTCAGGCTTGACACGGCGACCACCACAGCCAACAAGCACCACATTTGAACTGAACTGGTTATGCTCTGTAGCAACTCCAACCTCTCTAAGCTTTCCCTCTGCCGTCTTACTCATTGTACAAGCCATAGACCCACTGTCTAGCATAGCATTTAGAGTCACTGTATTACCAACTGTCACAGGTGTGTAGAAAAGGCTGTCACTACCACTAATTGTATGCGTATTCTGATAAACAATATCTTCAGAGTTATCACTTGAGATTTTGAGAGCTATATACACTGTCTCAGCACTAGATTCGTCCTCACAATGGGAGTTTACTTGGCGACCTATACTTTCTCCCTCTGAATACAGGCCACCTAGTTTCCCTGAGGCTGAGGTGCTCGGGACGACCTGGTGGGACACTCAACTTTTGTGTGACCTGGGGCTAAACAGACAAAGCACAGCCTCTCTGACATGCAGTGTGAGATGGTAGTGTGTCTACTGTCATCACAGACTCGGCAGGCCTTCTCACGGGCGCCACCCTGGTATCTTCCGCCACGAGGAGCACTATCACGCTGCTGCACTTTCCCCATCATCTGCTCCAGCCTCTCCATAATGCGAGCAAGAATCCTGTCTTCAGATTGCTGAGTGTTCTGGGCCACAGCAGTCGCGGAGGAGTGGCACGGAAGCTGGCCTAAAGCATGGTCCTGGGAAGGAATGAGGGTAGAAGGCGGACACTGTGTGTGGTACACTGGACTATGGGCAGGAGCAGGGGGGTACTGGGTGGAACACTGCTCAGACACAGACTGAATCGAAGGCTCTGGATGAGACTGCACAGTGTGGAGGGCGGTGGCATGGCTCTTCAATGGCACAGAACTACCGGTCCTGCCAGAGGCTCTCAGCTCTCTCTGATAATTATCAATCTTCAACTGTATGTCTCGTGAGCTCCACTCCTCAATAGCCTTGCAATCCAGAATACGGGATAGTCCAGAGTCCGGGCAATGCCTGACAAACATCCGTGTTACCTCTTCACCCATGTTCTCCATCCTCCTACCTTGTCTGCGAAGGCCCTCACCAGCTACATCAACTGCTTTGTTGATCCTCAACCAGTAGTCTACAGGGTTCTCATTGGGTCTGGGTAGAGTGGCATAGAAATCTGACAACGGGAGGCATGATGACACATCACTGAAGTACTTGAGAAGGATATCATAGATGAGATCAGGGTTCTGCTTCACATCAAGTGTCTGATCACTACGCAAACCAACCCTCACGACATCCTTTGCCTTACCCATCAGCCTTGCCAGTATCTCCTCAGCCTGTTCATGCATTGGACATTTCTGCTTTCTCAGATAAGCTTTAGACATGTCAATCCAGTCCTGGACTGAACACTTATCAGAACTATCACCTCGGAACATTGGTGGTTCCCTGTCTGATTTTACATTCACAGTAACGCGCGGAACCTCCTGTCTAACAACATTAGAATCAGTTACAGGATCTGGAGGCAATGTGCAGTTGAGGTGTGCACTGCTCATACTACTTGAGTGAACTACACCAGCTGAAATTAACTTGGTTACAATGGACTCGCCAATCTGAGCACCTAGCTGACCCATCATGTCTGAAAGGTGATGAAGAGCTTCAGTGTCATTAACACTGGGTGTGGATGTGGGAGGAGCCTCCCCTGTAAACTGTCCGACAGCAGCACAACCTGGGTCCTGACCTGACCCTGTGCCTCTACCACTGTCAGTAAACAACTGGGAACACCCCACCTCCCTACTATTCAACCCACCGATGACAGCACTGTCTGCTCTGCTCTGACATGCCCCCCATGCACCCCTCCCCATAGGCAACACTGGACTGGCAAAAATCTCATCATTAAAACCTGGCCTCTGAGCCATAGTGGTACAGACTTGCGTTGTGTAATATTACTGAATGAAAAAAATAAATAATAATAATAATGTTTAAAAAATATATAAAGTTACAGCAGGACATAAAAACCAAAACAATCAAAGCACTTTTTAAACTGATGTAATCACAGACCTCAGACTGAATGACCATTTACTCTAATACTCTGACCACACTTGATCTATCACACTAAGACCTGGCATCCACGCAGCATCCACGGAGATCGGCGTTCAGCTGATCTTGAGATCGACGTGTCACGGCACCAGTGTAACGATGGTCAAACAGGCAACCTTCTTTCAATCAATTCTTTTTATTGACCTGCAGAGAAGACATATAAAACACAATTCTTCTCTGGTCTGCAACTCTTGTGAATCCATTAAGATGGCAGCCATGTTCTGGTACCACCGTAAGTACGGCAACAACAGAAGGACAAAAGAACGCGCAGACCTGCAGTACACCCAAACTCCAAAAGGGGCTCCAACAACAACCAGGGCTGCTCAAGCACGGCGAAACTCATCTACATTCACCACAACTAAACATACATTCCCAACTCTGTTACACCTACTGCACATTATAAATGAAATGATGTGTATTAATTATTTTGTTTGTTTGAATCCTCACTGTGTTCATGTTATAATGTTTAGTGAACGAACAATTGTTGGGTGTTTGCCACAAATCGGAATTCTCTTGCCGTGAAATGTGTACTCAATAAGACATGCGCTCTGCGCTGCGGGCTACATTTGATTATGTAATCATCAACGATTGATTAGTAGGCCATTGTTTATCAAAGATGAATCCTGACAATTGAATGCCATTTGAGATCGAGACTCGGTAGCCTAATAGTGATAATGAGTTCAATCTGTAAACAGTTATCATCTCAATAGGACGGCCAATGTAATGCGTTGTTTTTTTGATTTTGCATTCCTTGTTTCGTGGTAAACTAATCTCTTTCTGATCGTCCCGTTCACAAAAACCTAAGGTGCATAAGTCACGTAATATGGTGAAATAAATGTTCGTTCAGACAATACAACATATATTGAGACAATATCTGTCCCTCTCTCTCTCTCTCTACAAAATCACTGTATGGGACAACTCGTTTCTAAGTTACAAACTTCTGAGTTACAATCACTTGATGTTGATGGGGGAGGGTTGATGGCTCTAGATCGTTTCCGATCAATGAACAAAGACATCGGGTTTCCCCCGCTCCACCACGTCCCAACGGTGTGTTTCTGTAACCATTTTCTCCTCCTTCAAGTCGCTCCTCTCAAGAGACCACTATTTATAAATAATAATCCACAGATAGGCAGTCACAGTGCTACATGAAAATATCTAGCCACACACCACATATCATAGCTCCGCCCTATATGTATTTATCATCATATTTCTCAATATAAAACGGAGGTACAATATATGGCAGATATATGTATGTATGGTATATTATGGCAGTTTCTGGCGCCTGTCCCGTTCTGTTGTTCAAAGAATATAATATAAAACGCATCACATGTTTGTCATTGTGTGAAAATACAGATACCTGGTCCACACAGCTTCAGATTCCAAGGAAATTACTTGGAACTATGTGTGAAAGGGACAACATTGCAATATATATTACAGTTATTTTTTAATAATGCTAATCAACTTTCATTCGTTAGTAATGAAAACTCCCGCAGTCTCGATCAATCTCCTAGATCAATCTCCTCTCCACTTACGTTACATACATGCATACGTTATTATATATATATATATATATATATATAACATGCATAACAACTAAGACATGCGCTCTGCGCTGCGGGCAGTGGGGGGAGGGTTGATGGTCCCCCGCGGTGTGTTTCTGTTGCGTGTTCACGCTTCTTGAGGGGGGAGGATGGGGGGAGGAGGGGGGGAGGAGGAGGGGGGAGGAGGGGGGAGGAGGGGGGGAGGAGGGGGGAGGATGGGGGGGAGGAGGGGGGAGGAGGGGGGAGGAGGGGGGGAGGAGGGGGGGAGGATGGGGGGGAGGAGGGGGGAGGATGGGGGAGGATGGGGGGAGGATGGGGGGAGGATGGGGGGAGAGAGAGAATCTTACTTTTCGTTGTCGTAGTAGAGCTTGCCGATCGCCCAGGCAACGATGATGGGGAACGGAATGCCTGGAAACACAATACACACACCATGCTGTTGTTGTTGTTGTTGTTGTTGTTGTTGTTGTTGTTGTTATAAACAGTGGACATAAACAGACGTCTGGAAATACATACACACACACACACACACACACACACACACACACACACATTCACATTTGTGGAGGGGGAGGCTGTTCCAGAGCCTAGGGACTGGTTAGAGAAGGCTCTGTCCCCTCTGGTTCTGAGCCTGGTCCTAGGGGCCTTAGAGAAGGCTCTGTCCCCTCTGGTTCTGAGTCTGGTCCTAGGGGCCTTAGAGAAGGCTCTGTCCCCTCTGGTTCTGAGCCTGGTCCTAGGGGCCTTAGAGAAGGCTCTGTCCCCTCTGGTTCTGAGTCTGGTCCCAGGGGCCTTAGAGAAGGCTCTGTCCCCTCTGGTTCTGAGCCTGGTCCTAGGGGCGGCCTTAGAGAAGTCTCTGTCCCCTCTGGTTCTGAGCCTGTTCCTAGGGGCCTTAGAGAAGGCTCTGTCCCCTCTGGTTCTGAGCCTGGTCCTAGGGACCTTAGAGAAGGCTCTGTCCCCTCTGGTTCTGAGCCTGGTCCTAGGGGCGGCCTTAGAGAAGGCTCTGTCCCCTCTGGTTCTGAGTCTGGTCCTAGGGGCCTTAGAGAAGGCTCTTTCCCCTCTGGTTCTGAGCCTGGTCCTAGGGGCCTTAGAGAAGGCTCTGTCCCCTCTGGTTCTGAGCCTGGTCCTAGGGGCGGCCTTAGAGAAGGCTCTGTCCCCTCTG
>NC_137688.1:66609656-66612156 GCF_963989245.1 Nansenia antarctica | reverse complement strand
TCAAGCTGCTTGGAAAGAGCATTTTTGAGTTGGGCCTCAAGCTGGGTAAGTATATTTTTCTCCTCCGCTTGAGCCAGGACAGTCTCTTTGTATGCCATTGATGCTGATCTCATGCTCCTTGCGAGGTGAGTGTCAGAGCGGTGGACAGCCAGGTCGACTACCTCAATGAGGTTGGGATGGGTTCCACCAACGGTTTTGCCCAGTGGGCCGTCCCAGAGGACGAGGTCTCCCACAATCTTGGTTGGCTGGGGAACAAGACGACCTTCACGGTGACTGATAAGGAGGTCTATCTCCTCAGGACGGACCAGTTCGTCAGTGGCAACGTCAGGGAAAAATTTCTGCAATTGCCTGGGCGAGACCGGCTGGTTCACCTCTGCGATGCTCTCCAGTCCGTAGCAGAGGATTTTATGCTCTGCCACCTTTCCTTTGGGGGTTTTCATCCTCAGTCGCAGAGGGTACCTTTTTGTCACAATCGTCTTCCTCATACCCCCGATACCATGAATAATCAGCTTGATATCCTCGCCGCATAGACCAAGACGACCGGCTGCTTCGTTGGTAATGTAGTTCGTGTCGGAGGCGAGGTCGATCAGAGTGCCGATGAGGCAGCCAGAATTTGTTGTCGCATTCAGCAGCATCATCACTACAGGGTGTTCCTTCTGTCCAACTCCATCTCCAGCATTGGTGCATACAGTCGACGAGACTTTGTTCGAAAATACTTTCTTGTATTTGTCTCTTTGTTCTGGAGTAAGCTCTGCCAGGAATTCCTCCTGCTTGTCGGTTAGGCCAAGCTCCTTCCCTCCAACCTTTGTACTGCTGTCCACCTCACTGCTGTAATCCTTCTTCGGGGTAGGTGGCTTAGGACAGAGAAGATAATTATGGTCTGAAATCCCTCCTCTCCGACAGTCTACTTTTGTGCAAAGGTATCTTGGAGTACACCCGTTGCCATCCTTAGCGTGAGCCTGCAAGCACTTGAAGCATGACCCAATCTTCTTCAGATGGGCTCTTTTGTCTGCAAGATCTTGACCCTTGAAGGCCCTGCATGCAAATAGTCTGTCGGCGTGAGCGTCGTCTCCACACACAGTGCAGCTTGGATGATCGTCCTCCTGGCCCGTTGTAGACCTTGTGGAAGCCTTCCTCAGGTAATCCTTGAAATGGTCACCTCTTGTGTCTGATGAGCTTTTCTCCACGACATCTTTCTCCATGGGGCTTGGCTCCAACTGGTCCAATTCCTCCAGAATTTCCTCCTGCCTCTTCAGGAATTCCAGGAGGCAGTCAAAGTGGTTTAGTGGAGAGAACATGTTTACAGGGTTGGTTTTGTGCACGATCCACTCTTTTTTAAGTGAACTTGGAAGCTTGCTCTCCAGAGACCGGCAGACCACACGGTTCTTTACGGCATCTTCTTCTCCATGTATCTGAAGGTTACACAGCGCTCTCTCCACAGCCTGAATCAGTTCAATAGTTCTTCTGGGATTGTTCCCTTTGATAGAAGGAAGTGCCTGGACCTCGTTGGTGATCAGCCAGACTATCTTCGCCTTGTTCCCATACTTGTTGTCCAGCAGCCTGAACACATCGTCAGCGGAACCGCAACTGGATAGTACGAGATCCCTTTTGACCCTTTCATTTAGGCTGCTTAGTAGATGGAACTTTTTTACACTTTCTGCTCCCTGTGGGTTACCTAATTGCTGCAAGTCCTCCCATTCGGTTTTCCACCGGTAGTAGTCTCTCATGTCACCGGAGAAAGTGGGTAGCCGTGCCCTTTCAAGGCTGATGTAAGGCTTGGAGTCAAAGGCTTTCCTGATGTTGGGTTCTGGCTTGGAGTCGACAGGCTCGTCAGGGAGAGAGTGGGGAGCTGGTTTTCTTGGAGCCTCCGTTGGGTCAGTCTTGCTGCCCTTTGCTGCACCATCTAATAGCTCCTCTTCCAGCTTGTCAGACAATGCCAGGACCCTCTTCCTTACTTTCTCGTAACACATTTCCAGATCCACCACCCTAGAGCCAGGAATCAACCCTTTCCATTCCACCAACATGTCTCCGAGGTCAGTGACCTCTCTGTCCAGTTTTTTATTTCTCACCCTACGGTTCTTGATTGGTTGCTGAGGGTCGGTCTCGTCTTCCTCAGCCTGAGTAATTGCAGACTCAGTGATTTCGGCCTGGGCATGAAACATGTTATTGGCGTAGCCATCCCAAAAGGCATCTTGGGTGGTTTGTTTCACTTCGAGGTATCTTTCCTCGCACTCAGCTGTCTGCTTATCGACTTCAACTGCAGACGATTTGATCGTCGCCTCGGTCGATTCCCTCAGAGCTTGGGCATACTCGAGCCCCGCCTCGATTACTTTAGAGAAGTCTGCCTTGAAGCACTTCCATTCAATTACAATTTCGTTAGGTTCCAAGAGTCCACTTTTAGTGAGAGCATTTCCCCTTTTAGTGAATAGCATTTGTGCTCTTGATCGCACACTCTTGAGTTTTTTCAAGTCCTCCATCTCAGTTCCTTTTCTGTTGACTG
>NC_137688.1:66599656-66607156 GCF_963989245.1 Nansenia antarctica | reverse complement strand
ACACGGACTTCGCATTCTCCGTGTGTGTGACTCTGTCGTTCACTGCCCGTTCAGCGGCGTTCAGACAGTGGCGGCGCTATGGGGTAGCACTGTGTGTGTCCGGGAGTGTAATGGGTGTATGTATATACACATATGTATGTATATGTTAATGTATGTTAATGTATGTTAATGAGCTTCATGTTAATGAGCTTCATGCTAATGAGCTTCATGCTAATGAGCTGTATGTTAATGAGCTGTATGTTAATTAGCTGTGTGTGTCTCTGTGTGTGTGTGTATACGTGTGTCTGTGCGTATATGTTAATGAGCTGTATGTTAATGAGCTGTATGTTAATGAGCTTCATGCTAATGAGCTTCATGCTAATGAGCTGTATGTTAATGAGCTGTATGTTAATGAGCTGTATGTTAATTAGCTGTGTGTGTATACGTGTGTCTGTTTTTGATTGATTGATTGAAAACTTTATTAGAAGGTTTGTAGAAGTAGGTACATGAAAGTACATATTACATACAAGGTCAACTAAAAGGATAAAAACCCAAGAAAGCCACTGGCTTATTTCAATTGGGGTCCTTGATTCTCAATTCATCGTTACATGTAAGACAGACAAAAGAAAAAAACTAGTACTATCTACAAGATAATACAGACAAATAACTATTACTATCTACAAGATAAACATACATCCATCATGGGAAGAACAGTATAACAAAACATACGGTATGTACAGCGGGTAGGACAGGTGGGGACATACACCACAGGTGGGGGCGGGGGACAAAACACGGGCGGGGGACAAAACACAAAGTATGTACAGTGGGTAGTTCGGGTCTTTTAATCTGATTTTTGATTTAGAGGGTCCAGTTACGGATTGCAGCCTCCTGTAAATGTTTTTTGAGAGTGGTTTTGAAGGTGGGCAGTGTTTTGCACTCCTTTAAGATTATAGGAAGGGCGTTCCACATTTTTACTGCATAGTTTGCAAACGAGTTTAACCCCTTGTTTGTGGTGCAACGCGGTTGAACGTGGTTCGTGGAGCTTCCTCTGGTGTTGTATGTGTGGACGTTGTTCACTTTTTGGAAGTATGTTGACAGGTACTTGGGTGTCTTTGTGGTGTAGTGTATCTTGAAGACCAGGCCCAGTGCAAGCTGCTGCACTCTGTCAACTACTCGTAGCCAATCAAGGCTCAAAAAATGAGCAGCGGTTAGATGTGTCCTAGGGTTGAGGCCTAGCAGAAGCCTAACCAGTTTATTTTGGGCTGTCTGGAGTCTTGTTTTATGGGCCTTTGTGGTTCTATAGTACCATGATGTTACGGCATAGTCGAAGTGACATTGAATGAGAGCTCCTGATAGGGTCCTCAGTGTGTTTTTACTGACAAGTGAGGATATCCTGTACAAGAATCTAGTTCTATGGTTCACTTTTTTGATTACTTTTGCTGCCATTTTATCTCCGGAAAGATTTGCCTCTAAGATGGAGCCCAGGTATGTAATATCCTCTTTTCTTGTGATATTAATGTTACCCACTTTTATTTTAAAATTTTCAGCCTTTCTGAGTTTAGATGGGGATCCGTATAGGATGGTTTCAGTTTTACCTAGGTGTATTGATAGTTTATTGTCAGCTAGCCAGATGCAGATTCTACTCAGTTCAGTGCATAGCGCTTTTTCCACCTGCAATATGTCCCTGTCAGAGACCAGCAGAGCCGAGTCATCCGCGAACAGGAACAAATTGCAATCACATGCTGATGACATGTCATTCACATATATTAGGAACAGTAAAGGTCCCAATATGCTTCCTTGTGGAACGCCGCAGGTCACTGGGAGGGGGGGGGGACAGTGTTCCGTTCACACTAACCACCTGTTCCCTCCCCTCTAAGTAGGATTGCATCCAGCTCACCGATGTTCTATCGAACCCAATTGCTTTCAGTTTATCTAACAATATGTGGTGATCTACTGTGTCGAAGGCCTTCTGGAGGTCCAGCATGACCATGCCGCAGTACTTGCCCGAGTCCACCTCATGGTTGATGTGGTCATTCAAATAGAGAAGGCATGTGTCAGTGGAATGGGATGTTCTGAATCCTGATTGAAATTCATACATCAGATTTTTTTCGGTAAGGTACCTAGCAACCTGTTCATAAACTATTTTTTCCATAAGTTTCGAGATGGAATTAAGAATAGAAACAGGTCGGTAGTTGCCTGGGTCTAATTTGCTTCCTTTTTTATACAGTGGGGTTACCCTTGCTATTTTAAAGTCAAGGGGGACGTGTCCCTGTTTGATGGAGAGGTTTATTATGTGGGTGATGATTGGGGTAATGGAGGCAGCTGAGTCTTTTAGAAATCTGGCTGGAATATTGTCATGGCCCGTGGCCTTTTCTGAGTGTAGAGCGCCCAGCTTTTTAAACACCTCATCGTTTGACACCATGGAGAGTTTAAAATCATCTTTGCGTACACCCAGTTTATTGTAGAACGCACGGATGTGCTCTACACCATAACGCCCTGAGTGGGGTGGTAGATTGTTAACTAATTTAGTGGCTATGGTTGTAAAGAAAGTGTTTAAGCACTTAGCCACATCCAGCTTGTCTGTAAGGAGAGAATCTCCAGATTTTATGCTGATGTTTGTAGACCTGGTTTTGAGTTTTTGACTGCAACCTAGTTGGCTATTAAGTAACTTCCAAAGGTCACGTGGTTTGTTTAAGTTTTCTTCGATTTTGTTATCGAGGTATTCTTTCTTAGCAGATTTGGTCATGGTAATTACCTGATTGCATAGTTTGTTGCATTGTTTTTTAATTTTCTCAAAGTGGGTTTTGTGATCTTCGTTTAAGTGTTTCACTAATTTTGATTTGCATTTTTGAACTTCAGAGCATTTTAGGTCTCTGACTTTCATAGCATTTAGAATGTCCGAATTCATCCATGGTTCCGATCGGGCTTTAACCCTGGTGGTTCTCATGGGGGCTATACTGTCAATAATATTTAGGAATTTGGTTTTGAAACCTAGCCATGCCTCTTCAACCTGTGTGCATTTTAGTTCATCTAACCAGTCTTGATTCTCCAGTTTATGGTTTAAGGCCTCACTAGAATAGGATTTAAGGGATCTAGTGGTTACAGTTTTATGACCGCCAGCCTTGGGTTTATGTTTTTTACGAGTGCAAAAGATCATGTAATGATCACTTAGCCCACATACAATAACCCCACTCTTGGAGATTTTGGACTCATCCGATGTTAGAATGAGATCTATGGTGGTTTGAGTAGAAATACACACCCTAGTGGGTTTGGTAATTTGTTGACGGAGACCGTGTAATTCAGAAAACCTAGTGAAGGATTTGAAAACGGATGCTTCATTTCTGAGCATGTCCGTGTTCAAATCCCCAATAAGAATCTTTTCCACACAGTCAACGTCATCTAAGCACCCCTCAAGAATATCATAGAAATCATTCTGATCGGGAGGTCTGTAGATAGTACCAACCAGCACCGGTTTTGCTTTGTTAAAGATAATTTCAACCCCAACAGATTCTAATTTGTCACGATTCAGGTCATCCCGGGTGTTAAAGATAATATCGTTGTGAATGTACATGCAGACACCACCCCCATACCTGTTCCTGTCGTTTCTGATGACTGTGTAGTTAACTATTTCAATCTCTGGGTCTTTGATGGATTCATCAAACTTGGTCTCAGAGAAGCTCAAAATGTGAACTTTGCTGTCATGGAACATTTCTCTGATTTGGTCCAGTTTAGGCACAAGACTGTTCACATTAAGGTGAACAATATGCAGGCCCTTACTGCTGTGTCCAAATAGAGAGTTCATGTCCTTGACTTGGAAATAGTCACAATTCAGGTCATCGACAAGTTGAGGATTGGGGGATGGGGGGGGTCGCCCATTGTTCAACGGTTTCATTAGAGAGTCTCCGGGTGGAGAAGGGGGGGGTCGTCGTCGGGTGGGGGAGGGAGGGGGGAGGGGGGGGGGGTCGTCACCGGGTGGGGGAGGCCTCTGTGTTCACTAGATAGCTGGTGGAAGTTAGGTGGGGGGGTAATGTTATTAGCATAGCTACCCATTGTTTTGTGTGTGTGTATGCTAATGAACTGTATGTTAATGAGCTGTATGTTAATTAGCTTCATGCTAATGAGATTCATGCTAATGAGCTGTATGTTAATGAGCTGTATGTTAATGAGCTTCATGTTAATGAGATGCTAAGTGGGCGGAGCTTGTGTCAAAGTGGGCGGAGCTTGTGTAAAAGTGGGCGGAGCTTGTGTCAAAGTGGGCGGAGCTTGTGTCAAAGTGGGCGGAGCTTGTGTCAAAGTGGGCGGAGCTTAAGTCAAAGTGGGCGGAGTTTAAGTCAAAGTGGGCGGAGCTTGTGTCAAAGTGGGCGGAGCTTAAGTCTAAGTGGGCGGAGCTTGTGTCAAAGTGGGCGGAGCTTAAGTCAAAGTGGGTGGAGCTTAAGTCAAAGTGGGCGGAGCTTAAGTCAAAGTGGGCGGAGCTTGTGTCAAAGTGGGCGAAGCTTAAGTCAAAGTGGGCGGAGCTTAAGTCAAAGTGGGCGGAGCTTGTGTCTAAGTGGGCGGAGCTTGTGCCTAAGTGGGCGGAGCTTAAGTCAAAGTGGGTGGAGCTTAAGTCAAAGTGGGCGGAGCTTAAGTCAAAGTGGGCGGAGCTTGTGTCTAAGTGGGCGGAGCTTAAGTCAAAGTGGGCGGAGCTTGTGTCTAAGTGGGCGGAGCTTGTGTCTAAGTGGGCGGAGCTTGTGTCTAAGTGGGCGGAGCTTAATTCGAAGTGGGCGGAGCTTGTGTCTAAGTGGGCGGAGCTTAAGTCTAAGTGGGCGGAGCTTAAGTCAAAGTGGGCTGAGCTTAAGTCAAAGTGGGCGGAGCTTAAGTCAAAGTGGGCGGAGCTTGTGTCAAAGTGGGCGGAGCTTAAGTCAAAGTGGGCGGAGCTTGTGTCAAAGTGGGCGGAGCTTAAGTCAAAGTGGGCGGAGCTTGTGTCAAAGTGGGCGGAGCTTAAGCTAAAGTGGGCGGAGCTTGTGCCAAAGTGGGCGGAGCTTGTGTTAAAGTGGGCGGAGCTTAAGTCAAAGTGGGCGGAGCTTGTGTCTAAGTGGGCGGAGCTTGTGTCTAAGTGGGCGGAGCTTAATTCGAAGTGGGCGGAGCTTGTGTCTAAGTGGGCGGAGCTTAAGTCAAAGTGGGCGGAGCTTAAGTCGAAGTGGGCGGAGCTTGTGTCTAAGTGGGAGTGGCTTAGACAGTTAGTGGGCGGAGCTTGTGTCAGAGTGGGCGGAGCTTGTGTCTGAGTGGGCGGAGCTTGTGTCAAACTCGGCGGAGCTTAAATCAAAGTGGGCGGAGCTTAAGTCAAAGTGGGCGGAGCTTGTTTCAAAGTGGGCGGAGCTTAAGTCAAAGTGGGCGGAGCTTAAGTCAAAGTGGGCGGAGCTTACGTCAAAGTGGGCGGCGCTTAAATCAAAGTGGGCAGAGCTTGTTTCTAAGTGGGCGGAGCTTGTGTCTAAGTGGGAGTGGCTTAGACAGTTAGTGGGCGGAGCTTAAGTCAAAGTGGGCGGAGCTTGTGTCAAAGTGGGCGGAGCTTGTGTCAAAGTGGGCGGATCTTGTGTCTGAGTGGGCGGAGCTTTAGTCTAAGTGGGAGTGGCTTAGACAGTTAGTGGCCGGAGCTTGTGTCAAAGTGGGTGGAGCTTGTGTCTGAGTGGGTGGAGCTTTAGTCTAAGTGGGAGTGGCTTAGACAGTTAGTGGGCGGAGCTTGTGTCAAAGTGGGAGTGGCTTAGACAGTTAGTGGGCGGAGCTTGTGTCAACAGTGGGCGGAGCTTGTGTCAAAGTGGGCGGAGCTTAAGTGGGAGTGGGAGTGGCTTAGACAGTTAGTGGGCGGAGCTTGTGTCAAAGTGGGAGTGGCTTAATTGATTAATTCAAATGATCTTTCATTTGCCAACAAACGACCTACCTAGACTGTACGCAACTAACTACTGTCTGTGCTTGTAAAAAACTGCTGTGTGTCTTTAGACCTTCAAATATCAGTCCAGTCCTGACTGACAACTGAGAAACCAAGAGGACAGAAACACATGTTCCCAGATTAGAATTCTCCCACGGTGCCACGGACAATCAAGGGCCTCCGAACTAATAAAAGAGAATACGGCACGGCAGTCAATAATCAGTGGCAGTTTGACAGACAAACGCCATAGTGATCAATTACCGAGCGTGTGTATGCACACGCACGTGTGTGGTGATTGGGCAAGCATCTAGAATTGTCCAACTGTCTCCAGACCCCCTGGTGACACAGCAGCTAGAACCCTGACATCATGATCTGAAATATTCAGGAGAGGAGAGGAGGAGGGGGGAGGGGAGGAGAGGAGGGGGGAGGGGAGGAGAGGAGGGGGGAGGGGAGGGGAGGAGAGGAGGAGAGAGGAGAGGAGGAGGAGAGGAGAGGAGGGGAGGAGAGGAGAGGAGAGGAGGGGAGAGGAGAGGAGAGGAGGGGAGGAGGGGAAGAGAGGAGGAGAGGAGAGGAGAGGAGAGGAGAGGGGAGAGGAGAGGAGGGGAGGAGGAGAAGAGAGGAGGAGAGGAGGAGTAGAGGAGGAGAGGAGAGGAGAGGAGGAGAGGAGGAGAGGAGGAGAGGAGAGAGGAGGGGAGGGGAGGAGGGGAGGTGGAGAGGAGGGGAGAGGAATGGAGGAGAGGAGGGGAGAGGAGAGGAGAGGAGGAGAGGAGAGGAGAGGAGAAGAGAGGAGAGGAGAGGGGAGGAGGAGAGGAGAGGAGAGGAGAGGAGAGGAGGGGAGAGGAGAGGAGAGGAGGGGAGAGGAGAGGAGAGGAGAGGAGAGGAGGGGAGAGGAGAGGAGAGGAGGGGAGGAGGGGAAGAGAGGAGGAGAGGAGAGGAGAGGGGAGGGGAGAGGAGGGGAGGAGGGGAAGAGAGGAGGAGAGGAGAGGAGGAGTAGAGGAGGAGAGGAGAGGAGAGGAGGAGAGGAGGAGAGGAGAGAGGAGGGGAGGGGAGGAGGGGAGAGGAGGGGAGGAGGAGAGGAGGGGAGAGGAATGGAGGAGAGGAGGGGAGAGGAGAGGAGAGGAGGAGAGGAGAGAGGGAGGAGGGGAGAAGAAAGGAGAGGAGAGGAGGAGAGGAGAGGAGGGGAGAGGAGGGGAGAGGAGGAGAGGAGAGGAGAGGAGGGGAGAGGAGAGGAGAGGAGGGGAGAGGAGGGGAGAGGAGAGGAGAGGAGGGGAGAGGAATGGAGGAGAGGAGGGGGAGAGGAGAGGAGAGGAGAGGAGGAGAGGAGAGGAGAGGAGAGGAGGAGGGAGGAGGGGAGGAGGGGAGAGGAGAGGAGGAGGGAGGAGGGGAGGGGAGGAGGGGAGGAGGAGAGGGGAGGAAAGGAGAGGAGAGGAGAGGAGAGGAGGGGGAGGAGGGGAGGAGGAGAGGGGAGGAGAGGAGGGGAGGAGGGGAGAGGAGGAAAGGAGGGGAGGAGGGGAGAGGAGAGGAGAGGAGAGGAGAGGAGAGGGGAGGAGAGGAGAGGAGAGGAGAGGAGAGGAGAGGAGAGGAGAGGAGGGGAGAGGAGAGGAGAGGAGAGGAGGAGG
>NC_137688.1:66596785-66599456 GCF_963989245.1 Nansenia antarctica | reverse complement strand
CATCCCCCCCTCTACCCCCTCACCCCCCCCTCTACCCCCCTCACCTGGAGTGATGATGGAGAGAGGAGGGAGGAGAGAGGAGAGAGGAGAGAGGAGAGAGGAGGGAGGAGAGAGGAGGGAGGAGAGAGGAGGGAGGAGAGAGGAGAGAGGAGGGAGGAGAGAGGAGAGAGGAGGGAGGAGGGAGGAGAGAGGAGAGAGGAGAGAGGAGGGAGGAGAGAGGAGGGAGGAGGGAGGAGAGAGGAGGGAGGAGAGAGGAGAGAGGAGAGAGGAGGGAGGAGGGAGGAGGTAGGAGAGAGGAGGGAGGAGGAGGAGGGAGGAGAGGAGGGAGGAGAGAGGAGGGAGGAGGGAGGAGAGAGGAGGGAGGAGGGAGGAGGGAGGAGGGAGGAGAGAGGAGAGAGGAGGGAGGAGAGAGGAGAGAGGAGGGAGGAGAGAGGAGAGAGGAGGGAGGAGAGAGGAGAGAGGAGGGAGGAGAGAGGAGAGAGGAGAGAGGAGGGAGGAGGGAGGAGGGAGGAGGGAGGAGGGAGGAGAGAGGAGGGAGGAGAGAGGAGAGAGGAGGGAGGGAGAGAGGAGGGAGGAGGGAGGAGGAAGGAGGGAGGAGGGAGGAGAGAGGAGGGAGGAGAGAGGAGAGAGGAGGGAGGAGAGAGGAGGGAGGAGGGAGGAGGGAGGAGGGAGGAGGGAGGAGAGAGGAGGGAGGAGGGAGGAGAGAGGAGAGAGGAGGGAGGAGAGAGGAGAGAGGAGAGAGGAGGGAGGAGAGAGGAGGGAGGAGAGAGGAGAGAGGAGGGAGGAGAGAGGAGGGAGGAGGGAGGAGGGAGGAGGGAGGAGAGAGGAGGGAGGAGAGAGGAGGGAGGAGGGAGGAGAGAGAGGAGAGAGGAGGGAGGAGAGAGGAGAGAGGAGGGAGGAGAGAGGAGAGAGGAGGGAGAGGAGGAGAGAGGAGGAGGGGGAGAGAGGAGTGATGATGATATGAAACTGCAGTCGTATGTCTCCTAGTGGCCTGCGGTTCATCTGGTTATTCATGAGAATACGTTTCAAAGCACGCAGGTGTTGTTTAATAATCACAGATCCAATTAAATATCATTCCTGATTAAACGACACAACAAAAGAAGAGGTTTGGTGAGGCTGCATTCTCATTTTATGCTCCAGATTGTGTCCCACAGCTGATCACTCTGTTTCCCATTCTTTTCTAAAAAAACACTGCACTCGATGAGGACATTGTCATATTCACAACCAAGGCCAGATTACAAGTCCTTCCTACCAGACTCAACCTCTCTATTTGGTTTCCCTCCACTCAGGTTCCTCATTGCTTGCACCACACCACAGAACAGGTTACAGAAACACTTTCACATATCTTGAATGGCTGTTATGTTTACAAAGGAATGTATATAGCACGTCATGACAGAATTGTGAGCCTAATAGTAAAGGACATATCACTCCACTTCCCAGTTACAGTGAAAATGTATACACATGCTTGTGTCAATGCATCCATGTTCAATTTCTGTAATGACCAATGTCACTTTTCACAGTTGTCTGCTAACACACCAGATGTTGTTGTTGTTAATGAAGAGTCCAGAGAGGTGTCTGTATTAGAGGTAGCATGCACCTTTGATATAAGCCTAGAGGAAGCCTTCATGACTAAGGTCATGAAATACCAGCAGCTTGTAGACACCATCTCAGAGCTAGGCTATAGGTGTACGCTATTAGTCTTTATATTTGGCAGTCTTGGACATGTGCACAGATTGGTTGTCAGAGGACTACGTCTACTGGGAATGTCCAAGGGAGAAGCAAAAAGGCTCAGCAAGTATTGCTCTGTCTCTGCGATTATTGGCAGCCGCCAAATATGGCGGAGACGGTGTTACTTGTACCCGTGAGTCTTGTCCTGTTGTATGTGAAAGACATTGTCCATGTCTGTTTGTGAATGCATCCCATCTGTGCCTTCAGTATTTGTGTCCCTGTATACTTGTTTCTATGTGGACAGAAATAAATGATTAAAATGTGTTAGCTAGGTCCAGAGATGTTTGGACAGTGTCTCTATATGCCTGTGTGTGTGTGTGTGTGTGTGTGTGTGTGTGTGTGTGTGTGTGTGTGAGTGTGTGTTAGTAAGGTCCAGAGATGTTTGGACAGTGTCTCTGTATGCCGCCACAATGGATCAGAAATCGAGATGCAATTGAAGTGCAGACTTTCAGCTTTTCATTCAAGGGTTTGACCAAAAATACTGTATGAAACTTTTAGGAATTGCAACCGTTTTCATACACAGTCTGTGTTTTCAGGGGCTCAAATGTAACTGGACAAATGAACATAACTGTAAGAAAAACATTATTTTTGTCGAGAATACTCTGCAGGAAATGACTGCCTGACTCACGATGACTCACTAACTAAAAGCTGGGTTTCCTCCTTTGTGATGCTTTGCCAAGGCCAGGGTCTTCAGCTGTTGTTTGTTCGCGGGTCTTTCTGCCTTTAGTTTTGTCTTCAGCGAGTGAAATGCATGCTTGGTCGCGTTGAGGGTAGGAGGGTGTAGGAGGATGTAGGAGGGTGTAGGAGGGTGTAGGAGGGTGTAGGAGGGTGTAGGAGGGTATAGGAGGGTGTAGGAGGATGTAGGAGGGTGTAGGAGGGTGTAGGAGGGTGTAGGAGGGTATAGGAGGGTGTAGGAGGGTATAGGAGGGGGTAGGAGGGTGTA
>NC_137688.1:66586785-66591785 GCF_963989245.1 Nansenia antarctica | reverse complement strand
TCATTCTTTGAGAAACAGGGGATACAGCAGATCCTGTTTAAGGCAAATACGCAGAACCTTCTTGGACAGAAAAGAGAGGGACACCAGGCCAACCATTCCTCTGATAACCTACTACTCAACACTGAGCCAGATAGCTAATACAAAAATTAAACGCAACTTTGAGACAAGAGAGGAAGGCACCCTGGACAATTACAAAATAATCTCAGCATATCGGAGGAACAAAAATCTACAGGACTACCTGGTACACAGCAAACTTAAAGGAACAGGAGGAAGTAAGCCCAAACGACCGGAATACTTTAAACCAAGAATCATGATCAAAAACAGGAGAACGAAACAATGGTTCCCAATTGATCAACAGATTCGAAGCAAAACAACAAACTGTGTTTATCTAATCACCTGTAAAACATGTGGAATTCAATACGTAGGTGAAACCAGAAATTCCATTCAGACTAGAATTGCACAACACCAGTACAACATTAGAAATAGCAAAGAGAAGAACACTTGGGTAGTGAAACACTTCACACTACATGGCCGGGAGGCACTGGAAGTCACAGGTTTACAGCACAATCAAGACTGGTCTACCGGACAAAGAAGATGGCAAGAGGGCCAATGGATTACGAAACTGTCCACTCATTACCCACTAGGGCTTAATGAAAGGAACACGAATGGGGACCAATTGGTCTAAAACAGCCCCCCCCCCTCCTAAATTCCCCCTTCCTTTTTTTCCCCCCCGCCCTCTCTCTCTCTCTCCCTCTCTCTAAAACTAAACCTAACCCTAACCTAACCTTAACCTAACCTTAACCCTAAACCTTAACCCTAACCCTAACCCTAACCCTAACCCTAACCCTAACCCTAACCTGAACCCTCTCTAACCTTAACCCTAACCCTAACCCTAACCCTAACCTGAACCTTAACCCTAACCCTAAACTTAACCTTAACCCTAACCCTAACCCTAATAATTAGTTATACTACCCAAAAACACACCAGAGTTGTAACAGGGAATGGCCAATGCAACCCCTCCTTTTCTGGAGTGAGCCAGACGAAAATGGTCTGGAACACTGCAGAGAATCAGGCTCAAAAAGACTAAACCTAACCCTACCTCTAACCCTACCCTAACCCTAACCCTACCCTAACCCTACCCCTACCCCTACCCCTAACCCTACCCTAACCCTAACCCTACCCCTACCCCTACCCCTACCCTAACCCTAACCCTACCCTAACCCTACCCCTACCCCTAACCCTACCCTAACCCTACCCTAACCCTACCCCTACCCCTACCCTAACCCTACCCCTACCCCTAACCCTACCCTAACCCTAACCCTACCCCTACCCCTACCCTAACCCTACCCCTACCCCTAACCCTACCCTAACCCTAACCCTACCCTAACCCTACCCCTAACCCTACCCTAACCCTAACCCTACCCTAACCCTACCCCTACCCCTAACCCTAACCCTACCCTAACCCTACCCTAACCCTAACCCTGACCCTACCCCTACCCTAACCCTAACCCTACCCTAACCTAACCCTAACCCTAACCATTACCCTACCCTAACCCTACCCTAACCCTAACCCTGACCCTACCCCTACCCTAACCCTAACCCTACCCTAACCTAACCCTAACCCTAACCCTAACCCTAACCCTACCCTAACCCTAACCCTACCCCTAACCCTACCCTAACCCTACCCCTACCCTAACCCTACCCCCAACCCTAACCCTACCCCTAACCATACCCCTACCCCTACCCCTACCCTACCCCTAACCCTACCCTAATCCTACCCCTAACCCTACCCCTACCCTAACCCTACCCCTAACCCTACCCCTAACCCTACCCCTACCCTAACCCTAACCCTACCCCTAACCCTACCCTAACCCTACCCCTACCCTAACCCTACCCTACCCCTAACCCTACCCCTACCCTACCCCTATCCCTACCCTAACCCTAACCCTAACCTTAACCTAACCCTACCCCTAACTCTACCCTAACCCTACCCCTACCCCTAACCCTACCCTAACCCTAACCTAACCCTACCCTTACCCCTAACCCTACCCCTAACCCCAACCCTACCCCTAACCCTACCCTAACACTACCCTAACCAATTTCAATTTCACATATATTGGTCACTCTGTTATGTATCTGTGTATTGTCTTGCTTTGTCTTGTATTGTCATGTAGTGTATAATTGCCTGTTGTGTTGTTTTGTTGTGCTTGCTGATGTTTTTAATGACACTACACCATTCATTGTGTAATAGCCTGCTCAGGGACTACAGATGAAATGAGCTAACTCTGGCGCATTTACATTGATGTGAAAACTGATTTGTTGATTAATACTGTCCCTGGTAAATAAATAAATACATAAAATAAATACATTTCAACTTTAAGCGCTTCATTGTTATGGGAAACATACGTTTACATTGTCAAAGAAGTGTGAAGATAGAAAAACGAACTAAAAGGATGTAATGTACGACTAGAATAAAGAAATGGTTAAACAGAGCTGAGTATGAATATAATATACAGGTAAAAAAAGATAACTTTACATAGAAATAGAAAGGAGCTTCCCAAGGTTGCTGTTGACAGAGAGCACATGGTAGTTATTTGGTCGTTATTTGGTCGTTATTTGGTAGTTATTTGGTCGTTATTTGGTAGTTATTCGGTAGTTATTTGGTCGTTATTCGGTAGTTATTTGGTCGTTATTTGGTAGTTATTCAGTAGTTATTTGGTCGTTATTTGGTAGTTATTTGGTAGTTATTCGGTAGTTATTTGGTCGTTATTTGGTAGTTATTTGGTAGTTATTTGGTAGTTATTTGGTCGTTATTTGGTAGTTATTTGGTCGTTATTTGGTAGTTATTTGGTAGTTATTTGGTAGTTATTTGGTCGTTATTTGGTAGTTATTTGGTCGTTATTTGGTAGTTATTTGGTCGTTATTTGGTAGTTATTTGGTAGTTATTTGGTAGTTATTTGGTAGTTATTTGGTAGTTATTTGGTAGTTATTTGGTCGTTATTTGGTAGTTATTTGGTAGTTATTTGGTAGTTATTTGGTAGTTATTTGGTCGTTATTTGGTAGTTATTTGGTCGTTATTTGGTAGTTATTTGGTAGTTATTTGGTAGTTATTTGGTCGTTATTTGGTCGTTATTTGTTCGTTATTTGGTCGTTATTCGGTCGTTATTTGGTCGTTATTTGGTCGTTATTTTGTGGCACTGCCACATGTGCCATAAATATATATGGTGTACTATAATTAATTACCCAGAAAATAACGTATGAAAGGGGTTATTGAAATGAAATGTCCTCAAAGTTATATATGGAATGGGTAAATGAAAAAGAAACTGTCTGTTGAAATGTCATTTGTTTCTGTCTGGGTTCATCTGGGAAAGACGCACTTTTAGACGCACCTGTCTACTATAAGGGAGGGGTCGAGTAGGAAGCAACGGGGGATTGAGAGAAATGTTTGGAGAGAAGCATGTACGAGTCGCGCCATCGTTTAAATATCGCAGCGGCTAAAGTTTGTCACACTGACGGACAAAAGTTTGAGGGATTGATCCACGGAGATCACAGAGACGACACTTTTTATCACCGTTGTCTGTGGAGTACCTGGTCATCGCAAGAGTTGACCAAACCAATTCTGCTCAACGCTCAGCGCTGTTCCACATCTCTCCTCCAAGGAACGGGTGAGAGCGATCTATTTTGTTTTCTTTTGGATTTGTATGCAATTGCATTTTTGGGGGGGGTTAATTAAGGCTGATCAGTCTCGTTGCGCCGTACGGTTTTCCGTCCTGCGTTGGACTTTGACTTTGACTTTGATTCAGCCTGGAACCCTGTGGAACGGACCTGATAGGATAGGGCTGTTGGGACTCGTTCTCTTTGATCAAGCTATAGTTCGCATTGCGGACAAACGGGACTGGTTAGTAGGGATGCTCCGATCTGGATTTTTGGGGCCGATACCGATCACCGATTTTTTTCCTCAAGATCAACCGATACCGATACCGATTTTTTTAAAAATACATAACTGTAGGCCTACTGACTGGATAGCCTACATATTTTTTGCTTTTTAGACAAAAGTTTTGATCCATTAGGCACCAAGCAAACGCAGACCCATTTTTATGGCATAGTAAAAGTCTGGCCTATCACCCAGTTAGGGCCTGAAGCCCAAGTCAGTCGATATGGCTGTATAAAAGACATCATAAACGTGGCCTTCATGGTTTACATACTGTTACGTCCTCCTATGTTTTCTGTTCAGTTATCTGTCTTCCCCAGGGGAAAAAAAAAAAAGATCGGTTTTTGCGATCGGCCATTTTTAGGGATTGTTATTTGTGTTGTATATATTTTGTTGTGAACCTTCATTTGATTTGGAAATACAGTTTATTGATGATTCAAGCCATTTTTCTCATGTATCATTTCATTACTTTAGCAGAGGGAAGTTAACATTATCCTTAAAAGAATCCGATTTTGCTATAGCACAGATTAGATCACAACCAGTGGCGTAGCGGACGGGCCCGCAAGCGACGCACCGCGGGGGGGCCCCAGCCACTAGGGGGCCCCCTAACATTGGATCCAAATTTTTTTATTATTTTTTTTTAATAATTTAAAAAAATATAAAACAAAGAAAATAAGTGGCCCTTCATTGTGTCAACCTTAATTTTAATATATAGGCCTATATTTAAAAATATATACATAGTTAGCCGTATCCAATAGCAACATGACTTTGACGTCACACGTAGGCAGCGAGACACAAGGAAAATGAGCAAGCAAAAATACAATACAAAGTACAATAAGCATTCTTTAGGTGGTGGTAGATTCTCTATTCGGACATTATAGCCGCTATATGTGGGACTGTCGGTCCGATATTGTAAAAAAATAAAATAAACAAATTATGTGTACATGTCTCAAGTATTATCTCGGCGGTTTGTCGAGTGAAAGAAAAACAACATACAGATGATAATTCACACAATATAATACCACGAAAGCGTACAGCACTAAACAATAACATTTATTTGGGCAGCATC
>NC_137688.1:66574285-66581785 GCF_963989245.1 Nansenia antarctica | reverse complement strand
TCCTAGGGCCCCTACTGTTCTCCCTCTATACCACTGGGGTCCCTCAGGGCTCTGTCCTAGGGCCCTTACTGTTCTCCCTCTATACCAAGTCTCTTGGCTCAATACTTTCCTCACATGGGTTCATCTCTGCTTGGATGTCAGCCCACCACCTCAAGCTCAACTTGAACAAAACTGAGCTACTCTTCCTCCTTGGGAAAGCCTGCCCTCTCCAAGACTTCTCCATCACAGTGGAGAACTCTACTGTAACCCCCTCCCTGACAGCCAAGAACCTTGGAGTGATCCTGGACAACCGACTATCCTGTGCGGAGAACATCGCAGCGACAGCACGCTCCTGCAGATTCTTCCTTTACAACATCAGAAGGATACGACCGTTCCTCACTAGCGAAGCAGCGCAACTCTTGACCCAGTCACTGGTCATCTCCCGCCTTAACTACTGCAACGCACTCCTGGCCGGGCTCCCCGCCTCCGCCATCAGACCTCCGCAGCTCATCCAGAACGCTGCTGCCCGTCTGGTGTTCAACCTCCGCAAATACTCTCATGTCACCCCTCTCCTTCACACCCTCCACTGGCAGCTCGCATCAGATTCAAGACCCTGGTGCTTGCATACCAGGCAGCTAAAGGGACAGCCCCTGCCTGCCTACCTGCAGGCAACGGTCACCCCCCAAACTCCAGCCTGTTCACTCCGCTCCTCCACCTCTTCTGGCCGACTGGCCCCACCACCTCTACGCCAACACGGCAGTCGCACTGCCCGATCACGTCTCTTCCCTACACTGGCTCCTACACCTTAACTGTCCCTCCTGAAGACCTCCATCTCTTCAGGCTACACCTTAACTGTCCCTCCTGAAGACCTCCATCTCTTCAGGCTACACCTTAACTGTCCCTCCTGAAGACCTCCATCTCTTCAGGCTACACCTTAACTGTCCCTCCTAAAGACCTCCATCTCTTCAGGCTACACCTTAACTGTCCCTCCTGAAGACCTCCATCTCTTCATGCTAGCTACACCTTAACTGTCCCTCCTGAAGACCTCCATCTCTTCAGGCTACACCTTAACTGTCCCTCCTGAAGACCTCCATCTCTTCAAGCTACACCTTAACTGTCCCTCCTAAAGACCTTCATCTCTTCAGGCTACATCTAGTCCTATTAAGAATCCTGATGTCTGGTGTCAAAACCAGTGACCGCTGCGAAAGGGCAGCTGACAACCTGGGAAAGACCTGGTGACGGCTTGAAGAGACAGCTGACAGGAGGGAACAGACCCCAACGGGGCTGGCATGGGTTAGCTACCCGTGTTGGCAGGAGCCTTTCACTACACAGTGACTTGGTTCCACCCAACTATGGCTACGAAAAGTTCAAAAGGAAAAACACCCCTAGAGTCTGCGAGAGCGGGGGCGGAAGATGACTCAACGGCGGATCACACGGTAACAGACCCTGGAACGGAAATGACAACGAATCAAATGATCAGCACGGTAGTTGACGGAGTAACAACACTGGCAGGACACAAGCTACAAAGCTGCATCTGTGGCTGGAAAAAGATAACATCAGAGAAGGGTCTCAAGATCCACCAGGGCAGGAAAAAGTGCCTAAGAGAGCTTAGCGAGGTGCCTCGCATTGACCACTACTTCCTCAGAGGTAGGGCAAATCAGTCGAGTGAAGCCCAGTGGCAGGATATTCACCACAGTCCACAGGGTATCAGAACCCCAGACGAAGCTCAACCAAGCACAGATCCATCAACGGACATGAGTCCAGAGCCTATCCAGCCACAGACAGCAGTAGAGAGGAAGATGAATGGACGGAAGCCTCAAATCTTGTGGCCTAAAGCCTGCCAGAAAAAGGAGTGGGAAAACACTGACACAGACCTTGTCCATCTTCTAGAAGGTCTGAAAGGGGGCGTGAAAAGAAAGCTGGACAAGATTGGAGAGATCATTTTACAGCTATGGAGCAGAGAGATTTGGGGTGAAAAGTAAGAACCATGGGACACAGAAGGAACCATCAGCCCATCTCAAGTCCAGGAGACAACAAGAGATTGAAAGACTTGTGAAAGAAAGAAGGTGCCTGAGAAAACAGTGGAAGAAGGCCACAGAAGTGGAAAGGAAAGGACTTGAGGCACTACAGGCCGACATCAAGCAGCGTCTTGCAACACTGCGAAGAGCAGAATGCTTGAGAAAGCAACACAAGAAGAAAGAGCGAACGAGGACTGCCTTCTACAGAGATCCCTACAAGTTCGTCAAAGACCTCTTTGTCAAGGAGAAAACGGGTACCCTCAAAGTACCCATAAGGGAACTAGAGGAGCACCTGAGGAAGACCTACTCCGACAACCAGAGGCATGTGCCAGCCAGCATTCCGGATGACATGCCACCAATCCAACCACCTGAGCACCAGATGGAAACAAGGCCCCCTACATGGAGCGAAGTTGAGAGCACAGTAAAACGGGCAAGAACAGCCTCAGCCCCTGGGCCCAACTGCGTTCCATACAGGCTATATAAGAACAGTCCAGGCGTCTTGAAATACCTCTGGAAGCTAATGAAAGTGGCATGGGAAAAGGGAATCATACCAAAGGCATGGCGAAGGGCAGGAGGGATCCTGATTCCCAAAGAGAAGAATTCCTCAACCATCGACCAGTTCCGCCAGATCAGTCTACTGAATGTGGAAGGAAAGATTTTCTTCAGTGTTGTGGCCCAGAGGCTCTCAGTATTCTTGCAGAAGAACAACTTTGTCGACACCTCAGTGCAGAAGGCAGGGATAAGTGGATTCTCAGGATGCCTGGAACACACAAATGTTATCTGGCACCAGGTACAAACGGCCAAGAAGGAGAAAAAAGACCTGCATGTGGTTTTCTTAGATCTTGCCAATGCCTTCGGGTCAGTGCCTCATGAGATTTTGTGGACAGCGTTCAACTTCTTCCAAGTCCCAGAGGGCATCACAAGGCTGGTCAAAGCCTACTTCCAGGACCTCCAGTTTTGTGTTACAGCACAAGCCAGTACAACTGCATGGCAGCACCTCGAGATAGGCATAATGGCGGGCTGCACCATCTCTCCACTGGCGTTTACCATGGCAATGGAGCTCATTATTCGAGCATCCCGATGGGTCGTTGGAGGGGAACGGTTGAAGAGCGGGCTGCGTCTTCCTCCAATCAGGGCGTACATGGATGACATGACGACAATAACAACAACAAACGCATGCACCAAACGCCTGCTGGATAAACTCCAGGGAAACATCAAATGGGCACGAATGGAGATTAAACCCAGTAAGTCCCGCAGTATCTCCATTGTCAAAGGCAAGCTCGCCAATGAGAGGTTCCACGTCAACAACGAGCCAATACCAACAGTTCTGGAGAAGCCTATCAAAAGCCTTGGCCGCTGGTATAGCGCAGAACTCAAAGACTCGAAGCAGGTGGAACAACTCAGGCAGGATACAATCAGTGGCCTCAAGCAGATCAACAACACTGCTCTCCCTGGGAAGCTGAAGCTGTGGTGCTTTCAGTTTGGGCTGCTGCCCCGTCTCATGTGGCCAATTTCCATCTACGAGGTCACACTATCCCATGCCAACCGGCTGGAGAGACTGGTGAATGCACAAGTGAGGAAGTGGCTTGGACTGCCGAGAGGCCTTAGCAGCATAGGCCTGTATGGCAACGGAGCCCTCTCCCTACCAATCTCAAGCCTGGTGGAGGAGTACAAATGTGCCAAATCAAGGCTGGAAATGACTCACAGAATCCCGGGATCCATTCGTCAGAGGTGCTGCTCCGATCCTAGCAACGGGGAGGAAATGGAAGCCATCTGCAGCAGTTGCGGTGGCAAAGACCGCCCTCAGACACCGGGATATAGTGGGGCATGTCCAACATGGCAGAGGGGGCCTTGGTTTGGAAACAACAACACCCACATGGCAAAAGGCTACTCCAACCGAACGGCGGAAGATGGTGGTTGAGGAGGTGCGCCACCAGGAGGAAGCAGCCAGGTGCGCCAAGGCAGTCTCCCAAGCCCAGCAAGGCCGCTGGATGAAGTGGGAGAGCGTGGAGAGGAGGAAAATCACATGGAACGAGCTGTGGAGCATGGAGTCTAATAGGCTAAGTTTCATCATCAGAGCCACATATGATGTCCTGCCCTCTCCTACCAACCTACATCTCTGGTATGGAGAGGACCCAGCCTGTCTCCAGTGCGCAGCCCCAGCAAGCCTCAAACACATCTTGGTGGGTTGCAAGACCAGTCTAACTCAAGGAAGATACACCTGGCGCCACAACCAAGTGCTAAAGTGCTTGGCTGCCGAACTTGAGCACAAGAGGGTAACCACCAACGCCATGCCTCTAAATGCCCAGACTACCTTTCCACGGAAAACAATCTTCATCCGGGAAGGGGAGAAACAGCGGACCAAGCCATCACCTCCAGACTCAGGCCCACTGAACGCAGCCCGGGATTGGGAAATGCGGGTAGACCTCATCGTCCCTCCTAAAGACCTCCATCTCTTCAGGCTACACCTTAACTGTCCCTCCTAAAGACCTCCATCTCTTCAGGCTACACCTTAACTGTCCCTCCTAAAGACCTCCATCTCTTCAGGCTACACCTTAACTGTCCCTCCTTAAGACCTCCATCTCTTCAGGATACACCTTAACTGTCCCTCCTGAAGACCTCCATCTCTTCAGGCTAGCTACACCTTAACTGTCCCTCTTGAAGACCTCCATCTCTTCAGGCTGCACCTTAACTGTCCCTCCTGAAGACCTCCATCTCTTCAGGCTAGCTACACCTTAACTGTCCCTCCTGAAGACTTCCATCTCTTCAGGCTACACCTTAACTGTCCCTCCTAAATATCTCCATCTCTTCAGGCTACACCTTAACTGTCCCTCCTGAAGACCTCTATCTCTTCAGGCTACACCTTATTTGTCCCTCCTGAAGACCTCCATCTCTTCAGGCTACACCTTAACTGTCCCTCCTGAAGACCTCCATCTCTTCAGGCTACACCTTAACTGTCCCTCCTGAAGACCTCCATCTCTTCAGGCTAGCTACACCTTAACTGTCCCTCTTGAAGACCTCCATCTCTTCAGGCTACACCTTAACTGTCCCTCCTGAAGACCTCCATCTCTTCAGGCTACACCTTAACTGTCCCTCCTGAAGACCTCCATCTCTTCAGGCTACACCTTAACTGTCCCTCCTGAAGACCTCCATCTCTTCAGGCTACACCTTAACTGTCCCTCCTGAAGACCTCCATCTCTTCAGGCTACACCTTAACTGTCCCTCCTGAAGACCTCCATCTCTTCAGGCTGTACCTTAACGCTCCCTCCTGAAGACCTCCATCTCTTCAGGCTAGCTACACCTTAACTGTCCCTCCTGAAGACCTCCATCTCTTCAGGCTACACCTTAACTGTCCCTCCTGAAGACCTCCATCTCTTCAAGCTACACCTTAACTGTCCCTCCTGAAGACCTCCATCTCTTCAGGCTAGGTACACCTTAACTGTCCCTCCTGAAGACCTCCATCTCTTCAGGCTACACCTTAACTGTCCCTCCTGAAGACCTCCATCTCTTCAGGCTAGGTACACCTTAACTGTCCCTCCTGAAGACCTCCATCTCTTCAAGCTACATCTTAACTCCTAAGACATCTGCATCCCCTCTACCCGCTTGTATAGTTGCTCTACTGTAAATAAAATGTATATAATACACACACACACACACAAACTACTGTACTCACACCCACACACCCACACACACACACACACACACACAGTGTGCTGGACTCACCCGTGGTGTTGAGGGCTGTGAGGGTCTGGTTCCACTGAGCCAGGGAGGGTCGAGCTGCAACGTAAACACAGAAACATGTAAACATACTTATAACATATAAACATACATATAACATGTAAACATACTTATAACATATAAACATACATATAACATGTAAACATACTTATAACATGTAAACATACTTATAACATGTAAACATACTTATAACATGTAAACATACTTATAACATGTAAACATACTTATAACATATAAACATAGTTATAACATATAAACATATATATAACATATACAGTAAACATACATATAACATGTAAACATACATATAACATGTAAACATACTTATAACATGTAAACATACTTATAACATATAAACATATATATAACATATACAGTAAACATACATATAACATGTAAACATACATATAACATGTATTTATATAACATATAAACATACATATAATCCTGTTTTTAATTGTAGCACTCTGAGATTGATGATGTAAAGTGCTTTTATAAATAAAATGTATTATTATTATTATGTAAACATACATATAACATGTAAACATACATATAACATATAAACACGTATGTGGGGGGGGGGTGAGTGTGTGAAGGGGGGGAGTCTGTGTGTGTGTGTGTGTGTGTGTGTGTGTGTGTGTGTGTGTGTGTGTGTGTGTGCAACCGAGTGTCCTATGCTGATGCAGCTACTAATGTTTGTGTTCAAGAATTTTATTGTAAAATAAGAAATATACCCAAAATATACTAAGATACAAAAATGTGTGAGTGTGTGAGTGTGTGTGTGTGTGTGTGTGTGTGTGTGTGTGTGTGTGTGTGTTTGAGATTGATTGAGATTGAGATTGAGATAACGTTTATTGCCACTATGCGTTACACATATAGGAATTTGCTTCGTCACCACAGCAAGTGCGTTTATACTTTTTTCACATATCAAAAAACAGGACAACACAACAACAACACAGGACAGACAACAGTGCATTGGATAGTGCAGTATAAAGTAAAGTGCAGTGCAGAGTTTTTTTTTTTTACAGAGTCCAGTTCAGTCCTGGGCAGACTTGGGGGCGGGGGGGGGGGGGAAGCCAGAGTCATTTAACAGCCTGGCGGCTGAGGGGTAGAAGCTGAGCCTGTGGCGGGCCTTAAGTGCCTTAGGCAGCCGCAACCTTCTTCCAGAGGGAAGCAGGGTGAGGAGGCCGTGGCCGGGGTGGAAGGGGTCAGCCATGATCTTCCTTGCCCTCCTCAGAGCCCTGGTGTCATGCAGGGAGTTGAGGGAGGGCAAGGGACAGCCGATCACCCTCTCTGCTGAACGTCGCACCCGCTGCAACTTGGCCTTGTCCTTGGTCGTTGCAGCAGGGAACCAGGTGATGATGGAGTGGGTGAGGATGGATTCTATGATGGCCGTGTAGAACTGGACCATCATGGACCTCGGCAGCCTGAGTTTCCTCAGCTGCCGGAGGAAGAACATCCTCTTCTGGGCCTTCTTTGTGAGGACCTCGGTGTTCTGCTCCCACTTTAGGTCCCGGGAGATGGTCATGCCTAGAAAGCGGCATGACTCCACGGAGGCCACCGGGGTACCTCCCAGCGTGATGGGAGGGGGCAGGGCTGCTTTCCTTCGGAAGTCCACCACCATCTCCACTGTTTTTAGAGCATTTAGCTCCAGATTGTTTAAGCTGCACCATCTCTGCAGCCCCTCGATCTCACCCCTGTAGGCAGATTCGTCCCCCCCGGAGATGAGGCCCACCAGGGTGGTGTCGTCTGCAAACTTCAGGAG
>NC_137688.1:66554285-66564285 GCF_963989245.1 Nansenia antarctica | reverse complement strand
TAGTATTTTGAACATATAATAAATTAAATATGTCTTACTTTTAATGCGATTTCTGGTGCTGCATGGTTTTGCTGATGTGACTGCTGCTGGTGTTTCTGGACACCTCTCGGAAATGAGAAAGACGTCAAATTCGTCTTGAAAGTACTTTTTTTTTTCTTTCTGATTTTCGTTTTTTTAGCTAACATTCAACTCGAAGATGTGAAGTACCCACTCGTTATTTTTCCGAACAGTTTTACGTTCATTAAATAAGTGTAATCTATAACACAATGACTTCGTTTCTTGTTGTTTGATGGGGATTCATTATCTTTGATGGGGATTTTCTCTGCTTAGTGATTTCAGGTGTAGCAACTTTCAAATACTCATGTCGTCTTCAATTTGTTTCCAATTTCAATGTATGATACATCATTTGAAAGCTGACAATCTGTAGTTTAAGCACATGTAAAAAAAATGAAAAATGATTTCGCCTACAGGTAGCACTTTTCATTGGCCTGTGTCACTGATGTCCTTGTAGTCTGGTTCATACGTGGTGAGGTTGAGCTTCATGCAGGCGTTGAGGCTTCCATCAGTTAAACGTGAGCGTAGGTTGGTCTTAATGTTCCTCATATGCGAGAATGACTGCTCATGTGACGGGGTGTATCTTTTCATGAATCACTCTCAGCTGGATGGCTCACGTTCATTTATTCTGCAGAACAACAGTGCATCAATTTCTGCTTCATCAACGGAACGTGCAGGGTCATTGGTCTAATTTCGTCTCAGTGGTTAAGAATGCACTGACCCATATAGTAGTCACTCACACTACACAAATTATAACAATAATATAAAACAAAAATACAAAATGTGTAGACTACATAAATCTTCACTTGTGTGATCGTATAGTGGTCTCCATTTGACAATAACAACAAGAAATCATGAACATCCAAATGCATGGAAAAACACAGCGCACTTGGGATACGCATGCGCACCACGTGCAAACATGGCCGCCACCTGACTGCTAGGTAAGCCGCGAGCGTGGTGCAAACTAGCGAGGTGGAAAACCCAACCTCATACAATACAGTCTACTAACAGAACAACAGACATATAATAACACAACAATAATAATATTACCTGCAGAAAACAGTGCATCAATTTCTGGACACGGGACTTGCAGGGTCATCGAGCTACATTCTAAAATGATGTTACACACGGACATTCACGTTAGCGCCATCATTGTTAACAACAGAAAACTCACATTAACAAACTTGTGATATGTTCCAAACTAACATACTATGAATGGGAAACTCAAAACAGCTATCTTACTTATCAAACATTCAAATAAAACATAGGTACATTAATAATCTCTTAAATTATATGCGATCTCAGACCCTGCAGAAAACATGACCTTACTGCATCAGTGGTTAAGAATGAACTGAGGAAGATCACGTTACGTCCCGTGCAATTGCACTGTCCAGCTATATTTACACAGCATCCGGGTCACGGACACAGCATCCGGGTCACGGACACAGCATCCAGGTCACGGACACAGCATCCGGGTCACGGACACACCCCGGGTATACCACGTCATTAAACCCCTAGAGGGCGCAGTTTATACCTATTTTAGCTATAATTGAACTTGACCTTTCTACTCCGTTACATACACCCCCCTTAAATTATACTAAAATGGGGCAACAGCATGAAAACCGGAGGACAGTAAAAAAAAAACAGGAGCGAAAAAACAAACAAATGACAAAACAAAAAAACAACGTGGATCTCGAGCACTGATGTACCAAAACTCAACATTATAAATTCTTCCATAAGAAGTGTGTAAGGACAGATTGGTACCAAAACCCGTACTTATCACAGAGGAGAAAGAGATGCCATCTACATCCCACAGTTGTACATAACTTTGCCCTTACAAGAGGATCTCATGACTCTAGGTCACGACTCAGACCGGAAGCAAAATAAATAAAGAAAAAAAACTGGATGCACTACGCCCCTACATAGACGCCGCAATGAAACTAAATGCAGAACCTATGAAAGGCTCAGTACTCCCTTTAAGCATCTGCCCTGACATCTCACAAATAAGCCTATTTGGGTTCCTAACACTCCTCCCACATCTCGTGACAACTGATGGAACTTGAGCACTCTGTGAACGTGTGCAAACTACCTGCTCCGGCTCAACCTCAACTAGAATTGGAAGGTCACCATGGGCATCACATCTAGCTTCAGGTGAGTGTACTGTGTCACATACTGTGTCAGGGGGATAATCAGTGTGGCAGTCAGGTACAGAGTCATCAGGAACACTATCCAGCAACTCATCTGGTCGGTCTTCCTTCGAGGCATTCGGCACGGGCATAGTCCCACCGTTGACTTCTTCCTCATGGATGCTCTCTGCCCCCGCGTGCTCAGGCGACTCCAAGACCCAGTCCCTGGTGCGCAACCGAGAGGCCTCTTCAACATCAGAGGTGACAGAGCCCTGAACACTGGCACAGGAAGCTATAGACTGCGACTCCTCTAGGGATGCCGGGTTCCCATCTTGTTCCGGAACTGTCAAGAAGTCAACCGGAAGCAGCATGTTCCTGTGTACAACCTTCTCTCTATTCGTGACAACATCTCTGATCCTGTACACGTTGATGTCCGATCTCACAGACACCACATCGAAAGGAGTTGATTCCCACCGGTCTGCGATCTTCCTCTTCCCTCTCTCACCTCGATTGGCAAGCAGCACTTTGTCACCAACACCCAACGGCAGTCCTCTGACCTTCCGGTTGTACAGTTTGGCGTGACGATCTTGTTCCCTGATGGCATTCCTTTGAGCGATCTGTGCTGCTTCAGAAAGATCTCTCCTCAGATGTTGCACAAACTCATGACGACTGACAACGGCATCATCCTCCAGCACATGATGAAACATGACATCCACGGGCAGCCGTGGGACCCGTCCGAACATCAGGTAGAATGGCGCGAAGCCCGTGGTCTCATGCACAGTGGAGTTGTAGCAGAAGGTCAGTGTCTGAAGCATCTGTGGCCACCTGGACTTGCTCAGTGGAGGGAGAGCCCTTATCATGCCCCCGAGGGTCCTGTTGAACCTCTCTGTGACGCCGTTGCCCATGGGGTGGTATGGAGTCGTATGGGACTTATGCACACCTGCCATCTCTAGTAGATCTTTTAGAAGCCGACTCTCAAAGTTAGCTCCCTGATCCGAATGGATTCTTTTGGGGAACCCATATATGCAAAAAAAACTTGTCCCATAGACAGCGGGCAACTTGTTTCGCAGTCTGGTTCCGACAGGGGAAGGCAAGAGCTACTTTAGAAAAATGGTCCGTAACAACAAGAACATCAATGGTCTTCTTGTCGCTCTGCTCTGCGGTCCAAAAATCGATGCACACTAAGTCCATAGGAGCTGAAGTGCGGATGCTCTCAAGAGGTGCTCGGGCGTGTGGTTCAGGAGTCTTCCCCAAAATACATCTCTGACAGTGCTTCACGTGATTCTCAACATCCCTCTGCATGCCTGTCCAGAAGAATCGTTCACTGGCCAGAGAGGATGATCTTGAGCGACCCTGGTGGCCAGCAGCATCGTGGACTCCATGCAAGACTTGTCGCTTCAGAGCTTCTGGGGTGACGAACTGAAAGATCCTCTTGTCCCTGATGCGGTCTCTCTTCACACGGTAGAGGAGTCCACTACGCACTCTCAACTTCTTCCAGTGTTTCAACAGCCTGAGCACACAGCTAGACTCAGCTGTTCTCTCGTGTGCATTTGGTTTCCTATGTCGCTGCATATAAAAGAGAACCCTGCTCACTACAGCATCTTGTTGCTGGAGATTGTGTAATTGACTCTGTGGGATGGCGATGGAAGGGTCTTCCTCGGGCAATTGCAAATACTCCGGATTAATGTAGGGCAGCTGAAAAAACACCCCCAGTACGATGGATGTCCATGACAGCAGACACCTCCTCAGCACTAATGGCACCTCCAGAAGACTCAGGACTCAGGACCTCATCTGTGTCGACATTAGTGTGCTGAACACCTTGACAGTTGGTAGTCAGCCGGAAAGCGTCCTGCACCGTACCAGCCACTACTCCATTCACCTGATCCAGCAAGGACAGGTAAGGCTCCCTCACCAGGCGATGGCTCACACAGGACTTAACAAATGGCTCACGGCTCAGCGCATCAGCGACTATGTTCCTAGGCCCTGGGATATAATTCAGATCGAAATCATATGCAGCAAGTTTGGCCACCCACCTCTGTTCGCATGCATCTAACTTGGGCTTCGTTAGGATGTAGGTCAAGGGGTTGTTATCCGACCACGCTGTGAAATGCACTCCCTTCAGCCAGTGGGAAAACTTCTCGCATACAGCCCACTTCAATGCCAGGAACTCAAGTCGGTGAGCTGGATAGTTCAACTGAGCATGTGACAGCGTCCTACTAGCGAAGGCAACTGGTCTTGCAACTTTATCACCAGGCTGGAGCTGAGAGATGACGGCGCCAATCCCATCGAATGAAGCATCCACTGCTAGGATAAATGGCTTCGCGAAATCAGGATGGGCCAGGGTTACAGAATGCAGGAGATCGCGCTTCAATGTCTCGAAAGCATCCCTACACTCGGGCGTCCAGTCAGCTGGTTTGAGCTTTACAAGATTGTGACATTTCTTCACTGGTTTTCTCCCTCTGCGTGCCTTTTCTCCAGCGTTCTGTCCAGAGAGAAGCTTGAATAGGGGTCTGGCCTTAGAGGAACAATCTTCAATGAAGTGCTGATAGTAAAGCATCATGCCCAAGAAGGACCTAATCTTCTTCTGTGAAGGAGACACCCCATCACTGTCCATCAGATCGGATACCTGTACTTGGCTAATGGCTTCAACCTTCCCAGGGTCCGTCTGCACTCCTGACTCATTGATGATATGGCCGAGAAACCGTACTGATTTCCGCAGAAGATAGCACTTCTTTGGAGCCAATTTGAGATTGTTGTACTTCAAACGAGAGAAAACCATCTCTAGACGCTCGAGTGCCAGCTGTTCTGTAGGAGCGAAGACCATAACATCGTCTAGGTAGCACAATAGACTGGTGAAATTCTGATCCCCAAAGATCGAGAGCATCATCCGCATTAATGTAGCCGGGCTGTTGGACAACCCTTGAGGCATCCGGTTATATTCATGCAGGCCAAAGGGAGAGGAGAACGCAGTGTATTTCTTGTGGTCCTCATGTAAAGGCACGTTGTAGAAACCAGAGGTAAGGTCCATTGTGGAGAAGTAGGCATTACCACCTAGTGCAGCCAGCGCGTCAGCCTGATGAGGCAGCGGATGTGCGTCTTTCGTTGTCCTCGCATTAAGCCATCTGAAGTCCGTACAGATGCGCAATCCTCCATCCTTCTTCCACACAAGAACCAAGGGCGAGGCATATTCGCTGTTGGACTTACGAATTATGCCCTTCTCCTCCATGTCGTTGATGGCAGACCTCAGCTTCTCGTAGTGGTTCGGTGGCACTCTGCGGTAGGGCAGGCGAAATGGCCTCTCGTCCACCAGATGTATCTTGTGCACGAAGTCAGACGCCTCACCACAGTCCAACTTGTGGCATGAAAAGATTGACTCGTATTTCACAACAAGCTGACAAAGCTTCTCTCTCCACAGGTCAGAGACTTCACACGCGTCCAAGTCTAGGTCGCGTAGACCAAGTTCCTCCAGTGCCTTTCTGATGTCTTCTTTGGGCCTTGCTACAGACTCACCAGTCACGGATTGTGGGGAAGACTGAATGTGGTCGGGCGGGGACAGATCTTCAGCGGCAATGCAGGGGAACACGTCCGCCAATTTGGTGTTTCGCTTCAGCACTACCGGCTCACCGGTGGGATTCACAACCTTCATAGGCAGCCATCGGTCGCCCCACATCGGCGTAACAACTCTGCCAACCAGAACTTTATTCGGTCTGCATCTGGACTGAGTTGGTTCCACAACCACCGTACTGCCCTCTGATATAGGTGCCGACACAGGGAGTCTGCCCCATACAAGATGCTCACTATTTGGCTGTAGCACCACACACTGTTGTAGCTTCAGTGTGCCAACCTTCTCAGGCACTGTCTCACCCCTCCATCTCTCTGTATTGGAAAGGAGAGAGAAGAAGTGATGACAGTCCCCATCACTGCCACCACCATGTTCAGATATCAGCCGCCAATAGCTGTCAGTCTTCCTCATTAACTCTAGGATTTTCTTGATGGCATTACTGCCTAGTATCATGTCATCGGTCTGTCCAGGCACCACAAGCATTGGGATGACCATCTTGCAGTCATACACCACCACATCGACATTGTATATTGCCTTAGGTACAACTCGGTGACCACCACATCCTATGATAATGACATCATCAGCGGGGCATCCTCTCAGATCAGGGTTACGCTGCAAGAGACGCGCCTCCGCAGCCTCGCTAAGCGTGCATGCCATAGAACCACTGTCTATCATCGCTCTAAGAGAGACATCTGCAGCGGAGACAGTGGTGTAGAATAAACTATCAGACCTTTGGACTCGGTGTAGACCTTGAAATACTACTGTTTTGTTCGAAGGCGCTCTGGAGATGAATGACTTGTATGTTGACTCACAATCAGCCATTTCATCATTGGGAGAGATATCAACAGGATCTGCACAGTCCTCCCTTGAATGCAGATCTATAAGTTTCCCTGCTGCGCCGACTGGGCACGCCCCTGCATCGGACACTTGGATCTGGGGTGTCCAGGCGAATGGCACTGGAAGCAGAGCCTCTGGTCACGGCAGTGAGTCCAAGCAGAGTGTCTAGCGTCGCCACACACAGCACACGGCAGGTTATTCAGACCCTCAATCCTGGGGGGGCTGGGTCTATACTGCTTGTTTGACATGTCCTTAGCAGGAGCAGACTTCTCCACTAGGACTTTCTCTAGCATTGAGATGATACGTTCAAAGGCCTCTGCCCCCTTGTCTGGGCGAGTATCCTGCTTTTCAGGTGAACACATATCAGTGCCTGACATCTCAACTCTGTTCACTAGCACACCCTCACTGGGCCTTTTACTCACGGCTGCGGCAACACCGTTCGAGCACACCTGAGTGTGGAACTCGTCAAGTACATCTTGGACCTCTACAGCAGTCCACTTATCGATCGTCTTTGATCTGAAAGTCATGGCAAGCTCTTTGGATGGACAGTTCCTGATGAACATACGTGTCACCTCCAGGAGAGGGCACTCAAGTGTTTTACCTTGTTCTTTGAGGCGATCAGTGGCAACATCTGCAGCTTGATTGAGGCTTAGCCAGTAGTCATACGCATCCTCACCACTCTTCGGCAGCGTGGTGTAGAAGTCGGCTAGGGGGATAGGTGAACAGGGAACAGCAGCAAAATGCTTACGTAGAAGACCATAGATGGCCTCTGGGTTTTCAGCGACATTAATGCCACTGCTCCTCGTCCCATACTTCACTACATCCTTAGCCCTGCCCCTGAGATGGGTGAATATTTCTTCCGCCTGCTGATCTGCTCTGATGTTCGCCTTTTTCACATAACTCCTCATTATGTCTTCCCACTCACGCACATTCACTGCGTCCTTATCATCCCCTCTGAACGTTGGAGGCTCCTTCACCCTCCTGTGAGGTACCAACTGGACTTGGGACAGGTCTAGACTCTGGGTGGATGTATCAGTGGGCGTGGTCTGTGCATGCGCAGTGCTAAGAGGAGGTAGCGTTGAGTCAAGGCGTGCAAGTATGCTATCTGCCAGCTGTAGACCAACATCTCTAATTATGTCACTCATCTGGCTCACTACATTAGGTAACTGGAAAGCAGAGATTGGGGATGGGGCATCACTGACCCGTGTGCTCGGTGCATGATCAATGTCGTGGCTCTGAGAAGGAACTGTGTCCCCACTAACTGAAAGGGCCCCAGCAGCATCCTGACTACCCACAACATGAACATCACCCCCCTGAACAGGACTATCATAACTCAACACTGGAATCCCCCTACCTCCACTGAGGAGGATCGCTCTACCCCTCCCAATGCTACTGCTTAGTGGCGTACTGAAACATCCTGGTCTGTGGCTCATGTTGAATTACAATTCAAGAAAACAGTACTATACAGACTAATCAGATAAAAGACCAGTAAAGAAAAATGTCACCAAAACAGCAATAAAACTAAAATAAATCACAGATCACATTCATTAATTCAACAATCCATTTGTGCATAACATCACCGAATGAACTGAGTGAAACCATACGCCGCCCACCAGACAGCACGCAGGAACGGTCCAGCAGAGTGATCCAGCAGAGTGGTCCCGGGTCAAGGTGAAGAGTTGACTTCAGGTCCACAGGTCACGGCACCAATGTGACGGGGTGTATCTTTTCATGAATCACTCTCAGCTGGATGGCTCACGTTCATTTATTCTGCAGAACAACAGTGCATCAATTTCTGCTGCATCAACGGAACGTGCAGGGTCATTGGTCTAATTTCGTCTCAGTGGTTAAGAATGCACTGACCCATATAGTAGTCACTCACACTACACAAATTATAACAATAATATAAAACAAAAATACAAAATGTGTAGACTACATAAATCTTCACTTGTGTGATCGTATAGTGGTCTCCATTTGACAATAACAACAAGAAATCATGAACATCCAAATGCATGGAAAAACACAGCGCACTTGGGATACGCATGCACACCACGTGCAAACATGGCCGCCACCTGACTGCTAGGTAAGCCGCGAGCGTGGTGCAAACTAGCGAGGTGGAAAACCCAACCTCATACAATACAGTCTACTAACAGAACAACAGACATATAATAACACAACAATAATAATATTACCTGCAGAAAACAGTGCATCAATTTCTGGACACGGGACTTGCAGGGTCATCGAGCTACATTCTAAAATGATGTTACACACGGACATTCACGTTAGCGCCATCATTGTTAACAACAGAAAACTCACATTAACAAACTTGTGATATGTTCCAAACTAACATACTATGAATGGGAAACTCAAAACAGCTATCTTACTTATCAAACATTCAAATAAAACATAGGTACATTAATAATCTCTTAAATTATATGCGATCTCAGACCCTGCAGAAAACATGACCTTACCGCATCAGTGGTTAAGAATGAACTGAGGGAGATCACGTTACGTCCCGTGCAATTGCACTGTCCAGCTATATTTACACAGCATCCGGGTCACGGACACAGCATCCGGGTCACGGACACAGCATCCGGGTCACGGACACAGCATCCGGGTCACGGACACACCCCAGGTATACCACGTCATTAAACCCCTAGAGGGCGCAGTTTATACCTATTTTAGCTATAATTGAACTTGACCTTTCTACTCCGTTACACTCACATACATATGTAGAGCCAAACATGGTCAATACGGCAATACTAACACGCTGCATTGTGTGGTATGTCACAGGCGTTCAAGATGGCGGCGCTACGCTCGAGAGCAGCCGGCCACCTTCTACCTGTCATGTCTTTTTACTGTTCGTTTTACTTCGTTTTACTTTGTCAGAGTGTTCTTCAAACGAACCTGATATACAGATATGACCGAAGAGAGCTCCTTGACATCCGTGCCTCATTAGGAGAAATCCCATCGAACATGACAGCTCCCTTCACTATTCCCTACGGACCATGGAGTATTAACAAACGAATTCACCGGAGAGGAGCAGGCAGACGCCGAGGGCATCGGGCCGGATCAGCGGTGAAACGCAAACAGCGAGCTCGTATGAATACCGAGCCGTCACCCCTCTCTCCCACCCGGCCTCGAGATCAACACATGCCGGTAGAGACACCTACCTCGCCCGGGACTCGTGTTAAGGTCATGTTTTTTTTCGTTAGGTTTCTATGATGAAGCCTGTCCACCCTTGTCAGACCACATGTCAAGAACCTCTGTGTCATCTTTGACTCCGAGCTTAACCTTGACCGACAAGTGAGCTCCGTCGTGAAGGCATGCCTATACCAACTACGCATCATAGCCAAGATCAAGTCCTTCCTCACCCCCAGCGACCTGAGGAGGGTCGTCCTCATGCTAATATCATCTAGGC
>NC_137688.1:66524285-66544285 GCF_963989245.1 Nansenia antarctica | reverse complement strand
AGCACGTTATCCTAAAACATTCTGGGAACAAACAAAAAACTTAAGCTGAAAATGTTTTGAGAACATAAGGTGTAATGTTCTAGCAATATTGTCAACTCACATTTTAAGAAGGTTATTACCGAACATTATCCTAAAACATTCTGGGAACTTCCCACTGAAAACGTTTTCAAGAACATTAGGGCATAATGTTCTAGCAATGTTGTCACTTAACATTTTAAGAAGGTTATCACAACATTTTAAAAATGTTTTTAGAGAACGTTATCCTAGAACATTCTGGGAACTTCCCACTGAAAACGTTTTCAAGAACATTAGGGCATAATGTTCTAGCAATGTTGTCACTTAACATTTTAAGAAGGTTATCACAACATTTAAAAAATGTTTTTAGAGAACGTTATCCTAGAACATTCTGGGAACTTCCCACTGAAAACGTTTTCAAGAACATTAGGGCATAATGTTCTAGCAATGTTGTCACTTAACATTTTAAGAAGGTTATCACAACATTTTAAAAATGTTTTTAGAGAACGTTATCCTAGAACATTCTGGGAACTTAAAGAAAACTTCCCGCTGAAAACATTACGAGAACGTTCTAGGTAACATTCTTTGAACATTTTTAGAACCAAAAATTGCTAGCTGGGAGGCTACTTGTAAACAAAGACAATTTAAATACTCAATTTTAAACCTCCATTGGCTAAAATCTGTACTTTTGCCTCTACAAGTGTTAACATGTCATTTTATGAAGTTTTAATATGTTTTCAGGCGAGAAAGTAACCATATATATTCCCAAAATGTGTCCAGTTTATCAAAATAACCCGTTTATATATCTGATCTGACGTTTCTTTCCGTCTTCTGTTAACTAGCTATATTACGGCTGCGTTCGTAAATTCGCCCTGGAAATCTGATCAGCACTGATGGAATGCCTCTTGTCCAATCAAATTACGGGACGTTGAACCCAGTGTGCGCTCCAGCGCTCTCAGAGCGGATTTACGAACGCACCCTGCATTGCTTGCATACCTTTACTGACAGAAACATCGTAATATAATTACAACAAGTTGTAAACTGATTTGGGGGCCCAATATCATTTTCTAACTTGTGATGACGACTACAGTTTTTAATGTACACAGACATAATATGTTTCAAAATGTTTAGGAAGTTTGAATAATAATAATAATAATAATAATAATAGGACCGGAAATGGTAGCTGTTTTCCAGACTTCTGATTCGCCAAGGGGCGCAGCCAGACGCTATTGGTTATTTTTGGCGCGGTTTAAACAATGTTCGCGGTTTTGTGTGGATGGTGTTTTTTTATAACTGTGATTGTGTGGACGCAATTCTTTTTTTAGGGAAAACCCCGGTTACAAAAAAAACGGTGTAGTGTGGACAAGGCCTGAGTCAGGATCTAAGCTGCCAAGACGACCTACCCAGCATGCAACACTCCTAGGGCAGGTCCCCTGTTCTACTGGTCTCCCTGGAGACGGAAGCTCCCATGTGTGTCTGTGTTTGTATGTGTGTGTGTGTGTGTGTATGTGTGTGTGTGTTTGCATGTGTGTGTGTGTGTGTTCACATGTGTGTGTGTGTGTGTGTGTGTGTGTGTGTGTGTGTGTGAGTGTACTCAGCAGGACTGAGAGAACGTGGACCAAACACACACACACACACACACACACACACACACATGTGAACACACACACACACACACACACACATGTGAACACACACACACACACACAGTCACACACACACACACACACACACACACACTCTCACACACACACACACACACACACACACACACACACACACACTGACCTAGCCTCTAAGGAGTGGGTATAATAAGGCAGAGTGGTCCACCATCACTCTAATGCAACCCTCAGAAAGGTGTGTGTGTGTGTGTGTGTGTGTGTGTGTGTGCGTGTGTGTGTGTGCCTTCATGTATGTGAGTGATCTGTGTGACATCATCAGAGCATAAACCAATCAGGTCCCAGCGTGTGTCCTTCAGAGGCTCCATGGCGACAGCTGGCCCCACCCCTCTATCAGCTGACACACACACACACACACACACACACAGGAGCTACTACAAATCTTCTGCCAGACTGAAGACCTCCATCTCATCAGGCTGCATCCTTCACTGTCCCTTCTAGAACCTTCTAGAACCTCCTAGAACCTAGTCCAACCCTCTAGAACCTAGTCCAACCCTCTAACCCTCTAGAACCCTCTAAAACCTAGTCTAACCCTCTAGAACCTAGTCCAACCCTCTAACCGTCTAGAACTCTCTAGAACCTAGTCAAACCCTCTAACCGTCTAGAACCTAGTCCAGCTCTTACCCTCTAGAACCCTCTAGAACCTAGTCAAACCCTCTAACCGTCTAGAACTCTCTAGAACCTAGTCAAACCATCTAACCGTCTAGAACCCTCTAGAACCTAGTCCTACCCTCTAACCCTCTAGAACCTTCTAGAACCTAGTCCAACCCTCTAACTTTCTAGAACTCTCTAAAACCTAGTCCAACCCTCCAACCCTCTAGAACCTAGTCCAGCTCTAACCCTCTAGAACCCTCTAGAACCTAGTCAAACCCTCTAACCGTCTAGAACTCTCTAGAACCTAGTCAAACCATCTAACCGTCTAGAACCCTCTAGAACCTAGTCCTACCCTCTAACCCTCTAGAACCTTCTAGAACCTAGTCCAACCCTCTAACTTTCTAGAACTCTCTAAAACCTAGTCCAACCCTCCAACCCTCTAGAACCTAGTCCAGCTCTAACCCTCTAGAACCCTCTAGAACCTAGTCAAACCCTCTAACCCTCTAGAACCTAGTCCAACTCTCTAACCCTCTAGAACCCTCTAGAACCTAGTCAAACCCTCTAACCCTCTAGAACCCTCTAAAACCTAGTCAAACCCTCTAACCTGCTAACCCTCTAGAACCCTCTAGAACCTAGTCAAACCCTCTAACCCTCTAACCCTCTAGAACCTAGTCCAACCCTCCAACCCTCTAGAATCTAGTCCAACCCTCTAGAACCTAGTCCAACTCTCCAACCCTCTAGAACCCTCTAGAACCTAGTCCAACCCTCCAACCCTCTAGAACCTAGTCCAACCCTCTAGAACCTAGTCCAACTCTCCAACCCTCTAGAACCTAGTCCAACTCTCCAACCCTCTAGAACCTAGTCCAACTCTCTAACCCTCTAGAACCTAGTCCAACCCTCTAACCGTCTAGAACCTAGTCCAGCTCTAACCGTCTAGAACCAGTGTTTCCTCTACATGCATTTATTGGTGGCGGGCCGCCACGAATGAATTTCCTCCGCCACAAATTGATTCAGTCCACAAAAAAAAAAAAAAAAATCTCTAAAAAAATCAATAAAAAAAATCTGAACATTTTAGCTGATTAAAATATATCTGATCCTAGATCAGCGCTATAATGGATGTTGACTAAAAGTGCACCTAAATCCACGCCCATCTCTCTCTAACCGCTGATCCAAAATCAGATTAATGACATTCAGTTGACGACGTGACACAAGGGCTCCTGATTGGTCTAAATGTGAACTGTGGTATTATTGTTATTGTGTACAGGCCACCGTAGTGACATCAGGGGGGTATTCCATCAACATCGCTAAAGGGAAAATCCAGGTTTAGTCTGATAAATCTCGCGAGAGTTCTTAAAAATATCCAGGCATATTCTGATAGGTCTCGCGAGTTATCAAAAATAAGCCAGGATTTTCCTTTAGCGACGTTGATGGAATACCCCCCAGGTCAGGTGGGCAGGTTACGACGAGACAACAAGAGACTGGTATTGTAGAGCTTACAGAGCGAGTTAAAATAAAGACACTTACATTGAAATACAGAAGGACTCACATGTATGTTTAATAGAATAACACGACATGGTGTCAGAAGTCCTGTAAGTGAGTGTTAAGAGTTAGATCGGCCGACAAGTGTCATTTGAGCTCGTGACGGTGAGAAGGGAGAAGAAAAAATGGATGCTAATGCTAACGCGGAAGCAGCTGCAGTCCAGAGAGCTTCTTCGAAAAATTAAACGAAAACAGCGACAGATGGATGGATTTTTCAAGAAAAAAGATGTCCCAGACACTTCAAACATTGCTGAAGCTAGCAGTGGCTATGAGCGACCCGAAACTGCATGGCTGGCAGGACCAAAGAAGCTAGGTGGTGGATCAGCTAACAGCGTTTATGGCGGGGTACCACCACCACCAGCTACAACTACAACTACAGCGGGAGAGCCATCAGCATCGGCTAGCTGTGTTGGTGTATCAGCAGACATTAGCAAGTCAAAAAACTATTCTTATGTGCCGTCACTTTAGCAACGACACAGGATTGTTTTATTGACAACGGAATTACATGCTGGAAAAACATGCAGCTAAAATTCAGGGAACATTTGGACAATAAGAGACACACGGGAGAAGTACGGGAAAACAGGGCTCATGTGGGTCTCATCAAAGGTAAGAGTTTGTTTTCTTTAACTCAGCTGATACTCAGCTGTTTACCGAATGCTCCATCTGACTGTGATTTTACTTCTGTAATGTGGTGGGTTGACATAATTCACGCACGGAACTATAGGTTGAGAGTATTGTTCCGTCCGCAGTTGAGTGCGTAGTACCCAAGTTGTTTAGACTGTTCTATTTACTGCTTGAGTGTGTTGTTGACAATCGTTCATGTCCTTCATTAAACGTTTAGCTTTGTCATTTGATACGCCGCCTACGACTACCATCTCTCTGCACTACAGTAAACAGTTAATCAGTAACGTTAGCCGCTTTTGTGCTCATGTAGGCCTACTTCGTATTATATTATAGCTGATGATCTTTGTGTGTGTGTATGTGACTGTCAGTCACAAGTTTATATTCTGTATATTCATTATTATTTTTTTGGCCATCCTCTAGTTTTGGCTGAAATGAGGTCGTTGTTTTGAAAAAAAAAATGAAAATAAATAAATAAATAAAAACGCGTGCGCGTGCGCGCGCGTTTCATGCGCGTGCACACGAAAAAATATCGCAACCCTCTAACTAGTAGTAATAGTCCAACCCTCTAACTTTCTAGAACCCTCTAGAACCTAGTCCAACCCTCCAACCCTAGAACCTAGTCCAACCCTCTAACCCTCTAGAACCTAGTCCAACCCTCTAACCCTCTAGAACCCTCTAGAACCTAGTCCAACCCTCCAACCCTCTAGAACCTAGTCCAACCCTCTAACCCTCTAGAACCCTCTAGAACCTAGTCCAACTTTCTAACCCTCTAGAACCCTCTAGAACCTAGTCCTACCCTCCAACCCTAGAACCTAGTCCAACCCTCCAATCCTAGAACCTAGTCCTACCCTCTAACTCTCTAGAACCTAGTCCAACCCTCTAACCCTCTAGAACCTAGTCCAAACCTAACCCCGCTATCTTATGTGCATGTGCGTGGGCGTGTGTGTGTGTGTGTGTGTGTGTGTGTGTGTGTGTGTGTGAGTGTGAGTCACAGAGAGAGTGTATTTACACAGAGAGAGTGTGTTTACAGACTCAATCAAATCCTCCAGTGAGACGGATCTGATGCCCTGGCTCAGAGCGCTGAGGAGTCTCCGGCTGTGTTCTCACTAGAACATTAGGATGTGTTCTCACTAGAACATTAGGGTGTGTTCTCACTAGAACATTAGGATGTGTTCTCACTAGAACATTAGGGTGTGTTCTCACTAGAACATTAGGATGTGTTCTCACTAGAACATTAGGATGTGTTCTCACTAGAACATTAGGGTGTGTTCTCACTAGAACATTAGGCTGTGTTCTCACTAGAATATAAGGGTGTGTTCTCACTAGAACATTAGGGTGTGTTCTCACTAGAACATTAGGGGGTGTTCTCACTAGAACATTAGGCTGTGTTCTCACTAGAATATAAGGGTGTGTTCTCACTAGAACATTAGGGTGTGTTCTCACTAGAACATTAGGGGGTGTTCTCACTAGAACATTAGGCTGTGTTCTCACTAGAACATTAGGGTGTGTTCTCACTAGAACATTAGGGTGTGTTCTCACTAGAACATTAGGGTGTGTTCTCACTAGAACATATGGGTGTGTTCTCACTAGAACATTAGGGTGTGTTCTCACTAGAACATTAGGCTGTGTTCTCACTAGAACATTAGGGTGTGTTCTCACTAGAACATTAGTGTGTTCTCACTAGAACATTAGGGGGTGTTCTCACTAGAACATTAGGGTGTTCTCACTAGAACATTAGGGTGTGTTCTCACTAGAACATTAGGGTGTGTTCTCACTAGAACATTAGGGTGTGTTCTCACTAGAACATTAGGGGGTGTTCTCACTAGAACATTAGGGGGTGTTCTCACTAGAACATTTGCTTCACTTGAAACGGAGTTTAGGATAAAGTTCGCTTTGCTCTGCGTCGTTTGGAGCAGCGAGAACGCGCATTCGAAGTCGCTCCCGCAGCAAAGAACCAACGGATGCTCCGCTTGAAAAGCGGTGGTTTCGCTTCGGTTAGAAACTACACATCCATCACTTTGCTTCGCTTCGCTTTTGGTGAGAACGCTGCTCGAGGCTGTCCATAGGAAAACAACAGCACACGCGTGTTGATCTGTATAAGGGGGGGACAACGGGCAATTCTAAATCTTTCTGACCAATCAACTACCACGTCTGTTGCTTCGATTGCGTATGTTACTTCGTTTACATGAAGGGCTGTGAGAACGCAAATCAGAGAAATTATTTATGCAACAATGTTGCGAACTCATCCACTTGCTCCGGGTCTCGATTCAGACTTTCATGACCTCAGAGCACTGGAGGACGTGCCCTACTGGTGCCCCTCCAATGGTCTAAACTTGACCATGTGCCTCCACAGTTGAAAAACGTCGCACTAAAGTGCCCTTTTGAGTGGCAAAATTAGAGGATGTGCCCTATTGGCTGCCCTTCCAATGGTCTAAACTTGACCATGTGCACTGATGGGGTCCCATGTTGTGCAGTAGGTGCCCTTTTTTTTTTTTTCGCCCTTCAAACAGCCCGAGTCCGCCACTGACTCAGAGCAACCTGACCCTGATCCTCAATCTGCTATTTTCCAGCTCAGGAACATTCAGCCCGCCTCCGACCCTCCCTGTCCTTCTCCGCTACTGAAACATCCTCTCATCCTCTCATCCTCCCATCCTCTCAACCTCTCATCCTCTCATCCTCTCATCCTCTCATCCTCTCATCCTCTCCTCCTCTCATCCTCTCATCCTCTCATCCTCTCCTCCTCTCATCCTCTCATCCTCTCATCCTCTCATCCTCCCATCCTCTCAACCTCTCATCCTCTCATCCTCCCATCCTCTCATCCTCTCATCCTCTCATCCTCTCATCCTCTCATCCACTCATCCTCTCATCCTCTCATCCTCTCATCCTCTCCTCCTCTCCTCTCCTCCTCTCATCCTCCTCTCATCCTCTCCTCCTCTCATCCACTCATCCTCTCATCCTCTCATCCTCTCATCCACTCATCCTCTCATCCTCTCATCCTCTCATCCTCTCATCCTCTCCTCCTCTCCTCCTCTCATCCTCTCATCCACTCATCCTCTCATCCTCTCATCCTCTCATCCTCTCATCCTCTCATCCTCTCCTCCTCTCATCCTCTCATCCTCTCATCCTCTCATCCTCTCCTCCTCTCATCCTCTCATCCTCTCCTCCTCTCATCCTCTCATCCTCTCATCCTCTCATCCACTCATCCTCTCCTCCTCTCCTCCTCTCATCCTCTCATCCTCTCATCCTCTCATCCTCTCATCCTCTCATCCTCTCATCCTCTCCTCCTCTCATCCTCTCATCCTCTCATCCTCTCATCCTCTCATCCACGCCCTCATAACCTCCCGACTCCACTACTGCAACAACGTCCAGAACTCTGCTGCCCGTCTGCTCACATCACCCCTGTCCTCCAAAACCTCCTGCTCACCCCTTACAAAGCCATCAACAACCTGGCCCCCTCCTACCTTGCCGACCTCGTCCCCCTCCACACCCCCTCAGGTCTGACGACCAAACCACCCTCCAGACCACCAGGACCACCAAGCTCCGGACCTGGGGTGATGGGGCCTTTTCAGCCGCAGCCCCGTCCCTCTGGAACGCCCTCCCCAACCACATCAGACAGGCCAACACCCTCCCAACATTTAAACAGGCCCTCAAAACCCACCTCTTCAAGCTCGCCTTCACCAGTTAACCCTCTCCCCCTCCCATGTGTCCCCTGCACTACCTCAATTAGGCCCCTATACTTTCTTCTATTTACCTTTTGTTTCTTTTTATTATTACTACTCGATCTTTTCAGTTTGTAAAGCGTCTTTGAGTGTCTAGAAAAGCGCTATATAAGTCTAATGTATTATTATTATTATTATTATTATTATTATTATTATTATTATTATGATGACTGATGGATAGATGATTCACTTCACTTAGACAAATAGTTGTTGTTGTTGTTGTTGTTGTTGTTGTCAGTGGCTTTTTGGATAAAGGCTAAATCTGCTAAATGTCTAAAATCTAAATGTAATATTATTGTCGTTATCCTTATTCTGACGTCATCGGGGTCGTTCTATGTTCATGACAAATAAACTAAACGTTTTAAAGCCTCCTGCGAGACCTGTCTCACCTGTCTCACTGTCTGTCTCACTGTCTCACTGTCTCACTGTCTCAGTGTTAGGGTTAGAGGAGTTAGAGCCTGTCTCACCTGTCTCACTATCTCAGGGTTAGGGTTAGAGGGGTTAGAGGGGTTAGAGGCGTTAGAGTCTGTCACACCTGTCTCACCTGTCTCACTATCTCAGGGTTAGGGTTAGAGGGGTTAGAGGGGTTAGAGGGGTTAGAGCCTGTCTCACCTGCAGGAGGACGGACCGCATCCTGCCGCGTGCCACACCGGGAGCCTCCCGGTAAATCTCCAAACTGCGCTCTGTGCTCTCCCTCCCTTCCCTCGTGTCTCAGAGAGTCTCCGGTGGTCACGCCACTTTTAGAAGCGGATGACGGTGGTCTCGAGGACTCCCACACCCACCCCAGCCTGTATCCCGGTAGCACGTGATCACCTCCGAGAGGAGAGAGGAGACTCCCGGGACGGCTCGTGCTGCTGCTGCTGCTGCAGGCGTGAAATGACCATGTCGATCCTACCGGGGACCGGCTCGTGCACCGCCACCACCACCGCCGTCAAATCCCGGTGTTTTGATGTTGTTTGATCCCGTATAGATCGGTGTGTCTCGTCTCGTGTCTCTCTCACTGTGGTGAGTCAGTCTCGAGTCGTGGATCTGCAGCATGAACCCGCGCGGTTCCTCCGGTAGCGATGCAACATCCCCGCCGCCTCGCGCCTCCCGGTGTGTCCGGTAGAGAGAAGAAGCAGAGCAGCCCGCGGTAGTTACCGGTCACCCTCCCTCCCTCCCGCCCCGGTACCGTGATGCTGCACGCGACTGAACCTGACTGATCGGGTGAGCTGCTCCTCGTGCTCCTCCGGTCCAAACAGAAACAGAAACTTGTCTCCTCGGAGCTCCAGAAAAGTGACCGGGAGGATGTGCACTGTGCCTCGTATACCCGGGCGGCGGCTCGTTCCCACGGTCTTTCCCTCCCTCCTTCTCTCTCTCTCTCTCTCTCTCTCTCTCTCTCTCTCTCTCTCTCTCTCTCTCTCTCTCTCTCTCTCTCTCTCTATCTCTCTCTGTCTCCCTCTATCTCTGTCTCTCTCTCTCTCTCTGTCTATCTATCTCCCCCCCTCCGGGTCTCTGGTTCCTCTCCGGTATCCGATCGTCAGCGATGACAGATGGGAGTGGATGGTAAACAGCGCTGCGCTCATCTCTCTCCCTCTGCTATCTCTGTCTCCCTCACCTCTCCTCTCTCTCACGCTCTGTCTCTCTCTCCCACCTCTCTCTCTCTCTCTCTCTCTCCCTCCCACCTCTCTCTCTCTCTCTCTCCCCCTCCCACCTCTCTCTCTCTCTCTCCCTCCTCCCACCTCTCTCTCTCCCCTCCCACCTCTCTCTCTCCTCTACCTCCCTCTCTCTCTCTCCCCCTCCCACCTCTCTCTCTCTCTCTCTCCCCTCGCACCTCTCTCTCTCCCCTCCCACCTCTCTCTCTCTCTCTCCCCCTCCCACCTCTCTCTCTCTCTCTCCCTCCCTCCCACCTCTCTCTCTCTCTCCCACCTCTCTCTTTCTCCCTCTCTCTCCCCCCTCTTTCTCCCTCTCTCCCCCCTCTCACCTTTCTCTCTCTCTTTCTCTCTCTCTAAACCACCGCATGTGTTTCTCATCGATTTCTGGGGACTCCTACGTCATCACACAGACTGTTAGCCACGCCCCTGCTGTTAGCCACGCCCCTGCTGTTCATTCATAACCAGTGTTTACTTGTTTCTGTCCATTATCATCATTATAATAATGAATTATAATAATGAATTATAATAATGAATTATAATAATTAATTATAGAGGGCGGGTCTAGATTCAGGATATTATATTCAGGATATTATATCATATTATATATATATACAGTATATCTCAAAAATGAGTACACCCTTTAGATTTTTGCAAATATTCTGTCATATCCTTTCAGGGGATAACATTATCCTACTGAAACTTTGATATAACTTAAAGTAGTCAGTGTGCTGCTTGAATAACAGTATAGATTTATTGTCCTTTGAAAATTACTCAGTACACAGCTGTTAATGTCTAAACAGCTGGCAACAAAAGTGAGTACACCCCATAGTGAACATGTCTAAATTGTGCCCAAAGTGTCAATATTTTGTGTGACCACCATTGTTATCTAGCACTGCTTTAACCCTCCTGGGCATGGAATTCACCAGAGCTGCACAGGTTGCTTCTGGAATCTTCTTCCACTCCTCCATGACGACATCACGGAGCCCACGGATGTTGGACACCTTGCAGTCCTCCACCTGCCTCTTGAGGATGCCCCACATGTGTTCAATTGGGTTTAGGTCTGGAGACATACTTGGCCAGTCCATCACCTTAACCTTCAGCTTCTTCAGCAAGGCCGTTGTCATCTTGGAGGTGTGTTTAGGGTCATTATCATGTTGGAAAACTGCCCTACGGCCCAGTTTCCGAAGAGAGGGGATCATGCTCTGCTGCAGGATGTCACAGTATATATTGGAATTCATGTGTCCCTCAATGAAATGCAGCTCCCCAGTGCCGGCAGCACACTCATGCAGCCCCAGACCATGATGCTGCCACCACCATGCTTGACTGTAGGCAAAACACATTTGTCTTGGTACTCCTCACCAGGGTGCCGCCACACACGCCGGACACCATCTGACCCAAACAGGTTTATTTTGGTCTCATCAGACCACAGGACATGGTTCCAGTAACTCATGTTCTTGGATTCATTGTCTTCAGCAAACTGTTTCTTATGCATCGGTTTGAATTTCCTCCGCCACTAATTGATTCAGACAGTCCACTTTGATTCAGGCTGCGCAGAAAGGCAGCGAGTTATTATGACCGGAGAACAGGAAAAAAAAGCAGATTGAAGCTAGATTTAGGCCGCTTCCAGACCAACATTTTCGTTACGATTTAGGGCGTAGTTATTTACAATATGTTACAATGTTGCAATTAACCTCGTCGTTTGTGTTCGCACTGCAATCGAGACTGAATCGCTGTCAACAGGCGCGCGGCGCGAGGCGACGCGCTTTCAAAACAGTTTTGTGATTGGTCCGAATTTAGCGGACATTTGGATTTCTCTTTTAGCCCGTCGCTGGTGCCTTTAATCCCGTATCCTAATCGAAAATGCAACATCATCAGCGACGACTGTGGGTTATTGCATTTACTGCTGTTCTCTGGTTCATGTTCTTATACCAGTGCTCAGTATAGAGTATTTTAAATGAACATTCGTAATGTATGTCTCTGATGTTCATGGTCAATTAAATCAGCCTATCTTGTGAAACAAATAATGTTCCCGCTAATGGGTTAACCGAGCATTCTCGCACCTAACGTGCAAGCACCTAGCTTCGAACTATTCATAGCAATATGCGCAGGGCAAAAATAATCTATTGCCTCTAAAATCACCACGAACAGAACGGCGGAGGTACGGGTAAGCAGGTCTCATGTTGGTGTCCTCAAAGGTAAGAGTTGGTTTTCTTTAACTCAACTGATAGCATTACCTTGCTGTTGTTGTTTACCGAATGCTCCATCTGACTGTCACACTGTGAAATTATAATTGTTGCCACCCTCTAGTTTTTGGTGAAACTACGTCTTTGTTTTGAGCGCCAGTGCGCGTTTGACGACCGCTCCGCCACTAATGTGAAAAATCCTGGAGGAAACACTGTATATATATATATATATAGAGAGAGAGGTATATACTGTATATGTATATATATAGAGTGTCACAGTTCCACCCCTGGCTCATCAGCCGGCTATTAGTGGCGCCAGGTGTGGCCGATTAAGACCGCGACTGGTTCCTACTTAAGCCCTGCTCCTGCTTCCAGTCAACGCCAGATCGTAGCCACTTAATGGTTGGTCCCAGTATTCGTTCCCTCTACTCTATACGTTACCCGTTACCCTAGCCTAACCCTATTCCCCCTGTTCCCCGTTTAAGGATTCCCTGCCTGCCGACTTCCTGCCTGCCTGACTACCCTGCTCCCTGCCTGATCCCTGCCTGCCTATTACTATTCCTCCTGCCTGACCCCCTGCCTGTCTGCCGACCACCCCGCCTGCCTGACCCCCTGCATGTCTGCCTACCTGCCTGACCCCCTGCCTGTCTGCCGACCACTCCGCCTGCCTGACCCCCTGCCTGTCTGCCGACCACTCCGCCTGCCTGACCCCCTGCCTGTCTGACTACCTGCCTACCTGCCTGACCCCCTGCCTGTTCTACCTACCTCCAGCCTGATTCCCCTAAACACCCCAACCCTACAATAAATATCTATTATTGTTGTACTACCTGTTCTCCGTTGTCTGCTTCTGGGTTCCGCCCTCTGGTCGTGACATAGAGAGAGAGGTATACATATGTATATATATATATATAGAGAGAGAGAGAGAGAGGTATATGTATATATATATAGTGAGAGGTATATATATATGTATATATATATAAAGAGAGAGGTATATATATGTATATATATATATAGTGAGAGAGGTATATATATGTATATATAGTGAGAGAGGTATATATATGTATATATCAGTGGAGGCTGGTGACTTCCAGAATTGAGGAGGCCAATTTTTTTTCCGCTTGCTCGCTTCACTCGCGATGGAATGTTCCCTGTTCTTCTTATCTGTCTTTGTTAAAAATTATTAATTTGTGTTTGGCGGTACTGGAGGGATTGGGACACTCTCAGGATGGTGGATGAAGCAGCTTTTATTGCCTGCACAATGGGTCATCAAATAAACAAAACAATTGGCATGAATCTCTGGTCCCTTCTGCTCAGGCTCACAACATTCACCACAACATACTACATACAATCAATGACATGTCAAAAGCACTCAAACACTATGTCAATCAGACACACAACATACAATTCAGAACAATACTTCATCCATTTCTAATATTTATCCTGCAGAACAGCACTCATACGCGTGTGGTGGAAAAAGGTACTACACGGAGGCCAGGCCTCCTCTGCCCACCCATTTTCAGTGATTTGGCCAATCACATATTATTGCCATGAAAAAAATTGCATTACATTGACTTCTATGAGAAACCACTTTCCTAGGGGAGGCCTGGCCTCCGTGTAGTACCTTTTTCCGCCACACGCGTGTATGAGTGCTGTTCTGCAGGATAAATATTAGAAATGGATGAAGTATTGTTCTGAATTGTATGTTGTGTGTCTGATAAAAAATATAATTATTGCTTTTTTAAATATCTCTCTCTTCTCTCAAATTATTGGGGAGGCCAGGCCTCCTCCACCTCTATGGAGGAGCCTCCACTGGTATATATAGAGAGAGAGGTATATATTTGTATATATAGGCAAGGCAAGGCAAGGCAAGTTTATTTGTATAGCACATTTCATACAACAGGGGCAATTCAAAGTGCTTTACATGCATTATTAAAAAATACAGCAAGAGGAGCATAGGAAAATAAAAATTACAATGAATAAAAGCAAATATAAGAAGTAAATAGATAAAACATTTAAAAAGACAATAGTTAATGGAAAAAAGACATTGATAGAAGTGTTTGTGTTTAATCATAACTGGTGCAAAACATGAAGATTTTTTAGCTTAGATTTAAATATTTTAAGGGTTTGGGCCTGTTTGATTTCTTCAGGGAGTTTGTTCCAGGAGCATGCAGCAGCGTGACTGAAAGCTGCTGCACCGTGTTTTGTTTTTACTCTTGGAATTATTAGCTGATTAGTCTCAGCTGACCTTAGGGACCTTGCGGGAATATAGGGTGGGAGGAGATCTGATATGTATTTTGGTCCAAGACCATTTTGTGATTTGTATGTAATTAGGAGGATTTTGAATTCAATTCTCTGAGAGACTGGTAGCCAGTGCAGGGATCTCAGGATTGGTGTAATGTGTTCAAATGTCTTTGTTTTTGTTAGGACCCTAGCAGCGGTGTTTTGGATGAGCTGCAATTTACGAACAGCTCCTTTAGATAGGCCTGTTAGTAGACCAGCTCCTTTAGATAGGCCTGTTAGTAGACCAGCTCCTTTAGATAGGTCTGTTAGTAGACCATTACAATAATCAAGTCTACTCGAAACAAATGCATGGATGAGTTTTTCAAGGTCTTGCTTGGACATGAAACCTCTCATTCTTGTTATGTTTTTCAGGTGATAGTAGGCTGATTTAGTTATCGAGTTTATGTGGCTGTTGAAGTTTAGATCGGAGTCTAGAATTACACCAATATTTCTGACCTGTTTTTTAGTGTGAAGAGAGAGAGAATCAAGTTTTGCACTGACTTTCGATCTTTTGTCAGGTGCACCGAATACAATTATCTCTGTTTTGTCCTTGTTTAGTTGGAGGAAGTTTTGTGTCATCCAGGCGTTTATTTGCTCAATGCAATTACAGAGATTGTCAATGGGACTATAGTCGTTCGGTGAGAGGGCTATGTAGATTTGAGTGTCATCCGCATAGTTGTGGTAGGCAATTTTGTTCTTTTTTATGATGTGTCCCAATGGAAGCATGTAGAGATTGAATAGAAGGGGGCCAAGGATTGACCCTTGGGGAACCCCACATGTCTTTTTTATTTGGTCAGATACAAAGTTGCCAATGGAGACATAGTAGCTTCTGTCCTGTAGGTAGGATCTAAACCAGTTTAGGGCAGTGCCCGAAAGTCCTACCCAGGTTTTTAGTCTATCTATTAGAATGTCATGGTCTACAGTGTCAAAGGCAGCACTAAGATCTAGTAGTATCAAAACTGAGATTTTTCCGGAGTCTGTGTTTACGCGAATGTCATTAAGGACCTTAATAAGGGCCGTTTCAGTGCTATGTAGGGGGCGAAAGCCTAATTGAAAGTCATCAAAGAGATAATTTAGGGTCAAATAATTGCTAAGTTGTTCGTGGGCAACCATTTCAATAATTTTTCCTGTACAGGGAAGGTTTGATATGGGTCTGTAGTTGTTTAGTACAAATGGGTCTAGGCCGTTCTTTTTTAGTAGAGGCTTAATAACTGCAGTTTTCAGGGAAGATTCCTGATGAAAGGGAGGTGTTAATTATTTGTATTACTTCGCCTGCCATGCAGCTAAATATGTTTTTTAAAAAGCTTGTTGGCAGGACATCAAGGGCACAGGTGGATGGTTTAAGACGTGACATGATTTTATCTAGGGTCTTGTAATCAATGGTGTTAAATTGTGACATGGTTGTTATGTCCGCCCTATTTGGGGTTGTTAATGGGGACATGTTTTTCATGCCTAACACAGAAGACCTAATGCCTTAATGGTTTCTATTTTATTGTTAAAAAAGGATGCAAGCTCATTGCATTTACTAGTTGAGTGAAATTCCTGAGCAATGGGTGTTGGGGGATTTGTTAGTCTGTCAACAGTTCTGAAAAGGATGCGGGCATTATTGATGTTATTGTTTATGATCTTAGAGAAAAATTATTGCCTGGCACTTCTTATTTCTAAGTTATAGTTTTGAAGATTCTCTTTATAGATATCATAGTGGACTTGAAGGTTTGTTTTTCTCCATCTGCGCTCTGCTTTACGACATTCTCTTTTTTGGGTCTTTACGGATGGGGCAGTTCTCCAGGGAGCTTTTTGCTTACCAGAGATGTATTTGGATCTAATGGGTGCAATATCATCAATGGTTTTTGTGATTTTTAAGTTGAAGTCGTGTAGAAGGTCATTTACTGAGGTTGGAATAGAAGTTTGGGGGGGGCTAGGGAAAAGGCCTGTGTGAACAGTGCACTGGTCTTTTCATTGATATATCGTTTGGAAATAGTTTTAGACATAGTTTGAATAACAGGAAAGATAGATACGTCAAAGAATATGCAACAGTGGTCAGACAGGGCAATGTCAGTTACAACAACATTTGAAATATCTAGGCCTTTGGTGATGATAAGGTCCAGAGTGTGACCTCGATTATGAGTAGGGAGGTTCACATGTTGTTGAAGTTCAAAAACATCTAACAGAACAGAGAGTTCTTTGGCTTTGTTGTCCTCTGAGTTATCTACATGAATATTGAAATCACCAGCAATGATCAGACCATTAAATTCAGTAGTAATGATGGAGAGAAGCTCTGTAAGTTCATTAAAGAAGCTAGTAGAGTATTGGGGTGGTCTGTATAAAATTATAAAAAGAATTCGAGTGGAACATTTAAAAACAACTGAAAGATATTCAAATGATCAAAATTCCCCGAAGGATTTCTGTTTGCAGTTAAAACTGTCTCGGAAGAAAGAGGCGATTCCACCACCTTTTTTGTGGGATCTAACGACATCTAAGGTTCTAAAATTGGGGGGTGCTGACTCAATAAGAATTGGTGTCTTGTTATCTTTATCTAACCAGGTCTCAGTGATAAATAAGAAATCTAGTTCATAGGAGCTAATCAAGTCGTTGATTAAGAGAGACTTATTAGCTAAGGATCTGGCATTGAAAAGTGCTAGCTTGAGTGGTTTTGTGTTTGGTCTCTGTGTGGGCTGTGTGTGGCAGGGTATAGAAATTTAATTTGAGGGGTGTATAAAGCATTCAGACTTGCAATTAACTGTTCTGTTACTGATATGAACAGGGATAGCAAGAGTTGAGAGTCCCAGCTTTATATCAGGAATGTCAATGGTATCAACTCTATGGAAGCAGGGACTGTTAGAGCATCAACTGATTATGGGTGTCATCCGGGGGAGGGGGATGGGTGTTGTAGATAGCATCCTGTGGCGTCGGGGTGGGGCGATGGGTGTTGTAGATAGCATCCTGTGGTGTCGGGGTGGGGCGATGGGTATTGTTGATGAGGCTGGCATTGTTGATGAGGCTGGCGTCGCAGGGAGTGTGGGGCCAGGTGTTGTAGAATGGAGAGATGGATCAGCTTTCGGGGTGAGCTCTACTCCTGTCTTCACCATTTTCTCTAACCTAGCTGAGAAAGGCAGGAACGGCGTGAGTTGGAGGAAGGAGAGCTCAGTGGACTCAGTGGATGAGTGTCTCTGGGAGTTTGGGGTAGAGTGGTTTGGGGGGTCGGGGGCAGGGAGGGAGGGTGGGGGGAGAGAAAAGGGGCTGGACTGTCGCCTTAGTGGGGGTTCAACGAGTTGGCTAATGATTAGTTTTGCCCTGTCGACTGTGGAGCGCAGTTTAGGCAGTTGCGATGGGGAGATTGATAAGTCATCTGCAGCACGCACTTCTGACTGCTGAGAAGGGTCCAGGCCAGCCGATAGCACGAGGGATGCCAAGAGCCGACTCTTTGTGACAGACACTAAGCTGGCACTAAGCAGGCACTAATATATAAAGAGAGAGGTATATATAATTATGTATATATATATAGAGAGAGAGATATGTATATACAGTATATATAGAGAGAGGTATATATATGTATATATATATAGAGAGAGGTATATATATGTATATATATAGAGAGAGATATGTATATATATATATATATATATATATATATATATATATATATATATATAGAGAGAGAGAGAGAGAGATGTATGTGTATATACTGTATATAGAGAGAGGTATATATATATGTATATACTGTATATATAGAGAGAGGTATATATATGTATATACTATATAGAGAGAGAGGTATATATATATATATATATATATATATATATATATATATATATATATATAGAGAGAGAGAGAGAGAGAGAGAGATATGTATATGTATATACTGTATATAGAGAGAGAGGTATATATATATATATACTATATATATATAGAGAGAGGTATATATATATGTATATATATAGAGAGAGGTATATATATGTATATACTGTATATATAGAGAGAGGTATATATATGTATATACTATATAGAGAGAGAGGTATATATATATATATATATATATAGAGAGAGAGAGAGAGATATGTATATGTATATACTGTATATAGAGAGAGAGGTATATATATGTATATACTATATAGAGAGAGAGGTATATATATATATATATATATATATATATATATATATATATATATATATATATATATATAGAGAGAGAGAGAGAGAGAGAGAGAGAGAGAGAGAGAGAGAGAGGGGTAGAGTATATATGTGTATATATAAAGAGAGAGAGGTTTTGTGGAAAATGTGGTGCTTATAGGAGCATTTAGGAGTTGAGAAATCTGTTGGTAACCAGTGGTAACCAGTGGTAACCAGTGGTAACCAGTCTGTTGGTAACCAGTGGTAACCAGTGGTAACCAGTAGTAACCAGTGGTAACCAGTAGTAACCAGTGGTAACCAGTGGTAACCAGTAGTAACCAGTGGTAACCAGTAGTAACCAGTAGTAACTGTGTTTTTCTGTGTAGGATGCAGGCTAATTTACAAGGGGCCAACTAGTGGTCGTTGTGTGTAAATAGCAGCTTTCCATTGTAAAGCTGGGCTCTTTTAGTAGGTGAAAAAGGCACAGCTGTTCTTTTTTTCTAAGTTCTTTTTTCTGAGTGGGGCAGTCCCACTCATATTTTTCATTTTATTGATAGTTACAGTGGAGAATTAGACAGGAAGGATGGGTGAGAGAGAGAGGAGGGATGACATGCAGGACGTGTCCCCGGCCGGAATCGAACCGGGGACCCTGCGGTTACGTGGTTGACGCTTAACCCGCTACGCCACCTAAGCACCCCCACGGCAGGGCTGTTCTACTGTTAATATGATGCTTAACAACCTTGCTGAAGGTCTTGAATGAATGAATGAATGAATGAATGGTCTTTATTGTCATTAATACAGTACAGGTACCATACAACGACATGTAGGAGGGGGGGCTCCCCTGGTGCTAGGAGAAAAGACTAAAAACAAGAGGGCCAAGGGTAAAATAAAAAAGGGAAAAGAGCTGGTTTACATAAATAAAGGCTATGTACACTATCCACTATACTATACTACTATACTATACTAATAAAACACTGTGCTGTACTCTATGCTATGCTATAAATATCCTAACTTTTCCTGTATCTGAACCTTATGTACACGCAGGGTTGTCATATTGCACATAGTATTGTTGCACATTCATTTAAAGTGTCGCAGTTAGCAGGTTTGAAATGTTCACAGTTGTATTTCAATATTGCACTTATGTTTACAATCTAGTAGCTGCCATTTCAAGCCTGCAAACTGTGACACTTTAAAATAACGTGAAAAAATACTTTTGTGCAATATGACAACCCTAGTTGACTATCTGTGCAGTATAGTACAGTGGATTGTGTACATAGCCTTTATTGATGTAAACCAGCTCCTTACCTTCTTGTGATTTTATGCTTTTTCTAAAATGTGTTTTTTTTTCCCTTTCCTAACACCAGGGGAGCCACCCCTCCTAAATTTCGTTGTTTGGTACCTGTACTGTAGCAATGACAAATAAAGTCCATTCCATTCCATTCCATCGAGTTGTCTAGATTGTCCAGGGCCCAGATAGAACCTAGGTCTTTGCTGTGTTCAGGGCCTGGATGGTAAAAGCTGGGGAGCTCTGTGCCTCTATGCTTCAGGAGATGATTCTCTGGCAGGAAAGCAGCTTGATGACAGATGTGACAGTCTGGTGGAAACAGCAGGGAGATGTCATTC
>NC_137688.1:66514285-66521785 GCF_963989245.1 Nansenia antarctica | reverse complement strand
GACTCCTCCCCCTATGTATTTTAACAGTGAATTTTACACACACACACAGATAAAATGTTTATTGTATTGGAGGATTTTTAATGAATGCTGATAGGCGCCGACAGAATATCAGCCGCATTTTGTGAATAAACAATGTTTATTTAAAAAAAAAACTTTTACAAATCGCAACTAGGAAGTGAAGGTGGGGGCGGCGCCCCAGCGCCCTCTATCGGCCAGCCGCCATTGGGTTAGAGCCTGTCTCACCTGTCTCACCTGTCTCAGTGTTAGGGTTAGAGGGGTTAGAGTCTGTCTCACCTGTCTCACCTGTCTCACATAGGGAACGGCTGTGTAAATAGTACCTACAGCAGACTAGACTTACTAGAATTTGTTGCGCAAAACGAGAGGACTGTAACAACGGAATTCTTGAAACAGCAGAACATCCCACTCGACATCGCTCGCTTACCGGGAGAACAATGGTATACGATCCCAACCCTAAGGCGCAAGCGGCGGCGTCGAGATCACAAGCAACGCCGAGGCCGCAGGGGAGGCCTGCTAGCTAGGCTAAAGAGGAGCCCAGATAAGCCTGCTTTGCCGAGTATCTTCCTCTCCAACGTCAGGTCTCTGGCTAACAAGATGGACGAACTGAGACTGCAGGTAGCTTCCAATAACACCGTGGGGGATAGCTGTGTGATTATTCTCACAGAAACCTGGCTCAACGACTCCATCTTGGACTCGGCCGTCGGGCTAGAAGGCCGTACTTTACACAGAGCGGACCGGACTTTGCTTAGTGAGAAGACGCGCGGAGGCGGCCTCATTATATCTACGAAGGACAGCTGGTGCTTAAACACTAAAACTGTAAGTAGCCACTGCTCCCCAGACCTGGAATACTTGACTGTTAACACTAGAACAGCCGTGAGGTGTTAAACAGCACCAGTGAGTACCCAAAAAAATCTACCTTTGCACTCGATCACATTTCAGGACCCTCCTTTCATGACTTTTCCTAGATATGTGCGTTCTACCACCCAGCATTTTTACATTTTCAAAATCGAGTTAGTATAAAGCGTTTTAGCAGTATTTCTGTGTGTGTCTGTGTATTTGTGGCTGCCATCTTTTTCTCCAAGCCTGCAATTCTCTTTTATATCAGCAGAGGTAGCAAGGGGGCACACACTGTGCTCAAATTCAGGCTTCAGTGCTGAATGAGACACAGTGCATAAGACTGATATTTGTGTTTATATATAGGCTACAATAACAATCAAAATAAGATATGTATATGTGCAGACAGTTATGAAAATGATAAACTGTACAGTATGTCTCCCAATCAATGTTCGTTCAGACAATACAACCAAAGGCGTAAAAATACTGATGTTCTCATAATGTAATTATAGATATAGCTAAATTAGACTGTAGACTGCTATGGAGGTATATTGAAACCAATATATAGATTATATATATAGATTATATATACAACCTGATTGGATTAAATAAGATTCTGTTGTGATTGTGTTGACATTGTTGTGATTGCAAAATAAATCTTGGTTATGTAATGTGTAAAGAACATGATGACACGAATGCCTATTATGATGATATGCAAAAGTGCCAATCTGTGTCTATGAATCTTGAACAATCACCGGTTGAATATGCTAATATAGGAACAGTGCCTAAAACCCCACTTCAAAAGGTTGTTATTCAAAGGCAGCATCCAAAGCCTACTAACACATTGCACAGTAAAAGAGAACATGATCAAATGTCAACAATGAATAATCAGTCAACAATGGATAATCTTATCAATCAAGACACCATGTCCAATGTAGAGCAAAAACATGACATCGCTGATATCCTTCTTACTCAGCAGAAACTTGCTTTACTTCCTGTGAGGGAAATGAATACATTTGATGGAGACCCAATGAATTTCCTACCCTTTATGCGTGCTTTTGAACATTGTATTGAGGACAAGACAAGTAGCAATCCAGACAGGCTTTATTTCCTGGAACAGTACACCACTGGACAGTCACGAGACTTGGTGCGTAGCTGCATGCATATGCAACCAGACAGAGGCTATGCTGAAGCTAAGAAGCTACTTGAAAAGAACTTTGGAAATGAAATCAAGATAACCAGTGCCTACATGGAAAAAGCCTTGAACTGGCCAAGCATAAAGGCTGAAGATGGAAAGTCACTACAGGCCTATGCACTGTATTTGAGAGGATGCAACAATGCCATGCAAGACTTGCACTATCTGGAAGAGCTTGATAGCCCATCAAACCTCAGGCTTATTGTTTCTAAGTTGCCCTACAAGTATAGGGATAAATGGAGGTCTATTGCCTGCAATATACTTGAGATTAGTCATGGCAGGGCTAAATTCAAAGACCTTGTTGGCTTCATTGAAAAACAAGCCACAATTGTTTTAGATCCTTTGAATTTAGCCGTGCCTGTAATGTCAGCCTGTCAGCCCCTAAAACTGCTATAAGCTTGAGAGCTGTGTTTGAAACCCGCTTGGCTCCCCTTGGGAGGTGTGGGGGATGGAAATCCTTTGTTTGGCTGATCTGCGACAATCAAGAAGAATTAAGATTACCATCCCCCATGCTTCAACCATTATATCAAGTGAATGGAACTGACTTTAGAAACGAGTTATTCTGGTTTATTTACGAGGTACATACTGGTGACGGATCTCCTTCACTCTGTCACTGTTCCGTTCAAATGGCACATTATACAGTTGTTTCATGCGCATTTCATTTCTCCTAAGCACTCTGTCAATTGTAGAGATTGAAACAGATTCAATATTGCCAAAGATATTGTCATCCTCTATAACAGCGCTCTGGATCTCTAATATCATAGTCTAGTATCATAGTCTAGTATCATATGTGCTAGTCTAGTATCATAGTCTAGTATCATAGTCTAGTATCATATGTGCTAGTCTAGTATCATATATGCTAGTCTAGTATCATATGTGCTAGTCTAGTATCATATATGCTAGTCTAGTATCATATATGCTAGTCTAGTATCAGTCTAGTATCATATATGCTAGTCTAGTATCATATATGCTAGTCTAGTATCATAATGCTAGTCTAGTATCATATATGCTAGTCTAGTATCATATATGCTAGTCTAGTATCATAGTCTAGTATCATATATGCTAGTCTAGTATCATGTGTGCTAGTCTAGTATCATAGTCTAGTATCATATGTGCTAGTCTAGTATCATATGTGCTAGTCTAGTATCATAATGCTAGTCTAGTATCATGCTAGTCTAGTATCATATATGCTAGTCTAGTATCATAGTCTAGTATCATATGTGCTAGTCTAGTATCATATATGCTAGTCTAGTATCATATGTGCTAGTCTAGTATCATAGTCTAGTATCATAGTCTAGTATCATATATGCTAGTCTAGTATCATATGTGCTAGTCTAGTATCATAATGTTATGAATGAAAGTGAAACCGCATGGTGCGTTCGTAAATTCGCTATGAGAGCGCCGGAGCGCACACCGGGTTCAACGTCATAAAGGGACCAGGTAATTTGATTGGACAAGAGGCATTCCATGGGTGCTGACCAGATTTCCAGGGCAAATTTACGAACGCATGCTAGCGAATTCGACGACGAAAATCGTCAGAGGAGATATACGGGTTATTTTGATAAACTGGACACATTTTGGGAATATATATTGGTACTTTCTCACCTGAAAACATATTAAAACTTCATAAAATGACATGGTAACACTTGTAAAGGCAAAATTACATTTTTTTTTTTTTTTTTTTTTAAATGGAGGATTCAAATCGCCTTCTGCTTGCCGGTGCGAAATGCATTCTGGGAAAAGGCGTCGGAGCCTGGCAGACGGCCTTGTGTGACATCGCCCTCCAGCGATCTTTGTGCGTCAGTACACTCTTCTCTATGTTAAACTATCATAGTGCTGAATCACACCTCATCGCGATTGAATAAGGTCGCGATCCGCCGCGGTCCTAGTGTTAAATGCCGACCCACATACCTCCCGAGGGAATTCAACGCGGTGTACATAACATCTGTTTACATTGCGCCTAGTGCGGGTGGTAGCTTAGCATTGGTGCGGCTACATGACGTCATCAGTGGTGGACAGAGCGCAGACCCACAGGCAGTACATATAATCGCCGGGGACTTCAATCATGCTGACCTGAAGGTAGTACTACCGAAGTTCTATCAGCATGTTAAATGTGCAACAAGAGGAGAAAAAACACTGGATAAGGTATACACCAACATCAAGCTTGCTTACAAGGCTAGACCGCTAGCTCATCTAGGCATGTCTGACCACGTGTCAATCCTCCTGATCCCAGCCTACACTCCCATGAGGAAAAGTGCTCCCATCACCAATAAGACTGTCAGAACCTGGCCAGCAGGGTCCGCTCCACTGCAGATCTGCCTGAATGACACCTCATGGCAGGAATATGAGCATGAGGACCTGGAACAGTTCACGTCGTCGGTTCTGAACCACATAGTGAACTGCACCAACTCAGTCACCGTGGACAAACGGGTCTGGGTCTACCCCAACACGAAGCCATGGATTCAGATTCAGATTCAGATTCAGATAACGTTTATTGCCATTATGCATACACATATAGGAATTTGCTTCGACATTACAGTAAGTGCGTTTATACTTTTTTCACGTGTCAAAAAACAGGACAACACAGGACAGACAACAGTGCATTGGATAGTGCAATATAAAGTGCAGTGCAGAGTTTTTTTTACGGTGAGTCCAGTGCATATTCAGTCCTGGGCAGACTTGGGGGCGGGGGGGAGGGGGAGGGGGAAGCCAGAGTCATTTATCAGCCTGGCGGCTGAGGGGTAGAAACTGAGCCTGTGGCGGGCCTTCAGTGCCTTAGGCAGCCGCAACCTTCTTCCAGAAGGAAGCAGGGTGAGGAGGCCGTGGCCGGGGTGGAAGGGGTCTGCCATGATCTTCCTTGCCCTCCTCAGAGCCCTGGTGTCATGCAGGGAGTTGAGGGAGGGCAAGGGACAGCCGATCACCCTCTCTGCTGAACGTAACACCCGCTGCAACTTGGCCTTGTCCTTGGTCGTTGCAGCAGGGAACCAGGTGATGATGGAGTGGGTGAGGATGGACTCTATGATGGCCGTGTAAAACTGGACCATCATGGACCTCGGCAGCCTGAGTTTCCTCAGCTGCCGGAGGAAGAACATCCTCTTCTGGGCCTTCTTCGTGAGGGCCTCGGTGTTCCGCTCCCACTTGAGGTCCCGGGAGATGGTCATGCCTAGAAAGCGGCATGACTCCACGGAGGCCACCGGGGTACCTCCCAGCGTGATGGGAGGGGGCAGGGCTGCTTTCCTACGGAAGTCCACCACCATCTCCACTGTTTTCAGAGCAATGAGCTCCAGATTGATTAAACTGCACCAGCTCTGCAGCCCCTCGATCTCACCCCTGTAGGCAGATTCGTCCCCCCCGGAGATGAGGCCCACCAGGGTGGTGTCGTCTGCAAACTTCAGGAGCTTGACCGAGGGGTGGCGGGAGACACAGCTGTTGGTGTAAAGGGAGAATAGTGCTGGAGACAGGACGCAGCCCTGCGGGGAGCCCGTGCTGGTGGACCTGGAGCTGGAAATGCCCTTCCCCAGCTTCACCCGCTGAGACCTGTCAGTCAGGAAGTCCGTGATCCACCTGCAGGTGGAGTCCGGCACCTGCAGCAGGGATAGCTGGTGCTCCCGGATGTGTGGGAGGAGCGTGTTGAAGGCCGAGGGTGGGGGTAGCAGGAGGGACATTGGCCCCCCTGGGGGACGGGGGTGGTGGTTGTAGCCGGGGGGGGTGGAGGGAGAGGGCGGGGGTGGGCGGGAACCTCTCTTTCTCAAACCTACAGTAGAACTCGTTCAGCTCGTTAGCGAGAGGGAGGTTGTCGGACATCAGCGGGGACTTGGGTTTGTAGTTGGTGATGGTCTTTAGGCCTTTCCAGACGGAGGCGGAATCCCCCTCAGAGAGCTGTTGCTGCAGCTTCTCCGAAAAGCGATGCTTCGCCTCCTTCACCGCTTTGGCGAACCTGTACTTGGCCTGCTTGACCCGGTCCACGTCCCCACTGCGCCTAGCCACCTCCTTCTCTGACCTCAGACGCCTGAGTTGGGATGAAAACCAGGGCTTGTCGTTGTTGAAGTACTTCCTGGAGCGGAGGGGGACACACACCTCCTCGCCAAAGCTGATAAATGATGTAACAGTGTCTGTGTATACATCCAGATTGTTACCAGCCTCTGGATGACTGTGAAGGTCCAAAAACTGCTCAAGGAGAGGGACAACGCCTTCTCAGCGAAGGACACACTGCTGTACAGCACCACCAGGGCTAACCTAAAGCGTGGCATCCGGGAGGCCAAGGCAGACCACAGAGAGAAGATTGAGGAATGCTTCCTGAGCAACGACTCCAGGCGGGTGTGGCAGGGGGTTCAGCACATGACAAACTTCAGAACCAACAGGCTCACAGCCGCGGAGGACGACCCCCTGCTGGCGGAAAAGCTGAACTCCTTCTACGCCCGGTTCGACGAGGGGCGAACGGAGGTAACCACAACACAAACACCACTCTCTCCAGCTCTCAGCAGCCTCACCCTCACAGAGCATGAAGTGAGACGCGTGCTGAAGGCGGTGGACCCCAGGAAAGCCTCAGGGCCGGATGGCGTCCTGGGACGGGTGCTGAGGGACTGCGCCGACCAGCTGGCCGGGGTTTTCACCAACATCTTCAACCAGTCCCTGTCCCAGGCCACCATCCCACCCTGCCTGAAAACCTCAACTATCATCCCAGTCCCGAAGAAAAGCACGGTGAGCTGCCTAAATGACTACAGCCCGGTGGCACTCACACCAATCATCATGAAGTGCTTCGAGAAACTAGTCCGGGCCCACATAGTCACACGCCTCCCGCCCAACCTGGATCCATACCAGTTCGCCTACAGAGCCCACAGGTCCACAGAGGACGCCATCGCGACGACTCTCCACTCCACTATCCCACCTGGAGAGGGGAAACAGCTACGCGAGACTGCTCTTTGTGGACTTCAGCTCTGCCTTCAACACCATCCTTCCAGACAGGCTAGTGACCAAACTACTAGACCTGGGACTATCACACTCTATATGTGCATGGATCAAGGACTTCCTGTCTGACCGCCCCCAGAGGGTGCGGGTGGGCTCCCACACCTCCACAGCCCTCAGACTCAGCACTGGGTCCCCCCAGGGCTGCGTGCTAAGCCCCATCCTCTACAACCTCTACACCTACGACTTCACCCCCGTCCACCCCAGCAACTCCATCGTAAAGTTTGCAGGCGACACCACCGTGGTGGGCTGCATCTCGGGGGGGGACGAGGCGGCATACAGGGATGAGGTGGAGCAGCTGGGCAAGCTGTGCAAGGTTAACAACCTGCTGCTGAACCAGTCAAAGACCCAGGAAATCATCGTGGACTTCAGGAGGAAAAAATCTGAGGTCCAGCCCCTGCTCGTCGATGGAGGGAGCGTGGAGAGAGTCTCAACCCTCCGATTCCTGGGGGTGCACATACAGGATGACCTGTCCTGGAAGACCAACA